>NC_134688.1:186359441-186959441 GCF_050947455.1 Rhinoderma darwinii | reverse complement strand
TTAATCCGGCTGTGGTCAAAATACAGCGCAGAGCAGATTAGAAGAATGATGGAAACATTTCAGCAGCTCATTACTTACAAAGTGATAAGCAACGAATTCAGTAGTCGCAACCTAGTGAATGACGACGACGCCATTGTGGCTGCAACAAAATGCCTGAAAATGGTTTACTATGCAAATGTTGTTGGAGGAGAGATTGAGACAGATCACAATGAAGATGAAGACGAAGAACCCATCCCAGAATCTAGTGAGTTGACCCTCCAGGAGCTCTTGGGAGAGGAAAGAAGAAATAAGACGGGGCCCCGAGTAGACCCCCTTGAAACCGAACTTGGTGTAAAAACAATTGATTGCAGGAAACCCCTCATCCCTTTTGAAGAATTTGTTAATGAACCACTCAATGATGTTCTCGAAATGGACAAAGACTATACTTTCTTTAAAGTAGAAACTGAAAATAAATTCTCTTTTATGACATGTCCCTTTATCCTGAATGCTGTAACAAAAAATTTGGGACTGTACTATGACAACAGAATCCGCATGTACAGTGAAAGAAGAATCACAGTGCTTTACAGCCTTGTTCAAGGGCAGCAACTCAACCCCTACCTAAGACTCAAGGTTCGAAGAGACCATATCATTGATGATGCTTTAGTTAGGGTAAGTATCACTCTTTTATACAAGATGTTCGAACTTTATAAGGGTTATCCAGGATTAGATGAAAGGAAACGTGCTTTTTTTTTTTTTTTTCTTTCCCTCAGAATTGTGGCACGATTGTCCATTGGTTGAACTGCAATGCCAGACACGGTCCATCAAATGCTGTAGCGCAGTTTCTGGGGAAAAAGTATATTATAGAATACTACTAAGTCTATTCCCTAAACAACCAGTTAATTTACAGCTTAAATTTTTTTTTAATGTAGGTCTGAGAATGAAGGTATTTATCTGACTCTGCAACGTCTCCCTTTTTTTCTAAATGCTAGTTTTTCTAAAGCTCCTTTTGTGTCTCGAAGCTTAAAAAAATAAAGTAATTCTTTCATTACAGATGCAAGTAAAGCTATGTAGCAGTAATATACTAGATATTTTTGCACTGTATTTAAATTACATTATGCCCTTTTTTACCATATATCTCTATATATCTCTCTTTCTATATATATATATATATATATATATATATTTATATATATATATATATATATATCAGCACTCTGAGACCGATTCCAACACGGTAATGGGTGCAAGCAGGTAATCCAGATCCGTGGATTGTAAGACCTAAACGAAAGAAATCCCACAGCACTCCGATGGTTCCAAAAAGTATGATTTATTCAGTCAACAGCTGCAACGTTTCCATCCTGCTATAGGACCTTTTTCATGCTTGAAAAAGGTCCTATAGCAGGACGGGAAATCATCACGTATGGGAATATATGTATATACTTTTCATTGCAAGCCTTTGTCTATGCTCTATTATTAAACCATGTGCACACGCACACACACACACACACACACACACACACACACACACACACACACACGCGCGCTTTAATATGTTAAAATAACTTTTTCGTGTAATTTGCTGTATTTCTCATATTTCTAAAAGAGATATAATTTATATCTGCTGAGGAAGTCAATTTAACAATGCAGCAGTGATGTATAAGCTTAAAGTGTTACTAAACTTTTAAAAACGTTTAATTAGTAATGCACGATTCATCAAAATGCCTATACTATTTAGATGCTGTGCACCCTCAAACGGTTCAATACCGTGAATACATGTATTTCGATACTAAGCTGTGCGGCTGCATAGCTGATTATCGAAATACATGAATGTTGTGACTAGCATGATGTGATGCGGCCAGCGCTGCAGTAACGTGCAGCGGTGGCTGCCCTATAGACGGAGAACATGGCGTGCGCGCATTGCAAAGCACCCACAGGTTCTCACTTCAGTACTAGGTTGCTCACTAGTGCAGCATCGGCCGCATCACATCATTCTGATCCCACGGGCACACTTGCAGGGCATGGCTGTAATACAGGAGCGGAGCAATGGCTGTAATGCAGAGCTGCAGCCCCGCTATAAAGACTGAGATAAAAAAAAATCCTCTAATCTCTGCCGTTATCTTCTTGAGTGCTGCATACAAAGATAACTGCGGCGTTCAAAGCAAAAATGGGACGGCGGACCCCCTATTGATCGCGTCACAGGGAATCAACAGATGCCATTTTTTACGCACTTCCCCGATCCAGAGATATGGCCCACTGTTGCGTTGGCTCCCTATATTCTCATTTACTGTAGTTGGCCAATGGGGTGGAGCTTGTGTCCCTGCTTCTGATACTGCACAATCAGCACGAGGCAGTTCATGCCCTGTTGGCTAACTACAGAAAATTAGTATAAAATGAGCCAACACCACAGTGGGCCAGATCTTTGTAACAGGGGGTCCCAGAAAAAAAACAGCTCTGGAATCGGAGTCTGCGTTGTTCAGGTCCGTAAACCATTTCAACTTATACCATCTAGTGACAGGCCCTCTTTAATGTGTATTGCAAGCTTAACTATGATTCAGCTTGATAAAATGGATGCAGACGAAGCCAAAGATTGCAACTTGTGACGTGAATTTAAATTCACTTGTCTGAGGCCCCATGCACACGACCGTAAAATGGGTTTTACGGACCCATTCAGTTATATTGGCCGTGGGCACCTTTCCGTATCGCTACGGATGGGTGCCCGTGCATTAGAACTGCCGGGAATTATGGAGCATGTCAGTTTTTTCATGTTTTATGGGCCGTACCCCTATACTTTGTATGAAAGCACTGCCCACAAAATGCGGGCGGCCGTCAGCAGACAACCGTGCCCGCAATCGTGGGCCGCGATTACGGGAACGGTCGTTTGCATGGGGCCTAAGACCAGGACACAACATATTTCTGTGTGTGTATATATAATTCTGTATGTATGTGCCTAGTGTACATGTGTTGTATGCCTGCATCTATCTGTGTGCATGTAGCCATTCCTGGAGCACAACTTCAGTGTGTGGTTTATACCATATAGACAGCAATGTACAATAATATAACACTGCCCGTCTAACGGAACTAGATTTAATTTAAGTGTGATATTAAAATTGATGGCCTATCCTTAGAATAGGCTAACAATATGATATCCGTCCAACTCCCGTGACCCTCGCCGATCAGCTGTTTGAAGGGGCCTTTTCGTTGTTTACCTCGTGTTTCACTCCTATTCATACTTGCACACTTACTTTCATAACGGCTGTGCAATGTATTGCTGTGCTGTCCCATTCACTTGAATGGGACCGCGCTGCAATACCTTGCATTTTCCGCTACAAAAATAATCACATGTGCAAGTATGAATAGGAAAGAAACTTATGTAAAGAATGGAGTGGCTTCATCGCTCATACAAGCGCCCTGGCCCCTTCAAACAGCTGATCGGCGTGGGTGGAGAGTTTTGGACCCCCCACCGATATATAATTATTTTAAAGCTAGGCCATGAATTTTAAAATCCTAGATAGTCCCTTTAAGGACAGTATTTCTGTCATAATCAGTGAGTGTTTCTGCTGTACAGTTTTTTTTGGCTGTAAGTTTACGCATCCATCCCAACGGTATTCCTAAATGGCAGTGACCTCTTTCAGCAGGATAATGCGCCCTGCCACACAGCAAAAAAATTTTGGGGGACATGACAGAGTTCAATGTGTTGACTGCAGCTTGTAACTTACACAACTTGCTGCTAACGTCTTGGTGCCAGATATCACAAAAGGTCTTGTATAGTCCATACGTTTAGCGGCACAAGAGGAGTCAATACAATATTGGCCATGAGGTTTTAATGTTATGGCTGATCATGTGCGTACAGATGGGGGGCCCTACTCATGTGCATGATTGTTTTGGCAAGGGTGCAGAAGATCTTCTATCTGGCACTATCCATATTTTGTTGCTGATGAAGTTAAAGTACTTATTCTGCTGTCAGTCAACACAGTAAGGGGCCCATTTCTGGCTTTACTCTAGGGCCCTATGACTTCTAGAGTAGCCCTTGGCTGAATTACACATTTAACTTATTGTAAAAAAAAGTATGTATATAAATAACAGAGAAAATGCAGCGTTTCATACCAGAAGGGCCAAGGATAATTTTACTGGAATCACTTAGGCTGTTACCTTTAACCCCTTCCCGCTCCTTGACGTACTATTACGTCATGGCATCTGTATCGTTCGCGCTCCATGCCGTAATAGTACGTCTCGGGAGTAACGGCCGTTTCGGCCGTCCTCCCGACACATACAGGAGCTGTGACGCTGCTGTCTTGTTCAGCAGCTGTCACAGCTCCTACAGCGGGGACCGATCGCTGTGTCCCCGCTGATTAACCCCTTAAAAGCCGCGTTCTATAGAGAGCGTGGCTTTTTAGGGGTTAAGCTGCCATCGCCGGCCTGCTACACGATAGCGGCCGGCGATGGTGACTATGGCAACCGGACACCAAACAATGGCGTCCGGCTATGCCATAGACGGAAGCCTAGTGGGTCGTGACAACGTCAGGACCCACTATGCTTGCTGTCAGTGAGTAGCTGACAGTTCTAATACACTGCACTACGCATGTAGTGCAGTGTATTCGAATAGCGATCAGGGCCTCCTGCCCTCATGTCCCCTAGTGGGACAAAGTAATACAGTAAAAAAAAAGTTAAAAAAAGATGTGTAAAAATAAGAAAATAAAAGTTTTAAAAGTAATAAAAGTAAAAATCCCCCTTTTTCCCTTATCAGTCCTTTATTATTAATAAAAATATATAAACAAACTATACATAATTGGTATTGCCGCGTCCGTAACGGCCTGAACTACAAAATTATTTCATTATTTATCCTGCACGGTGAACGCCGTAAAAGAAAATAATAATAAACCGTACCACAATCACAATTGTTTGGTCACTTCACCTCCCAAAAAATGGAATAAAAAGAGATCAAAAAGTCGCATGTCCCTAAAAATGGTACTGATGGAAAATACAGTTTGTTACGCAAAAAATAAGTCCTCGCACGGCTTTATTGATTGAAAAATAAAAACGTTCTGGCCCTTAGAATAGGGTAACACAAAAAGTGAATGATTGTTTACAAAACGTATTTTATTGTGCAAACGCCATAAGACATAAAAAAAACTATAAATATCTGGTATCGCCGTAATCGTATCGCCCAGCAGAATAAAGTGAATGTCATTTATAGCGCACGGTGAACGCTGTAAAAAAAAACGAAAAAAAAAACAATCGTAGAATTGCTGTTTTTTAGTCACCACGCCACCTAAAAATAGAATAAAAACTGATCAAAAAGCCGCATGCACCCCAAGAAAACTACAATGGATTCCTCAAGGGGTCTAGTTTCCAAATTGGGGTCACTTTTGGGGGGTTCCCAATGTTTTGGCACCACAAGACCTCTTCAAACTGGACATGGTGCCTAATAAAAAAGAGGCCTCAAAATCCACCAGGTTCTCCTTTGCTTCGGAGGCCGGTGCTTCAGTCCATTACCGCACTAGGGCCACATGTGGGATATTTCTCAAAACTGCAGAATCTGGGCAATACGTATTAAGTTGCGTTTCTCTGATAAATCCTTTTGTGTTATAAAAAAAATGGTATAAAGAGGATTTTCTGACAAAAAAAATATGTAAATTTCACCTCTACTTTGCTCTAAATTTTTGTGAAACACCTAAAGGGTTCATAAACTTTCTACATGCTTTTGTGAATACTTTGAGGGGTCTAGTTTCTAAAATGGGGTATTTGATAGGGGTTTCTAATATATTGGCCCCTCAAAGCAACTTCAGAACTGAACTGGAACCTAAATAAATGAGGCAATACTTCGCTTCTTACATTATACTGATAATGAGCCGTGCCCACCCCGAGATGACCCCAGTTTTGACCGTTTGTATAAACGGAGACCCCTATTAGACCGTTCCAGTGCCCGGTTTTCCCAAGCATACACCCCCGAGAAGTGTATTTCTATTGATGAGTCCCTGGTACATTTTAAAGGGAGGCTTCAATTCCGGGAGTACCTGCCGGGTAAGAGGGCAAGGTATGGCGTGAAGATGTATAAGCTGCGAGAGTGCATCAGGGTATACCTACAGATTTAGGATATATGAAGGAAAGGCCACCCCCAAACCAGACTGCATCCTGGACTACAATAGGTACATGGGAGGGATGGACTTGTAAGATCAAGCCCTGAAGCCCTACAGCGCCATGTTATGTGGTATAAGAAGCTGGCCGGGCACATCATACAGATGGCATTGTACAATGCGTACATGCTACGTCGATGTGCAGGCCAGACGGGAACTTTCCTGGAATTTCAAAAGGTGATTATCAAGAACCTAATCTTTAGGGACCAAGAAGGGGGGGCACCCAGTACTTCTGGAAGTGAGCCCACACGCATCGTACCAGGGCAACACTTTCCAGGAGAAGTTCCCCAAACTGGCAAGAAGGGAAAAAGTCAAAAGAGGTGCAAAGTCTGCTATAAGAGGGCGATAATGGATGACACAATATATCAATGTGACACGTGTCCCGAATAACCAGAGCTCTGTATGAAAGTGTTTTAAAATTTATCATACATCCCTTGGTTTATAATTTACCCCAATTTTACTTACCCTGATGCACTCCACACAGCTTATCCCCCCTCGTCTTTCCCTTCTGAGCCCTGCTGTGTGTCCAGGCAGCTGATAACAGCCACATGTAGGGTATTGCCATACCCGGGAGAACCCACATTACAGTTTATGGGGTGTAGGTCTCCGGTCAAAATGCTCACTACACCTCTAGATGAATGCCTTAAGGGTGTAGTTTTTAAAACGGGGTCACTTCTTGCGGGTTTCAACTGTACTGGTACCTCAGTGGCTTCTGCATACATGACTTAGCACCAGAAAATCCCCAGTAGGCCAAATGGTGGTCCTTTCCTTCTGAGCCCTCCCATGGGCCCAAACGGCAGTTTATCACCACAAATGGGGTATTGCGGCACTCAGAACAAATTGCGCAACAGAATGGGGTATTTTGTTTCTTGTGAAAATAAGAAATTTTCAGCCAAAACTACATATTATTTGAAGAAAATAATTTTGTTTTCATTCCCAGCCCAATTCAACTAAGTTCTGTGAAAAAACTATGGGGTCAAAATGGTCACAACACCCATAAATGAATTCCTTGAGGGGTGTAGTTTCCAAAATGGGGTCATTTGTGGTGGGTTTCTATTGCTTTGATACCTCTGGGGCTCTGCAAATGCGACATGGCACCCGAAAACCAATCCAGCAAAATCTGTACTCCAAAGAACACACAGCGCTCCTTTCCTTCTGAGCCCTCCCATGGGCCCAAACGTCAGTTTATCACCACAAATGGGGTATTGCCGCACTCAGGACAAATTGGGCAACAAAATGGAGTATTTTATTTCTTGTGAAAATAAGAAATTTTGAGCTAAAATGACATATTATTGGAAAAAATATATATTATTGGAAAAAATATATATTTTTTTAATTCCCAGCCCAATTCAAATAAGTTCTGTGAAGAAACTATGGGGTCTAAAAGGTCACATTACCCATAAATGAATTCCTTGAGGGGTGTAGTTTCCAAAATGGGGTCACTTCTGGTGGGTTTCCATTGCTTTGATACCTCTGGGGCTCTGCAAATGCGACATGGCACCCGAAAACCAAACCAGCAAAATCTGTACTCCAAAGAACACACAGCGCTCCTTCCCTTCTGAGGCCTCCCATGGGCCCAAACGGCAGTTTATTGCCACAAATGGGGTATTGATGCACTCATGAGAAATTGGGCAACAAAATTGAGTATTTTGTTCCCTGTGAAAATAAGAAATTTTGGTAAAAAATTACATCTTATTGGAAAAAATTTCATTTTTTTAATGTCTCAGCCCAATTGAAATAGGTGCTGTGAAAAAACTGTGTGGTCAAAATGCTAACATCAACCATAAATGCATTCCTTGAGGGGTGTAGTTTCCAAAATGGGGTCACTTTTGGTGGGTTTCCATTGCTTTGATACCTCTGAGGCTCTGCAAATGCGACATGGCACCCGAAAACCAATCCAACAAAATCTGGACTCCAACAAACATATAGCGCTCCTTTCCTTCTGAGCCCTCCCATGGGCCCAAACGGCAGTTTATCACCACAAATGGGGTATTGCCGCACTCAGGACAAATTGTGCAACAAAATGGGGTATTTTGTTCCCTGTGAAAATAAGAAATTTTGATCACAAATGACATTTTATTGGCAAAAATGAAATTGTTTTCATTTCAGAGCCCAATTCAAATACGTGCTGTGAAAAAACTGTGCGGTCAAAATGGTAACAACAACCCTAAATGAATTCCTTGAGGGGTGTAGTTTCCAAAATGGGGTCACTATTGGGGGATTCCTACTGTTTTGACACCTCAACACCTCTTCAAACCTGGCATGCTGCCTAAAATATATTCTAATAAAAAAGAGGACTCAAAATGCACTAGGTGCTTCTTTGCTTCTAGGGCTTGTGTTTTAGTCCACGAGCGCAGTAGGGCCACATGTGGGACATTTCTAAAAACTGCAGAATCTGGACAATACATATTTAGTAGTGTTTCTCTGGTAAAACCTTCTGTGTTACAGAAAAAAAAATGAATAAAATTGAAATTCAGCAAGAAAAATGAAATTTGCAAATTTGACCTCCACTTTGCTTTAATTCCTGTGAAATGCCTGAAGGGTTAAAAAACTTTCTAACTGCTGTTTTGAATACTTTGAGGGGTCTAGTTTTTAAAATGGGGTTTTTCATGGGGCTTTCTAATACATAGGCCCCACAAAGCCACTTCAGAACTCAAGAGGTACCTTAAAAAAAAGGCTTTTGAAATTTTCTTAAAAATATGAGAAATTGCTGTTTATGTTCTAAGCCTTGTAACGTCCAAGAAAAATAAAAGAATGTTCAAAAAACGATGCCAATCTAAAGTAGACATATGGGAAATGTGAACTAGTAACTATTTTGGGTGGTATAACCGTCTGTTTTACAAGCAGATGCATTTAAATTCTGAAAAATGCAATTTTTTCAAAATTTTCTCTACATTTTTCAATTTTTCACCAATAAACACTGAATATATCGACCAAATTTTACCACGAACATGAAGCCCAATGTGTCACGAGAAAACAATCTCAGAATCGCTTGGGTAGGTTTAAGCATTCCGACGTTATTACCACATAAAGTGAAATATGTCAGATTTGAAAAATGGGCTCTGAGCCTTAAGGCCAAAACTAGGCTGCGTCCTTAAGGGGTTAAAGAGGCTCTATCACCACATTATAAGTGCCCATCTCCTACATATGTAACACAAAAAGAAAAAAATGGAACCAAAGTGGAGCTGCTAGTGAAGGCAAATAAACTAGGCAAAGTTCATAATTTAATGTGGGTATGCAGGGTCGACAAGCTACGCTTTTCAACGCCGGACCGGCGTCTTCATTAGCCGTATGAAGACGCCGGTCCGGCGTTGAAACGCGTAGCTTGTTGATCCTGCATATCCACATTAAATTATGAACTTTGCCTAGTCTACTTGCCTTCACTAGCAGCGTCACTTTGGTTCCATTTTTTTTCTTTTTGTGTTACATATTTGCTTGACAACAAACTTAGTTTTGTTGTGTTTTGTGGACCCGGCAGCAGCTTTTTTCGTCTCTACATTTCTCCCCATTGTGATACCTGCCAGTATCTACAATCCTAGATGAGCACTTTTTATTAATTTAGGTGCTCTATTTTAATCTCTCGATTACCTGCACTATGTGGCGCTGTTTCTCCTTTTCTCTCTCTTAGTTTATCTCCTACATAATCTGATTGGTGCTGTAATGTAGATAACCGTGGTTTTTATTTTGAAAAACAATAAATTTTGAGCAAGTTATGAGCAATTTTAGATTCATGCTAATTAGTTTCTTAATAGACAACTGGGCGTGTCTTTACCTTTTTACCAACTGGACGTTGTAAAGAGAAGTGTATGACGCTGACCAATCAGTGTCATACATTTCTCTCCATTCATTTTTAGCAGTACTCGCAACACAGCGTGATCTCGCTAGATCGTTCAGTCAAGACACTTCGGTAAAGTTAATATGGGAGTATGTGACTGCACAGCGTGATCTCGCGAGATCACGCTGTGTTGCGAGTACTGCTAAAAATGAATGGAGAGAAGTGTATGACGCTGATTGGTCAGCGTCATACACTTTTCTCTTTACAACGCCCAGTTGGTAAAAAAGTAAAAACACGCCCAGTTGTCTATTAAGAAACTAATTGGCATAAATCTAAAATTGCTCAAAATGAATCGTTTTTCAAAATAGAAAACACTTCTCTACATTACAGCGCCGATCACATTATGTAGGAGATAGGGCACTTATAATCTGGTGACAGAGCCTCTTTAAGTAGTTTAAATTCTTGAAAAGGTTCTCATCCCATGATAAAAAGGGAACTTAATCCCCACTTGCCATTCCTTTTCCTCCGTTATCCCATCTATAAAAGTTGTTCTTCTTACATTATACTTGGGTGAAACTGAGCTGTGGATCCTAGGTAACATTTTTACATTGCGTCACATGTACAGGGTGGGCCATTTATATGGATACACCTAAATAAAATGGGAATGGTTGGTGATATTTACTTCCTGTTTGTGGCACATTAGTATATGAGAGGGGGGAAACTTTTCAAGCTGGGTGTTGACCATGGCGGCCATTTTGTATCCAACTTTAGTTTTTTCAATGGGAAGAGGGTCATGTGACACATCAAACTTATCGAGAATTTCACAAGAAAAACAATGGTGTGCTTGGTTTTAACGTTACTTTATTCTTTCATGAGTTATTTACAAGTTTCTGACTACTTATAAAATGTGTTCAAAGTGCTGCCCATTGTGTTGAATTGTCAATGCAACCCTCTTCTCCCACTCTTCACACACTGATAGCAACACTGCAGAAGAAATGCTAGCACAGGCTTCCAGTATCCGTCGTTTCAGTTGCTGCACATCTCGTATCTTCACAGCATAGACAATTGCCTGCAGATGACCCCAAAGATAAAAGTCTAAGGGGGTCAGATCGGGAGACCTAGGGGGCCATTCAACTGGCCCACGACTACCAATCCACTTTCCATTAAACTGTTCATCTAGGAATGCTCGGACCTGACACCCATAATGACATAAATAACTCATGAAAGAATAAAGTAACGTTAAAACCAAGCACACCATTGTTTTTCTTCTGAAATTCTCGATAAGTTTGATGTGTCACATGACCCTCTTCCCATTGAAAAAACTAAAGTTGGATACAAAATGGCTGACTTCAAAATGGTCAACACCCAGCTTGAAAAGTTTCCCCCCTACCATATACTAATCTGCCACAAACAGGAAGTTAATATCACCAACCATTCCCATTTTATTTAGGTGTATCCATATAAATGGCCCACCCTGTACATGTGCAACAAGATTGTGTTCAGAACAAGTCCAAGAGGCATTCTAAAGATACCTTAAAAGTTTAACTTCCTATTAACTGTTAAATGGCAAGAGTTAAGGGAAGTCAGAGTGATGAATTTCACTATAGATTGTTAATAAGGCTTTATTCAGACTTGTGTATTATGGCCCTACGTGGAAGCTTTGTATATTGCACCAAAAAAGGGGTCTGATCTTCTGAGGTATTTAATGGGAACAGTATTCCTGCATTGCACTAAGGAAAAGTTCTTCTCTCATTCCCATGATGGGATCTGAACTGGTTTTCAGTGCTAAATATACGGCTCCTACACACCGCTCTAATATGCATGTGTGAATTCTCTCTAACCAGTTGGGCATGAGTGAATAAGTGATTGCAAAATGTGATGGCCATAGAGGTTAGCCAGGCCAATATTTATTCCTTGTGAGTAGAACCATTTCTATACCACTTTCATTTAAAGATGCTCTGTCACCAGATTATAAAATTCCCATCTCCTATTGAATGTGATCGGTGCTGCAATGTAGATAACAGTAAAGTTTTTTTGTTTTTTTTAAAAACTATCATTTTTGCCCAAATTATGAGCAATTTTAGATTTATGCAAATTAGATTTTCAATGGACAACTGGGCGTGTTTTTTCGTTTTACCAACTGGGCGTGTATTCTGTTTTTACCAATTGGGCGTGTTTACTCGTTTTACCAACTGGGCGTTGTGAATAGAAGTGTATGACGCTGACCAATCGGCGTCCTACACTTCTCATCGTTCCCACCCAGCTTCTTTCACTGCACAGACACACAGCCTGTTCTCACGAGATCACGCTGTGACGTCACTTCCTACCACAGGTCTTTCACCATCGCGTCGGACGAGAGAAGACACATCGGCTCCAGCAGTCCGAGATATGCTGCTGCAGATTCAACTGTACCCTCTCGGACGCCTGGAGCCGATGTGTCTTCTCTCGTCCGACGCGATGGTGAAGGACCTGTGGGAGGAAGTGACGTCACAGCGTGAGTTGGTGAAACGAGTAAACCCGCCCAGTTGGTGAAACGAGTAAACACGCCCAGTTGGTGAAACGAGTAAACACGCCCAGTTGTCCATTGAAAAACTCATTTGCATAAATCTAAAATTACTCATAACTTGGGCAAAAATGATAATTTAAAAAAAAAAACTTTACTGTTATCTACATTGCAGCGCCAATCACATTCAATAGGAGATGGGGATTTTATAATCTGGTGACAGAGCATCTTTAAAGTAACATGACCAACCAATGGAAATGGAAACAAGTTTTTGTGTATCTTTTTGTGTTTGCGAATGACTATAGTAATAAAATGCCTGTTCCCTCTTCAGCTAGAGATGATTGCTATGGAAAACCCAGCAGACCTAAAGAAGCAGCTGTATGTGGAGTTTGAAGGCGAGCAAGGAGTAGACGAGGGAGGAGTATCCAAAGAGTTTTTCCAATTAGTTGTTGAGGAAATTTTCAACGCTGATATAGGTAATTTTTATTCGTTACTTTAATTTTGTATGTGGATTAAGATATAGGTTCTTTTTATACGACTTTTTATTATATTGGCCCAAATCTTAAACGTCAATTGTGGAAGTTGCTAGTAATCCTAAATGGTTTACTATATACACTATATGGACAAAAGTATTTGGTTGCACCTCTTAATCACTGAATTCAGGTGTTTTTCTTTCAGTCCTATTGCCACAGGTGTATAAAATCCAGCACCTAACCATGCAGTCGCCTTTATGAACATTTGTGAAAGAATGGGTCACTGAAGAGCTCACTGAATTTCGGCATGATACCGTAATAGGATGTCACCGGTGTAACAACTCTGTTGGTGGAATATCTTCCCTCCTAGATATTCCACAATCAACTGTGAGTGATATTATTACAAAGTAAAAGTGCTTAGGAAACACAGCAGCTCAGCCACGAAATGGCAGGCCACACAAAGTTACAGAGCGGGGTGCTGAGGTGCAGAGTGAATAAAAGTCACCAGTGCTCTGCTGACTCAACTGCAGAGTACCAATTTTCATCTGGTATTCGCTTCCACACAAACTGCACCTGGAGCTTCATGGCATGGGTTTTCATGGCCGAGCTGCTGCCTGCAAGTCTTACATCACCAAATACAGTGCCAAGCGTCAGATGAAGTGGTGTAAAGCACGCCACCACTCGAGTCTGGAGCAGTGGAAACGTGTTGTATGGAGTGACGTATCACGCTTATCTATCTGACAGTCTGATGGACAAGTCTGGGTTTGGCAAATGCCAGGGGAAAGTTACCTGCCTGACTGCATTGTGCCAACTATAAAGTTTGGTGGAGGAGGGATAATGCTAAACTAATGTTTTTCAACTTTTGGCCTAGGCCCCTTTGTTCCAGTGAAGGGAAATCTAAATGCTTTAGGATAACAGGACATTTTGGACAATTATATGCTTCCAACTTTGTGGGAACAGTTTGGGAAAGGCCTTTTTCTGTTCCAGCCTGACTAACCCAGTGCACCTGATCTCAACCCCATTGAACACATTTGGGATGAATTAGAATTGAGTTTGCAAGCCACGCCGTCTCATCCAACATCAGTATCTGACCGTACAAATGCTCTTCTAAATGAATGGACAGAAATTTCCACAGACACGCTCCAAATTCTTGTAGAAAACCTTCCCTGAAGAGTGGAAGCTGTTTGAGCTGCAAAGAATGGGATGTCATAAAATCTCCTGTAAATGTAATGTGATGGTGTCCCAAAACTTTTGTCTGTCTAGTGCAATTCCAAATGGTTCTCATCCTAAAGAATGAAGCTGTCTCTAAGGGCTGTTCACACTGCTACCCAGCATCAACGATCAGTGGCCAGATATGTTTGTCTTTTGGACCTAATCATCACGGAGCTAAGATCACTTTAGCTTTGTGAAATGTTGTGGTTATTGCCTTACTAAACGTTGAATATGTGGGTCGGGAGTAAGACCGTGACTTGCAGGGTAAAGAGCAATTTAGAGACCCTTTTCTTCCTTTTAGACGACCGCAATTTGCATATTTCCAACAAATCATTTTCTTGTCTCTAGATACTTATAATTCTCCCTAGTGAGGCGAGCAATTTCCAAATAATATCACATATTAGCACCATTTTGATGTCCTCGATGCAGCATTATCAGATTAAAGTTAAAGCTACATTATAGTTTGGTTATTGCATAGCTGAAAAGACTGCAACAACGCTTAAAGGGACATTTAACTTTCCCATGTGTACCATTATGGTATTCCATGTGTCAGTCAATCACCTGTTATTTTTCTTTTCTGCTTCTATCTATATATCAGACTGGGATGGTTGGTTAGCAGTGTGAATGTGGCTCGGTGACACGCTTTCTCTGCTTGAGTCTATGGAGATCTATGTGTCACCCATTACAAGCTTCAGCAGTTCCTGTAACACACTAGTTTTGCACAGAGGGGGACAAACGTCTGTCATCAGCTACCACTGATACTTAGGTTCCTGTCACACAGGTATAATGTAGAAGAATATAGTGCAGTCTGTATACTTACAATTTCTGAGCTTATTTTGGAGAATATAGAGAGAACTATAATCGCCGTGTCCCCCAGCATGCAGAAATGGTATGGTCTTTAGCTGACCATTTGATGCTGTGCTGAAGCATCATGGGATTGATAGTAAAGCAGAGAGGAAGAGAAAGCTGAGGAAATCTAAGAATCAAGATGGAGGCTTTTTTAAAACAGACAAAGGCAGCAGTTCAAAAAGTAAGTACAGTAAACATAAAAAGTGTAGTGATAGACAGTCAGGTGGGGGATGCGGACATGGAAAGTTCTTTCCACTTTAGGTCTTCCTTAACCCCTTCCCGACATCCGACGCATATATACGGAGCTGTCGGCAGGAGTTACCGCAAACCGCAGAACTATTACGTCGCGGTGATAGTGTGGGCTTGGGAGCTGAGCACGCACCATCACCACCGGGTGGCAGCTGTATGTTACAGCTGACACCCTGCTGTAACGGCTAGCCTCCGATCTGGACTATTAACTCCTGAGATGCTGCATTAATAGAGATCGCAGAGCCTGAGGGTTTTTTAGCCACCGGCACCCCAGCAACGTGATCACTGGGTAGCTGCAGAGGCAACTGGAGGCCTAATACTGCCAGGTCAGAGGTGGGGCCTAAAATGCTTCTGGTACCAACGGCAGGATGGCGCCAGCTCTTCTTCTGGCTCAAAAGCTGAGCCAGCATTATCAGCAGTGGCTGTCCGCTGTATATTACAGCGGACATCCTGCTGTAATGGCAGGAACCGGTGCTAGCTCCGATCCCTGCCGTTAACCGCTTAGATGCAGCGATCGAAAGCAATCGTTGCTGCATCTTAGTGGTTTGTAGAAAATCGGCAGCCCTGCCGTGTGATGGCAGGGCTGCCGACTGCTGCTATGGCAACTGGAGGCCCGAAAATTGCCGCTTGGTCTGCCATTAAGGAAGCCAATTGGGCCCCGCACGGAGGAGGAGCCTAATCGGCTTGCTGTCAGTGAAAGACTGCGTTCTAATACGTTGTACCACATAGACATTCAAGTCCCCTAGTGGGACTAAAAAAAAAGTTGAAACTTTTTATAATTTTTACAACTTCTATTTTAAGTAATAAAATAATACAATCTCCCTTTTTTTTTTTTTTTTTTCACTTAAGTCATTATTATTTAAGGATCCCATTTTTTACAGAAAAACAAAAGATATACATACATACAAACAATCAAACAAAACTCCCGATCTAGATACGGCAAATTGACCACATATTCGACTAAGGTAATCATAAGAGTATGTCGGAGTAAGTAGAGTCAGTCCATTGATCCCATAAGGAAGTACGAGCGTAGGACCCTTGAATAGAGGCTAAAGCGCGTTCCATAACACAATAATTGTTAACATATAAAATCACTTCACTCATACTAGGTGCTTTTGTAGATTTCCAGTATTTTGCAATCAATATTTTTGCAGACAGCAATACATGAAAAAGTACGTTTCTGACACCCGGAGAGAAATCCACCAATCCCACATGCAGTAGGGCTAGAGCAGGGGCGAGCTGAATGTCAACCCCTAAAAGAGATCGTAAGAAATGTTCTACTTGCTGCCAAAAGCTGGACAATACTGTACATTCCCAAAAAATATGGAGGATGGTACCCTTAGAAGTGAGGCACCTCCAGCACCTATCTGATGATGGATATATTCGCGACAAACGACTAGGAGTGTAATACCACCTATACATTATTTTCCTAGTCGCTTCCAAATGTGTAGCGCACTTAGAGAGAGAGCAAGCTAGATTGAAAGTGTTAAGTCATTATTATAAAAAAAATAAAAATGAACCATACATATTTGGAATCGCCGCGTCCATAACGGACGGAACTATAAAAATATTATGTTTATCCCGCGCAGTGAACGCCACTAAAAAACGTTGCCAGTATTGCTGTTTTTTTGATCACTTTGTCTACTAAAAATGTAAATAAAAAGTGATCAAAAAGTTGCCTGTATCCAAAAACGGTACCTTTAAAAACTATAGGTCATCTCGCAAAAAACAAGCCCTCATACAGCTCAGTCGAATAAAAAAATGAAGTTATGTCTCTTACAACATGCCGGCAGCAAAAATACATTATTTTTATTGTGCAAAAAGTTGTAAAACATAAAAAAGTGCTATAAATTTGGTATCGCTGGAATTGTACTGAACCGCAGAATAAAGTTAACATGTAATTTATAGTGAACGCTGTGTAGAAAAAAAAAAAACTGAATTGCTGCTCTTTGGTCAACTTGCCTCCCAAAAAAGGGATAAAAAGTGATCAAAAAGTCACATGTAGCCCAAAATGGTACAAAAAAAAACTACAACTCGTTTCGCAAGAAAACAGCCCTCATACCACTAAGTCTATGAAAAAATAAAGCCAAGTCTCCAATAAGTCAGGAAAGAAAAAATATGCAGTTGTGCAGCCCGAGGGGAACACTTATTTTTATCAAGGCCCTAAAATTAGGGAACCAGGAAGGGGAGGACCCAAACATACCTGCTGGAAGCGACGGTGCCCGTATTATACCAGGACAACACTTTCCCCGCAGTTTGGGGAATTTTGCTAAGGTGCAAAGTGTAGACCAAAAGGGAGATAAGAAAGGACACCGTTTATCAGTGCGACACTGGCCTGTGCATAAAGGATTGCTTCACAGCGTAACAAATATTCTTGGATTATTTTTATTTTTTTTACCCCATTATTATACCACCTAATTATGCCCTGATGTACTCTGCCCAGCTCACATGTACCCCCACATTATAAACTAGAATACCAGTAAAACTCCAAACAAAACTACTACCAAGCAAAATCCACGCTCCAAAAGCCAAATGGTGCTCTCTCCCTTCTGAACCCTACAGTGTGCCCAGACAGCAGTTTACTTCCACATATTTGGCATACCCAAACCAGGGAGAACCCTTTTAACAATTTTTGGGGTGTGTCTCTCCAGTGGCACAAGCTGGGCATGACATTTTCCACTGAAATGGCATATCTAGGGAAAAATGTACACTTTTACTTTGCACCATCTGCAGTGCAATCATTTAAGGAAAAGACCTGCGGGGTAAAAATGCTCATTACACCCCTTAATAAATGCCTTGAGGGGTGTAGTTTCCAAAATGGGGTCACTTCTCAGCGGTTTCTTTTATTATTTCACATCAGAGCCTCTGCAATTGTGAACCAATACTTTGTAAATTTCCAAATTAGGCCTCAATTTCATATGGTACTCTTTCACTCCTGAGCCTGGTCGAATGTCAAGGCAAAAGATTAGTGCCTCATGTAGGGTGATTTGAAAACCTGGGAAACACAGGATAATAATTAGAGAGCTGTCTTTTCATGGTGGCACAAGCTGGGCACCACATATTGGCATATCTATGGAAAAATTGCCATTTTCACTCTGCAACATCGAGTGTACACCAACTTCTGTAAAACACATGTGGCCCCTAGGTGAATACCTTGAGGGGTGTAGTTTCCAAAATGGTCACTTCTGGGGGGTTTCCACTGCTTTGGTCCCACAGGGGCTTTGCAAATGCGACATAGAGCCCAGAAACCAATGCCACATAATCTGCACTCCAAAAGCCAAATGGCGCTTCCTCACTTCTGAGCCCTGTCGTGTGCCCAAACAGCAGGTTATGACCACATATGGGGTATTACCGTATTTGCTTTACAAACGTTGGGGTGCTTTTTCTCATATTTGTTGACCAAATGAATTTATTTATTTTTTTAGCTAAAACTACGTCTTTTTGGATTTTTTTTTTTACATTGCCCCATTCTAATAAAATCTATGAAACACCTGTGAGGTCAAAATGCTCACTACACCTTGTAGATAAATTCCTCAAGGGGTGTAGTTTCCCAAATGGAGTCACTTTTAGGGAGTTTTCACCGGTTTGGTCCCACAGGGGCTTTGCAAAAGCGACATTGTGCCAAGAAACCAATTCAGCAAAATCTGTTGTACAAAAGCCAAATGGCGCTCGTTCCATTTTGAGCTCTGTCGTGTGCCCAAACAGCAGTTTGACAAGATATGAGCTATTTCCGTACCCTGGAGAAGTTGCTTTACAAATGTTAGGGGCCTTTTTTTTATTCCTTGTAGAAATTGTTTATTTTTTTGTTTTTTTTAGCTACGGTAAAACATCTTATTGGAAAAATGTAAAAAAAAAAATATTTTCACATCCAAATTCTAATAATATAAATGAAACACCTGTGGGTTCAAAATGCTTACTACGCCATTAAATGAATTCCTTGTGGGGTTTAGTTTCCAAAATGAGGTATTTTATGGGGTTTTGCCTTTGTTTTGTCATCACAAGACCTCTTCAAACCTGACATGGTGCCTAAAATATCATGTAATAAAGAGTGCCCCAAAATCCACTAGGTGCTCCTTTGCTTGTGAGGCCTGTGTTTCAGTCCATTAGCACATTAGAGCCACATGTGGGATATTTCTAAAAACTGTAGAATCTGGGCAATAAATATTGAGTTGCGTTTCTCTCGTAAAACCTTCTGTTACAGAAAAAAATGAATTCAAAATTAATTTCTGCGAAAAAAATAAAATGAAATTTGTAAGTTTTACCTCTACTATTGCTTTAATTCTTTTGAAACGTCTAAGGGGTTAAACGTTCTAAATGCTGTTTTGAATACTTTGAGGGGTGCAGTTTTTGAAATAGGTTGATTTATGGAGGTTTTCTAGTATATAGGGCCATCAAAACCACTTCAGAACTGAACTGGCCCATGAAAAATTAGCCTTTTGAAATTTTCTTGAAAATGCGAGAAATTGCTGCTAACGTTCTAAGCCTTGTAACGTCCTAGAAAAATAAAAGGATGTTCAAAAAACGATGCAAACAAAGTAGACATATGGGAAATATAAACTAGTAATGATTTTGTGTGGTATTACGATCGGTTTTACAAGCAGATACATTTAAACTTAGAAAAAGGCTAATGTTTGTAAATTTTCTCTAAATTTTGGTTTTTCACAAATCGATATTGAATTTATCGACTTAATTTTTTCAGTAACAAAATCCAATATGTCACGAGAAACCAGATTCGCTTGGATAGGTAAAAGCATTCCAAAGTTATTACCACATAAAAATGACACATGTCAGATTTGAAAAATAAGGTTTTGTCAGGAAGGTCAAAAGTGGCCACAGCGGGAAGGGGTTAATATTCCGCAAAAGACTTTCCATATTAACCAATAGAGCACCATGTAGTATTAGAAAGTGCTGTGTATATCTGCTAATACATGACACCCCCGCCCCATGAGTTTAACATGCACTAAATAGAGATTGTATGTATGCAGATTAGTTTCCGTTTTGCATGAGTTTTTTTTTTTCTTATGTCCTATATTTGCTGCATTGCTGATTTTGTGCTCAGTGAAGGTCTTTTTTTCATTTTCAGGCATGTTTACCTACGACGAGTCCACAAGATTCTTTTGGTTCAATCCATCTTCATATGAAACTGAAGGACAGTTTACTCTTATTGGAATTGTACTGGGCCTTGCAATTTACAATAATTGCATTCTAGATGTGCATTTTCCAATGGTTGTGTATAGAAAGCTGATGGGGAAAAAAGGAACGTTTCGTGATTTGGCGGATTCTCACCCTGTAAGTCTTGTTAAGAGATCTTTAAAGAAGAACTCTCATGAAAAATGTATTGTGGTGTCGATCTTGTGCATGTAAATTATAGTTATTTTCTCACTGAGCGTCTATCTTTCAATCCATGGGCTCCGTTCGGCTCCCCCGTTCAGTCACGTGACCTGTAAACTGACTTTCTGATTCACACCGCTTCTTGTGTTTGGACCGGAAGCCAGTTTCTCTATGTAAGTCTGAGACTGGCTTCGGTCCACACAAGACGCTGTGTGAATCGGAAAGTCAGTTTACAGGTCACGTTACTGAACGGGGGAGCCGAACGGAGCCCGTGGATTGAAAGATAAACGATCGGTGAGAAAATAAATATGATTTATATGCACAAGATGCCCATTATAAATGGGCACAGCAATAACATTTTCATGTGAGTTCTTCTTTAATGACCAAAGTTTCTTTCTGAAAGTTGCCTTCTGTAGCAGTGCAATTGATGTATTTGTCATACTTTACAGTGAAGGAAAAAAAAGTAAATGGCATTTCTGTATGTAATACATAAACGTGACTTGAGCTATCCATTAACAGACAGATTTGTTTACTGTATCTTTACCTAGTAACTACTGTACTGTAGTTTTCGGCTGAGTTTTCTATGAGAATTACTACAGTGCATGCTATTTTTAGAGGGATTTTTCACCTTAAAATTTAAATTCAGTTCAGATTAATGAAATATGCCTTGCTGAAAGGAGAATGTGGTAATCTGCATGAGCACAGGATTAGTTTCTGCATGTCATCACATATATTTTCTCCAAACGAAGAAATTTTGAGTAAGTAAAAATACTTTTTTTCTTTCAGGTCCTGTACCGAAGTTTAAAAAATCTATTGGAATACGAGGGCAATGTTGAGGATGACGTGATGATGACATTTCAGATATCTCAGACTGATCTCTTTGGGAATCCCCTGATGCATGACTTGAAAGAGAATGCAGATAAAATCCCCATTACAAATGAGAACAGGAAGGTGAGGATGTTTCTGTAGCCTACTGTATCATTCATACTACACAAATGTACCAATCATTTTAAAAGTGTCACTTAAAGGGATTGACAACCCCTTTCTGTGTTCCCTGATAGGGCATTTGGAAGGTTGGGACAAACCGCTATTGCAGAAATCTGTTTCCACTATGGAGGATGTCTTCTTTTGCCAAATGTTTTCCCATTACACTAACTGGTTTCTGGTCTTAGCAGCAGGACTCCATTTGAGTCAGCTATTAAACAAAGGAGTTCCTTTTGGGAAAGAGGTGGTCTATTTTGATTGATTTCCATATTTGCCATGTTCAGGCTTCAGAATTCCCTTCTATCCTCTTAAAGGAAATGTATCATCCAAAAATAATATAATTTTTCATTTAGATTTCAAGCAGACCACTTGTCAGCTTTGCTGTTTTGGCTGGGACAGGGCCAGCAGATTCAGGGGGTTTAATGACTATTCTATGGTACTGCTGAAGGCCGTGATAAGGAAGAATAGTAAAACTATACGCATAGTTAAAGAGGATCTGTCACCAGTTTATTAATTCCCTATTTCCTTACTAATCTAATAGGCGCTTTACTGCTGATAACTGTGTGATTTGTTTTAAAAAAAAACTTTTATTATTTTAAGTAATTTTTCTAAATATTCTAATGTGTCCAATCGTCATTCTGCTTCTTCCCTTCCCTGCCCAGCAACACAGTGTGATATTACAGTATACAGCTTCCATTCCTGACTGTATATTTAACTGGTGATATCTCTGGTTGTTTCACTGCTGCGATCCTGGTGCCATATAAAGATTAGAATCTCAGCCCGAAATATGGCTATTTGAAGTGATCCCCCTTCCCTCCAGCCTCATTCTCTCATACTGTGTGAAGCAGCTTCTTGCTGATAGGACAGTGTCAGGGGCTGTGAGGTAGCTCCACCTCAGGAAAATGGCTTGTGTTGACACCCACTTGCTTAGTATTGCCTCCTTTACATATTTAGAAAAATGCTCATATAGTTTAAAATAATAAACGTTTTGGGACACAATTTTCTCTAGCATTTATCAGTGTGACAACACCTATTCTAGATAGGGCATTACTAAACTAGGGACAGCTCCTCTTTAATGAATTGTATGCATCTCCCCTGCCCCTCTCTGGGGAAGGGTGCTGTACACCGTTTCTTCACATAGACCGTAAGTGTATGTTCACACAAAAAAACGTCTAAAAATACGTAGCTGGTTTCAGAGAAACAGCCTCTGATTTTCAGGCGTTTTTGAAGCTGAAAATGAAGCTTCGTTTAGGGTATGTTCACATGCACTGTTTTCAGACGTAATTCGAGTATTTTACGCCTCGAATTACGCCTGAAAAAACTACTCCATTTCGCCTACAAACATCTGCCCATTGTTTTCAATGGGTTTTACGATGTTCTATTCCCACAAGGTGTAATTTCACGTGTCGCTGTCAAAAGACGGTGCGTAAAAAGACGCCCACGTCAAAGAAGTGCATGTCCCTTCTTGGGACGTTTTTGGAGCCGGTTTTCATTGACTCCATTGAAAAACCGCTCCGATAACGTCCGTAAAATACGCCTCAAAAAAATATTGTCAAATATTTATTTTTGTATGTAATGCAAATGTCTTTTCTTTTTATTCTAGGAGTTTGTCTGTCTCTATACAGATCACATTTTAAATAAATCTGTGGATAAACAGTTTAAGGCTTTCAGGAGGGGATTTCACATGGTCACCAATGAATCCCCACTCAAATATCTGTTTAGGCCGGAGGAAATTGAACTGCTTATCTGTGGAAGTAGGGTAAGAGATTTCTGTCTCTATTTCCAACCGCAAGCAGCACATATTATATTTGTAATGTCCGGACAGTTATTTACTCCTGTATTCTCCCCACAGAATTTAGACTTCCAAGCTCTTAAAGAAACAACAGAGTATGATGGAGGCTACACCAGAGACTCTCGTAATATTAGGTGAATGAAGGGGGTTTTGTTGTAAGGCCAATGGTTAAATATAACGACTTCTGGGGAAACCATTGTAGTTTTTTTTGTTTTTTTTTAGTGTTACAATAAAATTAACATCCTTATACTGTATAAGGTTTGTTTTTTTATTTTGAATCCAGTGTTTATACAGCTCAAAGATATTTCCGCAGATATGTACAATTAATGCAGTCACACCAGTCTCTGTCTCGAGTGGGTCACAATTTCCCAAACATCTTAACGCCCACCTACTTACACCTTAGGCTGTATTCACATCTGCGTTCCCGGTTCCTTTGTTCTGCTCCATCATAGGAGCAGAAGAACGAGAATACCAGAATCGCTGTATCAGTCCCGTGAATGAAACCAGCGGCGCCTGATGGAACGCATTAACTTAAAAAGGCTCTGTCACCAGCTAATAACTGCCCTTTCTCCTACCTAATCTAATAGTCGCTTTAATGTAGATAACAGGTTGTTTTTGGGGGGGGGGGGGGTTTAAAGAGGCTCTGTCACCAGATTTTGCAACCCCTATCTGCTATTTCAGCAGATAGGCGCTGCAATGTAGATTACAGTAACGTTTTTATTTTTAAAAAACGAGCATTTTTGGCCAAGTTATGACCATTTTTGTAGTTATGCAAATGAGGCTTGCAAAAGTCCAAGTGGGTGTGTTTAAAAGTAAAAGTCCAAGTGGGCGTGTATTATGTGCGTACATCGGGGCGTTTTTAATACTTTTGCTAGCTGGGCGCTCTGAAGAGAAGTATCATCCACTTCTCTTCAGAACGCCCAGCTTCTGACAGTGCAGATCTGTGACGTCACTCACAGGTCCTGCATCGTGTCGGCCACATCGGCACCAGAGGCTACAGTTGATTCTGCAGCAGCATCAGCGTTTGCAGGTAAGATCGACTTACCTGCCAACGCTGATGCTGCTGCAGAATCAACTGTAGCCTCTGGTGCCGACGTGGCCGACACGATGCAGGACCTGTGAGTTACGTCACAGATGTGCACTGTCAGAAGCTGGGCGTTCTGAAGAGAAGTGGATGATACTTCTCTTCAGAGCGCCCAGCTAGTAAAAGTATTAAAAACGCCCCGATGTACGCACATAATACACGCCCACTTGGACTTTTACTTTTAAACACACCCACTTGGACTTTTGCAAGCCTCATTTGCATAACTACAAAAATGGTCATAACTTGGCCAAAAATGCTCGTTTTTTAAAAATAAAAACGTTACTGTAATCTACATTGCAGCGCCTATCTGCTGCAATAGCAGATAGGGGTTGCAAAATCTGGTGACAGAGCCTCTTTAAACGTTTATTTTTGACCAAGTTATGATCATTGTTAGTTTTATGCTAATTTGTTCTGAATGCCCAACTGGGTGTTTGTTTTTTTACTTTTCACCAAGTGGGCGTTGTAAAGAAAAGTGTATGACACTGACCAATCAGCGTCATACACTTTCCTTCATTCATTCCAGCTTGTTTCACAGCACAGCGTGATCTCGCGAGATCACGCTCTGATGGGACTTCCTCCCACAGGTCCTTTACTGGAGCGACGGAAGAGCCTTCAGCCGTACCAGGAGATTTATCCGAATCTGAAGCGGCTGGAGGCGATGTCTATTCAGTCTTCCTCCCACAGGTCCTTCAGTGGTGCCATGGAAGTCCTGTCTCAACGTGGTCTCGCCAGATCACGCTGTGCAGTGAAACAAGTTGGGCATTAATGAAGAGGTGTATGACGCCGATTGGTTAGAGTCATACACTTTGCTTTACAACGCCCACTTGGTGAAGAGTAAAAAACCGCCCAGTTGGGCACTTAGAAGAAATTAGCATAAAATAAAAAATGATCATAACTTGGTAAAAAATAAACGTTTTTCAAAAAATAAAATTAAAAAATGTTATCTACATTAAAGCGCCTTTTAGATTAGGTAGAAGATAGAGCAGTTATAAACTGGTGACAGATCCTCTTTAAATGGGTTGTCGGGTTTCCATCATTTTGCCGAACAAAAGAGCGCTTGCATACTGCGGGGTCTTCGAAACGGATGTCCGCAAAGCTTTAAACTTTTGCTTCTTCATGCTTGAAATCTTCTCAGTTTCTCCCATGATCAGCTGAATGACACACGCACAAACTTACACAGACACACACCTGTATCTAACCACGATTACACAATGAACTAAAAGCAAAATGCATCTACAGACAACATGGGGAAGGGGGGGGGGGGCACGCGCGCGCGCATGCATGTCATACTTTTGAACAATCCTTATTCAAATTTTTGTCTATTAGAAGACTGACAAGAGTAGACTCGGTTTTACATGTGTAAACTGTGTGTCCTATTCATACAAAAAAAATGTGGTGACCTTTCCATCTTTTCCTTTTCAGGGAGTTCTGGGACATAGTGCATTCATTTACCGATGAGCAGAAAAGATTGTTCTTACAGTTTACAACTGGCACAGATAGAGCGCCTGTGGGTGGACTAGGAAAACTAAAGATGATTATTGCCAAAAATGGCCCTGACACAGACCGGTAAGCTCCTGTGGCTGTTTACATTGATAATGTTTCTTCCAAGTAACCAGTCAGTGGAGATGCTTTAAATACAGACTACAGGTGACCTTTAAGTGGATGCACCAGAAAGGAAACACTTGTAGTTTCACATTATTACAGCCTTATCTTATTCAAGTGAATGGGAGAAGGCTGTAATACTGGGATTTGCCACTACAAGTGTGTTGGCGATTCACAGTACAAACAGGTAAGAAATGAAGGGGAAGCAGCACTCATACAATCGCCGCGGCCCCTTCAAAACAGATGATCGGTGGGAGTGGAACCCCCACCGATCAGGTATTGTTGGCCTGTCTTGATAGGCTATTGTTTTCTTAGGGCTGAAAAACTCCTTTTAAAGGTGGGTTGTCCATGATTAGAAAAAACATGTCTTCTCCTTTCACACATGTCCTTTGGTTGTTTCCGATATTGCAGCTCTGCTGAAGTGGACAGCTGTGACACTGTTTTTGAAAGAAAGTAGCCATATTTTTGTAGTCCTGGACAATCCCTGTAAGGAGCCTCACACACGAGCGTGTTTGGTCCATGATATACGGTTTGTACGTCGGCCGCTTTTCCCGGACCGAACAATGCAGGGAGCCGGGCTCCTAGCATCATAGTTATCTGTGACGCTAGGTGTCACGTCCTCGCTGCGGGAATACTGCCCCATACTGTAATCATGTTTTCAGCACGGGACAGTTATCATAGATAACTATGATGCTAGGAGCCCGGCACCCTGCAGTGTGTTCGGTCCAGGAAATGCGACCGACGTACGGACCGTAAATCACGGACCAAACACGCTCGTGTGTGAGGCTCTTGAAGGAACAGTGTCAACAAAAATTTTTTTTTTATATCAGTTTTATGTTAGGGTTTTATTAAAAACTTTTATATTTGTTTGTGTGTTACTTTTTTCTATTTTTACACTTTTTCTTCCCTATGGGGGCTGCCATTTTTTTTTCCATTTCTGTATGTGTCGATTAACGACACATACAGACATGGAATACGGCAGTTCCAGCCCCATAGGGACTGCGAACGGGGCCCGTTCCATCCACTATGGTGTACGCCGTGTGTGTGGGAACGGCGCATGCGCCGCTCCCACACAGTCCAATTTGAAATGCGCGCCATCCGGCGCCATTTTCCTGTGGACCGGAAGTCGCGGCTGGACAGTAAGATTACTACTTCCGGTCGCGGCTTCCGGACTTGTGCACATGGAGCAGCGGCAGCAGACGGACCGGAGGGAGCGGCGGCGACTGCAGCAGGTAAGTGATTTCTATGTATGTTCGTGTTTCAGTGTGTGTTTACTAGTGTATGTAAACCTTCTACACTGTGTGTTAGCTCAAAAAATGGCGACACACAGTGTAGGAGGTTAGACCGTTCAAACCCCTCGTTTCTCCCAGCACTAGCCAGGATAAAGGAGGGGGGGATTCTGAGAGCTCACTAGAGCGAGGGATTTTTTCCCAATTTTGTAGCATAAAGCAATGTGGTTGCTTTACCACATGCAATGCTGCAATTTTGGGAATTGCTCCATCTAGTGACCAGTGCTGGGAAATATTATAAATTGAATCCAATTTATAATATTTCCTGACTCGTGAAAAAAATAAAAAAAATTAGAACAATGTTTAATCACCTACACACTAATTGTTTAACTAAAAAAAAAAACATGTTTTGCTGGCAACACATTCCCTTTAAGGATTTTTGTCGGATTTCTCATTTAACACAACCGATTTTAGAAAGCTCAATGACGTATAAAGGTGTGTTGGTGCCGTTACCACATTGTTTTATTTATACTATGGATGTGATCAAACTTAGCTTTAACTGGTTGCCGACACAGGACGAGTTTGCTTGTCCTGAGCAGTGAGCACTTCGCGCATTAGGACGAGCATACTCGTCATGTGTGACAGCCGTCTCTGCCGTCTCTGTGTGTGTGATCGAGAGCGGGGCAACGGCTGTAATACACAGCCACGGCCCCGCTCTGACAGCGGAGAGAAGAGAAACATCTTCTCTCCGCTGTTAACCCTTTGAACGCCGCGAAGACAGCTGATCGCGGCGTTCAAGGAGAGGGGACTGCACATTGATGGCGTCACAGAAAATAACTGTGACGCGATCAAAGCCCATAACTCATATGGCCAGACAGCCCAGGGTCCAGTGAAGGACCCCAGGGCTGTCTGAACATATTTCCTGTTGTTAGGGCATACTGAGGTATGCCCTAACAACTGCATGTGTACAATCAGTAACAGGCTAATGTACTGGCATATAGATATATGCCAGTACATTACAGTTACAAAATAAAAATCAAAATGATAAATCCCTTTATGGGATTAAAAGAAAAAGTTAAATGAATGTAAAAAAAAAAATAATGGTAAATAAAATACACAGAAATACTCATTTTTTTATAATAAATCAACTTTTTAAAATATAAGTCCCAAAACATGAAATAATATAGACATATTTGGTATCGCCACGACCATAACAACGTGTACTACAAATGTATACCATTATTTATTATGATCGGTGTATGGTGTAAAAAAATAAATATTAAAACTGCAGCACAACTGCTTTTTTTCTGCATTTTAATCTAATAAAAAATGTATAGAAATTAAACGATAATGTATTTGTACAAAAAAATGGTACGTACATAAAGTACAACTCGTCCCGCAAAAAACAAAGTCTCATACAACTACGTCGTACAAAAAATAAAAGCGTTATGAGCGTCGGGATGCAAAGAGGGAAATGTAAAAATAATTGCTCTGTCCTCAAGGCTAAAATTGGCCGTGTCCTTAACCCCTTCCCGCAAATCGGCGTTCCTGAACGTCCTTTTTAGCGGTGCCTTCCCGCAAAAGGGCGTACAGTAACGCCCTGCATTCAAACTGTCACCATGTCACTTGACATGGTGACATCACAATGATTGTTGCTGTCCGTGACAGCTAACAATCATAGTTACCCGGCACGGGACCTATCATAGCTGCCCCGTGTCGGCGATCGCTGTGGTTGGTCAGTCAAATGTGACAGACCAATCACAGCTGTCAATGACGACACAGTGCTTTTTCCCGGCTCTGAGAAGCTCATTGAGTGTCAGATCTTCTCAGAGCCGGTCATCAGTGTACTGTGCTGTTCGTGTCAGAGTGTTTCTGACAGAAAAAACTGTTAAAAATAGAAAAATAACTCCTCTATACTCACCCTCCATGCCCTTCAGCTGATCCCTGCCTAGTTTGAAGGACCCTGTCAGATTTGTGGTCCCTGTCAGATCTGTGGTCCCTGTCAGATCTGTGGTCCCTGTCAGATCTGTGGTCCCTGTCAGTGTCCCTGTCAATTTTGTTTAAAAAGTTCCCCAATTTTACCCTATACTGACCCCTAGCCCCAGTGTCTGTCACCTGGTAATCCTGCTAAGCTGCTGACGTCCGTCACCTGCTGACCGTTTACTTGCGGTCTTCTGTCCCTACCTACTCCGTCCTCTCCTGAATTTTTAGGGAGTTTAGTTTTCTTGTTAAAAAAAGAAAAAAAAAGAAAAAAAAATTAAAACATTTTAAAAAAAAATTAACAGTTATTTAGCAATTGAAGGGCGCTACTTTATATAGGCTCATTACCTGACCTCTGTGTCTTGTCACCACCTGTGACCTATACAGTGCGCTCCGTCCCGCTTCTGTATTTTTGGGGATCACTTTTTAGTTATATTGTTTTTAGGGAGTTTTATTAATTATTATACACTGTACCATACCAATATGGCCCAGAGATTTTATAGTCCAGAGGAGGCATATGCCATGTTATGCTCCGACACCGACTCTGCAAGTGAAGATGAGATGGAATTTGTTATTTCATCTTCATCATCATCTAGCGAGTCTGATGAGCCCCCCGCACAGCGCAGAAGAGCAGTTGGTCCTGCGCAGCCGGATTCAAATGAGGCGATGTGGGTACCCGCTGTAAATTATACCCCTCAGGTTCCCAACTTTACTGCCTCCTCAGGGATCCAAGTAGAGACTGCAGGGTTCAGGGAATTAGATTTTTTTAATTTGTTCTTTTCTGAGGAATTTGTTTCTGCGATGGTCCAGCAGACCAATTTGTACGCAGAGCAGTTTATGGCCAGCAATCCCACCTCATATAATGCCAGAGTTCAAAGCTGGACCCCCACAGACCCAGTGGAACTCCGAAAATTTTGGGGCCTATTGTTAAATATGGGCCTCATAAAAAAACCACGTATCCGGGACTACTGGTCCTCTGACGTACTGTACAATACACCCCTCTACAGTACGGTGATGAGCAGAACACGTTTTGAGGCCCTGCTCAAGTTCTTACATTATAATAATTCCCGTTGCCCACCACCCCAGGACCCCCATTATGACAGGCTATATAAGATTAGACCTGTCATCGACCACTATAATACAAAATTTTCAGAAAGTTACACCCCTGAAAAAAATATAGCGGTCGATGAATCCCTTGTAAGTTTCAAAGGGAGGCTGCACTTCAGGCAATACCTCCCAAACAAAAGGGCCCGGTATGGCATAAAATTATACAAGGTGTGTGAGAGCGCCACCGGGTACACACACCGTTTTAAAATTTATGAGGGGAAAGATTCAAAAATTGAACCCCCAGACTGCCCCTCCATTCTTGGTATCAGCGGCAAAATAGTTTGGCACCTGATACACCCTTTACTTGGTCAGGGATATCACCTATACGTGGACAATTATTATAATAGTATTCCCCTCCTAAAGTCCCTTTCGTCCAGATCCACCGTGGCCTGTGGCACCATCCGGAAGAATCAGAAGGGCCTTCCCAAATCCCTGCTGGGGCAGACGTTGCAGAAAGGGGAAAGTAGTGCCGTCTGCAGCAATAATCTGCTCTTTCTTAAATTTAAGGACAAAAGGGATGTACACATATTGTCCACCATTCATAATGCTAGCAGCAGACCTGTTCTAGTACGTGGATCCAGCACCCCAACCACCAAGCCTACCTGCATCCTGGACTACAATCGCTTCATGGGTGGGGTGGACCTATCGGATCAAGTGATCAAACCATATAGTGCCATGCGTAAGAGCAAAACATGGTACAAAAAGCTGGTCGTCCACCTCACCCAAATTGCATTTTATAATGCGTTTGTGGTGTCCAGGTATGCAGGCAATCGTGAAACCTTCCTGCAATTCCAGGAGAAGGTCATAAAGGCTCTAATATTTGGAAACCCAGAAGGGGAGGGTACTGCAAGTAATGTGAATCGCATTATTCCAGGCCAGCATTTTCCAACAGAAACACCCCCTACCGAGAAAAAAAGAAGACCCCAAAAAAAATGTAGGGTGTGTACAAGAAGAGGGATCAGAAGAGACACCACCTACCAATGTGATACCTGCCCCACAAAACCCGGCCTATGCATAAAAGAATGCTTCAGAATTTATCACACCTCATTAGAGTTTTAAATTATGTTTTATTCATCAGTCCCCTCTTTCTTCATATTGGCCATTATAAAGTAATTTCATTTATTTCCCATTTTCTGCCCACTGACTAAAAATTTGAATAACCCCAAAACAAAACAAAAAATTCTCACTATACCCCTAGATGAATACCTAGGGTGGTGTCGCCTTACAATTGGTCACGCAAAATTCTCACTATACCCCTAGATGAATACATTGGGGGTTGTAGTTTTTAAATGTTCGATTTTTTTGTTCTGCCTGTTATGATTATGTCCTGCCATAAAAAGCAGTTATTTTCATTCTTAGTACTTTTTTACTTTTTGGTGATACGGGCATAGCTCTTTTTATTTGGAGGGTATACGAGCTGTTCCTGATCAGTGCAGTTTGGGCTTGTTTTACGGTTTTGTGCAACTTGTTCTACCCGATAATACTGCTGGTAAAGCTGACAATAATTTGTGGATTAGTGATCCTTTACTGTATCTATACATACGGTGTTGGACACTGCTGTTATGGAGTGCCAGCGTCACTTGGCACATTTGTCCCTCATGTAGGGATTGATTGTGCTAATGAGACAACCAGTCCTTTCAAAAAAAAAACAAAAACAATTATATAGCCCCATGGCTGTCCTTTTATTATGTGAACATTCTCAGTATTTGTTTCCTCCACTTTTCAAATATATTGCCTTTCCAAGGCAGTTTCATATATTTTTTTAAATTTTCCCAATCTAACTTTTTTTTGTTGGTCATATGCTTTTTTAGCACGAAATAGTTATTTGTACTGGCAAATGCAATGGTTTGGGACAAAAAAGACAAATAACCTAAATAACACCTAAAACTTTGCGATCAACATGCTCAAAATACCCCTAGATAAATACCATAGGGGTGTAGTTTCCAAAATGGGGTCACTTTTGGGTGGTTTCCACTGTCCAGTACATTGCAAACTCGACATGGCACCAAAAATCATTCCAGTAAAATCTGCGCTCCAAAATCCAAATGGTGCTCCTGCACGCTCTGGCGTGGGTCTAAACAGCAGTTTATTACCACATATGGGGTATTGCCGTAATCGGGAGAAATTGCTTTACAAATGTTGGGGTGCTTTTTCTCCTTTATTCCTTGTAAAAATTTGAAAATTCTATGTTTTTTCAGAAAAAAAGTAGATTTTCATCTTCACAGACTAATTCCAATAAATTTAGCAAAAAAACTGTTGGGTCAAAATGCTAACTATACCCCTAGAAAAATTCCTTGAGGGGTGTAGTTTCCAAAATGGGATAACTTTTGGGGGGTTTCCACTGTTTAGGTCCCTCCAGTGCGATGCAAACACGACATGGCACTGAAAACCGTTCCAGCAAAATCTGCGCTCCAAAATCCAAATGGTGCTCCTTCACTTCTGAGCTCTGGCGTGGGTCTAAACAGCAGTTTATCACCACATATGGGGTATTGCCGTAATCGGGAGAAATAGCTTTACAAATGTTGGGGTGCTTTTTCTCCTTTATTCCTTGTAAAAATGTGAAAATTCTATGTTTTTTCAGAAAAAAAGTAGATTTTCATCTTCACAGACTAATTCCAATAAATTTTGCAAAAAAACAGTTGCGTCAAAATGCTAACTATACCCCTAGAAAAATTCCTTGAGGGGTGTAGTTTCCAAAATGGGATAACTTTTGGGGGGTTTCCACTGTTTAGGTCCCTCCAGTGCGATGCAAACACGACATGGCACTGAAAACCGTTCCAGCAAAATCTGCGCTCCAAAATCCAAATGGTGCTCCTTCACTTCTGAGCTCTGGCGTGGGTCTAAACAGCAGTTTATCACCACATATGGGGTATTGCCGTAATCGGGAGAAATTGCTTTACAAATATTGGGGTGCTTTTTCTCCTATATTCCTTGTAGAAATTTGAAAATTCTAGGTTTTTTCAGAAAAAAAGTAGATTTGCATCTTCACAGACTAATTCCAATAAATTTAGCAAAAAAACTGTTGGGTCAAAATGCTAACTATAGCCCTAGAAAAATTCCTTGAGGGGTGTAGTTTTCAAAATGGGATAACTTTTGGGGGGTTTCCACTGTTTTGGCACCACAAGACCTCTTCAAACCTGACGTGGTGCCTAAAATATATTATAAAAAAAGGAGGCCCCAAAATCCTCTAGGTGCTCCTTTGCTTCTGAGGCCTGTACTTCAGTCCAGTAGTGAACTAGGGCCACATGTGGGATATTTTTAAAAAATGTAGAATCTGGGCAATAAATATTGAGTTGCGATTCTTGGGTAAATACTTCTGTGTTACAGAAAAAAATGTATTACAAATTAATTTTGGCAAAAAATATGAAATTTGTAAATTTCACCTCTAATTTGCTTTAATTCCTGTGAAACACCTAAACGGTTAAAGCACTTTCTGAATGCTGTTTTGAATACTTTGAGGGGTGCGGTTTTCAGAATGGGGTGATTTATGGGGACTTTCTAATATTTAAGGCCCTCAAAGCCACTTTAGAACTGAAGTGGTCCTTGAAAAAATAGCCTTTTGACATTTTCTGGAAAATGTGGGAAATTGCTGCAAAAGTTCTATGTCTTGTAACGTCCTAGAAAAATAAAAGAACGTTCAAAAAATGATGCAAACATAAAGTAGACATATGGGATATGTGAAATAGTAGCTATTTTGTGTGGTATTACTATCTGTTTTATAAGCAGATACATTTAAATTGAGAAAAATGCAAATTTTTGAAAATTTTCTCCAAATTTTGGTGTTTTTCACAACTAAATATTACATTTATGGCCCAAATTTTTTCACTAACATAAAGTACAATATGTCACGATAAAACAATCTCAGAATCGCTTGGATGGGTAAAAGCATTCCGGAGTTATTACCACATAAAGTGACACATGTCAGATTTGAAAAAATGGGCCTGGTCCTGAAGGCCAAAATGAGCTTGGTCCTGAAGGGGTTAAGGGGTTAAGGTTAGAACATTAAAACATTTTTGTCAATCTATACCAATGAATATTCTTTAAAGTAGACTTTGTTAGAACTGTATACTTAACCTTTTTCTGTATATTTCCCTGCAGGTTACCAACATCTCATACGTGCTTTAATGTCCTTTTACTTCCGGACTACTCAAGCAAAGAGAAACTGAAAGAGAGATTATTAAAGGCTATCACGTATGCCAAGGGATTCGGCATGCTGTAAAAGGAAAAGGCAAAAATCTTAACAAAAGGGATAACCATCATTAATATTGAAGTCCCTGTACACAAAGGCCATAAGATAGTCAGCTACATGTAGTCAACTGTATGTGTGCCTCCCCTCTCCTCTGGGACATTGGGCTGGAACAGCAGATTTCTGCTGCTTATATGAACAAAGTCTTTCTCCCTCCCCTAGCGTGAAAGTCTTGTACAATCTTTCACACGTATGTACAGAGAGATTTTCCTAAATATTTATTTTAAGGGTTAAATCACTTCTCATGTTTAATACTGCTTGAAGTTGAACCTACTGGAGTCTTTGATGACCAATAGATACTCATGAAATATGCGATCATTTAGCGGAATAACTCAAGTTGTTACTGCTCCAGTTTGTCCTGCATCTACTTACATCAGGAACTGTTGTTTTTGTTTTTTTTCTTACCCTCTCATTCTCCCCCCCTTTTTTTTTTTTTTTACAGTTTGTGTATAAAACTTGAATTATTGGAAACAGTGTGATGCAATTACTGCTGTTCTAGCCCCAAACCGTTTCTGTACCGGAAAAAATAATAATGTAGTCGATAAAGATGGGAGTACTTGGAATGTTATACTGCAGCCTTGCAACCTTTTACTTTAGCCACAGCACAAAAAAAATATACAAATTAAAAAAATGAATAATTTCACAATTTGTTGTCTTCACATCTTGTAAAGCATACGGTTTTCATTAGGAAATCTTTTATCTGGGTCTGTGAAAAGGGGGGTAGAATTTAGCGCTATTTTCCTTTTTCTTTTCTTTTTTGGTCACTTATGTTTACTGACCAGTGCATTTTCAGCCAAACTATAAGTTGTAGAAGATGAGAAAAAAAACAAAAATGAACATTTGCACCCTAAAAAAAAATAAGCTTCTGAAAGTGCACTTACATGAAGAATATGAATTGCATATTAAGAAAACCTTTTAAATAGACAATCCAAAGTCTTCCCTTTACTTTGTCCGTATCCTATTCTTATGACTTATTTCCCATACCCAGGACACACGAGTAGTACTGCTGTATGATTTTGTAGGGATCAAACCTCTCACTGAAAATAAAACACACACCATCCTTTTCAGGCCAGTCTCAAATAGCAATGTACACAACTTACAACCCTTTTGATATACCGTATTGAACGTCTATTACTAGACCTCTCCCTGATCTGCAATTGGTTTAATTGTAGGAAATATCAAAAATACTATACCCGAATGTATTTGTTTCTCTTACCTGGACTTCTGCGTGTGTATTAACTTCTCATGTTGCAATATGAAATAAAGGGATTATCCATTTTTAACCAACAACATAATTGGTATATCATTTAGAAAAATGGGATTGTACACATATAGATCTGAGCATGTGCGTTGCTGCTAAAGGAAATTATTGTGCAGGTTAGAGTAGCTAGTTTTGTTTTTACCCCCCCAAAAAACTATTTTAGCTGAAGAAGTGTGCCAAGTCGTGTTTATGCAAGCTATCTGGACGTCTGCCATAAGAGCCTGCAGCCTTGCTGTAGAACTGCTCCAAGATTATTGCTTTGGGGGAATGGAAGGCAGGGAAAAGGTGAAAACTGGCACCCTTTATCTGCTCTGCCCTCTGTAACCTTAGTTATTTTTGTAATGAGGCTTGCAATATCAAAGGGGTTGTATGAGATTAAATTCACTTGAATGGAACTGAGCTGTAATACTAGGCACAGCCTGTAAACAAGAGTGGTGTCTGTATTTGGCGGAACACAGGACAGCCTTCTAATATCAGACAACCACTTTAAATGAAAATCACACTACATAAAGCAGAAACTATTTTAATATTCTGTCGAGCCATGTGTTTGGGGGGGGGGGGATATAGAATAGTATCTTCTTTTTTTTTTTTTTTTTTTTTTTTTTTAACCAGTGTGTTTGTAATTTAAGGATCCTGTACCTCTTTTGTAACAAAGCACAGCACTGGTTTTCCTAATACTGTATATTGAGCACATCACAGGGAAATTGTCTACCTCTGCAAGGTTCTAAAAGAGAAAAATTTCACAGCGCCATATGGTGCAGGTCATCTGGGATAATTGTAGTAGGAAAGAGTAGCAACTATGCTCACCTGGAGCAGTCTTGCAATTGCAGGCACGACACTGGGGTAGACAAGGAGGCAAAATATGACAGCTGCAGCTATTCACTTGCCAGTAGACTGTACGGTCTCCGCTTAGGATAAATCAAATTTGGTACCAGTCCTGCTGACATCAGGCAAGGACGACTAGGTATGGTTTCAAAGAGATTTATTTTGCTACGCATTTCGATGCTGAACCAGCATCTTCCTCAGGCTGTAATCTGAGGCTTGAGGAGGACACTGGTTAAGTGTGTAAATGCGTAGCTAAATCTCAAACATATCTACTCGTCCTTGCTTGATGTCAGCAGAGCTGGTAGCAAGTTCCCGAAATTTTTCCAAGTTCAATTGTTTACATCTGTAAAAGAGATTTGTAAAGGGAAAAACGGTGCATTGCCAATACATAGAACCAAACCTCAAAAGATAGTAATTTATCGAAGTGCTATTTCCTTTCCATTGTTCCCAATTCTCACAATTTCTAGAATATTTTAAGCAAGAGGCTTTGTTTTGGACACTTCTCATCCTTTGATTCTTGGTAGCAATTCAAGGTGAGCAATTCAGTGTTATTGTATGAGAATGTTCTTTGTGTACTCAAGGGAAAAGTAAAATAAAACTGATGATACTTCTGCTACACAAAAACCTATATTAGGCTTCATTCACATCTGCGTCAGTAGTATATAGTGGGTGCTGAGGGACACTGGTGGCTTACAACTGGTTTAATGGTCTGAAGGAAGATCTCTTCCTAGAACAATGGACGAATAAAGGCTGCAGTGGGTTAATCTTCGGAAATCTGTAATTTATTCAATTGTATACAGTGTTGTATTATTTAACTGGTTCCCAACTGCCCACGGTAGTTATAAGGTGGGCAGTTAATGTCCTTAAAACTACAGCGCAGGCTTTAGCTGGCTGCCTGATCGACCGGTTAGCTAAATGTCAGGTGGAGAGCATGTCATCCTGGAGAGAAGATAGAAGCGGGTTTTTACAGCTTTCTGTCTTCTCTAAACTCTTGTATCGCTGCCTCTATTGGTCCCGGTGATCATGTGACTGGTCACATGATTGCTGGGATGCCATTAGTGAAAGACCGCCGCTGGGTCTAAGTAGACCCAGGCCTATTAGTAACAATAGTGACTGAGAGGGCTGATTTTCCCTGTACAGCCCCAGTTCCTGAAGTTAAATATGGTGGGGGAAAAAAAGTCCCCCAAAGGTCTTTTCTGTCTTTTGAAGGGACAAGCCAGAATAAAAGTAAAATACAGTAAGAATAAATACACATAAAATACCCACCCCCAAAAAAATGTTTCCCCATGCCAATCATTGTTGGAACGTATCCTAAAAATGACAAAATTGTGTCTGGTCCTGTAGGTTCAAAACAGCCTTGTACTAAACCGATTAATTCAGAAAAATTAGGGCAGGGACCTGCAACTATCAGATATTTATGCCATATTCTGTGGACATGCCATAAATGTCTTAGATGTGAATGCCCCATGGAGGGCACATCTTGATCCAAGACAACACTCTATTAAACACAAAGTATGAAATAATTCCTATAAATTTTTATATATATATTCATTCAGTGTGAAATAACTGCATGCTAGTGGGTGATGGAAGACCCTGTGGTGTGGAAAGAGTACAGCAAGCTGCATCCGTTATACCAATCCAATATGCACAATTCTGAACATTCTGACTTTGTAAAACATACCTCAAACAAATTAAATTTCATTATTTTAATTAATGATCTAGAAAACAATACCATTATTTTAATTAATGATCTAGAAAACAATATACCATGTAGAGGAAAAAAATGATGGAATCAACAAAAAAAAAAATCTCACTTAGGCCCTGTTAACCGTTTTTTTTACCTTGAAACCGCATCGGAAAACAGTCAAAATGCCTTCCGTTAATTTCCCGTCTCGCTGGAAAATGAAGCGACATGCGCTATATTTGGGCGTTGACCTCCTATTTCGCTGAGTTTTTCCCCGTGGGACTGGCCGTGGGTGAAAAACGTGGCAAATGGCATGCATGCAGATCAAAATTCAGATGGAATTTTGATGCAGAATTTTCTGCCTGCAAAAAACTCCAAGTGAACAGGGCCTTAGTACTTTTTCTCCTCTGGTTTTTAGGACGGCCTGAACTCGGAGTCCTGGAATTTACTAATGATAAACCATATTCTACATTAAGCTGGGTGCAATTTCTAGAAGAGCGGTTGACCGATCAGTTTTGCAGGATGTGACCTTGTCAGGCCAAATTTCTTTATTTCTACCATAAATATTCAGTCGGATTGAGATCTGGACAGTTTGCCTGCATTGTCATTGAGTTAATATGCCTTTCCTAAAGAAAAGCTTTACCATTCTTTGTTCCGTGGCTAGATGCATTGCCATCCTGAAATCTGACAATCACCAAACCTATTTTCTATCGATGAAATTGCCACCCCCCCTGGTCCTTTACCTGACACATGCAACCGCATATCATAAATTAGTGAGGAAATGTGATTGTTTTCTTTAGGCAGTCATCGTTATCTGTTTCATAAGAATGGCACCAGAAAAAGTATCAGCGTAATTTCCTCGGCCAATGCAGATTGGTGATTCATCGCTGAATATCCCTTTCATCCAAGGGCTCGTCCACACGCTGCGGAATTGGTGCATTTTTTTTTCTGTCCAGAACTTCGGACGGAAAAAATGCAGCAGAATACAGTAGCAGCATAGTGGATGAGATTTAACAAACCTCATCCCCATGCTGCGTAGAATTTCTGAGCCGAAATTGACCTGCGGTGCGTATTTTTCCGACCAGATGTCAATTAGTGTCCAGAATTTCTGCGTATTTGAGAGATGTCTCCATCTCCCAGCATTGGGAAAAACGCAGCAATTTGCGCACCATTTCCTGGCGTAAAGCCTTTGACTTTCAACGGAATTGCTGCAGACATTTTCTGCAACAATTCTGTTGTGTGTGGATAAGCCCCAACTCTCCATTCTCCATAATTGCTTCTCTTTAGCCCACTGTAACCTTGTCTTCATCTGTGTAGGTAATAGTCAGTTTTTCGTCTGGCTTTTCAATATGTAAATCCCATTTCATTTAGCTGATTTCTTACGGCTCATGTGCTTGATCGTTTTCTTCAGTGTCCTATCCATTTTTTTTGCAGATAGCATACGGAACCAGTCATTCGTATGCGGTCATGCGCACATCCGTTTTTTTTTGTGTATTCATGTGTTTTTCCTGCAAATTTACAGAACGTGTCCTATTGTCCAGGTCTGCAGTCTCACCCTATTCTAGTGCTTGGGTCCGCAAAAAAACAAACGGACAGCACATGGAAGCGACTAGGATCCGTGTTTTGCGATCCTGAAACCATCATGTGCATGATGCCTTACAGTTCTGTCACAAATATTGACTCCTGTTTCCGGCCATTCGTTTGTTTTTGTGCGTTTTGTATTTTCAAGGCATATTGCTTTCAGTTTTCCATTGACATCTGCCTTGGTCTATTTTGTTTTCCCTTTATAACCTTTCCATTTTGTTTATAGAGATGTAGCAGTTATTGACTTGACACTTAAAACTTTAAATTACGAGGGTGTGGCCAGCAGTGCATGAGGTCGGACATGTGATCTCCGAGCTCCTGCCTGAACGGCGATTTAATTAAACCGCACTACTCGGCTCATTAGCCTTACAAACCTCCTTACCTGTTACCGGACATCCTTGGGATCGGATACAGCATGGTGAGAGGCCGAAAAAAGAGAAGCCCCTTGAAACTCACAAGGTTCTTCCCGGCTTCGGACTCATCCCAAAATGGCGCCGAGCTGTAGAACAGGCGGCTGAATCTCTTTCACATTAAAGAAAAGCTGGTGGCTGCTTCGCGCTCTGAACCTACTGTGCCTGCAAGATTTCACCAGATTTCCGTATTTGCGGATCTTTCTGCGGCTACCCTGGCAAGGAGGAAAGCGTTTGCTCACAGTACTAAGATTCTTCGAGATCAAGGTATACCGTACAAATGGGGCTTCCCGGTCAAGCTTGTCATTACTAAAAATGGTACGAAAATTGTGGCTACATCTCCGAAAGATGCTGAGCGCCTATGTCAAGAATGGGGGTTATTGACTGCTCCTGGATCTCCCCCGAGAAGAGCTGGGTCGTTTTCCTCTACTTTACCGAAGGATTGGGAGACTGTCCCGCAATACTAAGGTGGCAACTTAAAGAGGCTCTGTCACCACATTATAAGTGGCCTATATTGTACATGATGTGATCGGCACTGTAATGTAGATTACAGCAGTGGTTTTTATTTACACGGGATGTGTATTCATTCTCCTGACCACTTCTGTAGCGTCTCTGTGAGTTACAGCATAGCAGGCGTAGCCTCGCGAGATTACGCTGTAAGCTGTCAGCTTGTGTAAAGGTTCAGATAGCACCAGATACGTGGAAGGGTGAGGTTTTGCACGGATAGGGGCCCAACCCAAACATAAATATAAAAGAGTATCCGGCACACCAATATAGAAACAAAGGGCGCCATGATACAGCGGCCAGCCGCTATCAGCACCACTAGCGCTCGTCAATTCAGTTGCCCAGCACGGCTCAGTGCCTGATGAAGGCCACCTAGACCGAAACGTCGCACTCTGCCACTGGCATTAGAAACAAAAACAAAATAAAAAAATACCTTTTTTTCTATATTGGTGTGCCGGATACTCTTTTATATGTAAGCTGTCAGCTGTCATTCACAGCGAGATCTCGCTGTGCTGTGCTGTAACTCACAGAGACGCTACTGAAGTGGTCAGGAGAATGAATACACATCCCGTCCTGGCTGGAGGTAATGTATATTCATTGTCATGACACATGAGTAGCGTTATAGTGTGTTTATGTGACTGCACATAGCGATATAGCTATATCGCTATTTGCAGTGTAAATGAATGGAGAGAAGTGTATGACGCTGATTGGTCAGCGTCATACACTCCTCTGTACAACGCCCACTTGGTGATATAGTAAAACACGCCATTGAGAAATTCATTAGCATAAAGCTAATATAGGTCATAACTCCGTCAAAAATGATATTTTTCTAAATAAAAAACACTGCTGTAATCTACATTACAGCGCCGATCACATCATGTACAAGATAGGCCACTTATAATGTGGTGACAGAGCCTCTTTAACTATTGTTCATTTTACTGATCATCCTTTTAGAACCCAGTGCGGGTGACGGCACTTTAACTTACCTTTTTTCTCCTTAGGTTTGTACACAGGCATGAAGCTGAATGCCGTGAATGCCATGTTATTTTCTTTTACTTTCCAGGTATGTTCTACTTGGACCCCGCCTTAGAATGTAACTTTGTATGTGGGGATTCTTGGTGTGGGAATGCCAGGACTCCCGACTACTTCTTTTTTTTGTTATTATTATTCTGTTGCTGTGTTTGCTTTTTGTTGTATTCCTGCTCATGGATAATATTCTATCTTGCTTCTGGGAAATGTGTTTACCTTATGTATGGAACAGTGGCGTAACTACTGCCGTAGCGGCTGCTACGGGGCCCGCGGCATGAGGGGGCCCGTGTTGCCCGCCGGCACGGGCCCCCACCATGGCCGGAGGCTCCGCTAGCAGCCGCTATGGCTGCTACAGCGCGATGCCACTGAACACTACAGCAGAGCAGGGAGGTATCTCCCCGCTCTGCCATTAAACAAAAGACTTGTATCCCCTATCCATAGGAGAGGGGATACATGTGTGATCGCTGGCATTGATAGGGAGAACGGGGGACTGAAAGTCCCCTGAAGTTCTCCATCACAAACCTCGGACTTCCGAGGTCTGTGACGGCAGCTCCGTAGAAATGAATGGAGAGCCGGTCGCGCTTGTGCGAATGCGTGACCAGTGCTCCTTACATTTTTATTGAGCTGCGCAGATTCCGGAAGTCAGAGGTTAGTCATGGAGAACTTCAGGGGACTTTCAGTCCCCCGTTCTCCCTATCAATGCCAGCGATCACACATGTATCCCCTATCCTGTGGATAGGTGATACATGTCTTTTGTAGGACACACTGTAGGTCGGCTTTTTTTGGGAGGGGGGACGCTGTATGGCTTTCCCTACAGGGGGGTCTGTATGGCGTTCCCTACAGGGGAGGCTGTATGGCGTTCCCTACAGGGGAGGCTGTATGGCGTTCCCTACAGGGGAGGCTGTATGGCGTTCCCTACAGGGGGGGGCAGTGTGGCGTTCCCTACAGGGGGGGGCAGTATGGCGTTCCCTACAGGGGGGCTGTAAGGCGTTCCCTACAGGGGGGGGGGGCTGTATGGCGTTCCCTACAGGGGGGGCAGTATGGCGTTCCCTACAGGGGGGACTGTGCGGCGTTCCCTACAGGGGAGCTGTATGGCGTTCCCTACAGGGGAGCTGTATGGCGTTCCCTACAGGGGGGGAGCTGTATGGCGTTCCCTATAGGGGGGGCTGTATGGCTTTCTCTACTGGGGGGGTCTGTATGGTGTTCCCTACAGGGGGGGCTGTATGGCTTTCTCTACAGGGGGGTCTGTATGGCGTTCCCTACAGGGGGGGGCTGTATGGCTTTCTCTACAAGGGGGTCTGTATGGCGTTCCCTACAGGGGGGGGGGGGGGCTGTATGGCGTTCTCTACAGGGGGGGGCTGTATGGCGTTCTCTACAGGGGGGGCTGTATGGCGTTCTCTACAGGGGGGCGGTATGGCGTTAGCGCCATACAGCCCCCTCTGTAGATAACGCCATACAGCCCCCCTGTAGAGAACGCCATGCAGCCCCCTCTGTAGATATCTACAAAGGGGGCTGTATGGCGTTATCTACAGGGGGGGCTGTAAAAAAGGCACTATCTACAAGGGGGGGTTGTGTGACACCCAGGGGAGGGGGTGCCCCAGTCAAAAGTTTGCTATGGGGCCCAGTCTTTCCTAGTTACGCCCCTGGTACGGAACCTGTGCTGGTGCTGTTGTGGAGACACCCCTTCCTCTGAAAGCTGGGCGTTTGGTCAGATCTAAGCAATCCTTTGTTGAAATTGGTCTTTAAGGTTGTTTCACACAATGTTAAGGGATTAAACTCCCCATTTAAACGCTCTACATTGTGGTCTGAGGCTCTACTCTCTCAAGCTGATGTGTTATCTATTCAAGAAACACACCTTAATAAAAAGGATACCCATAGACTTAAACATAAAAAGTTCCCACATGGGGGGCGTGGCTTGGCAGCCGAGACTGATGGCAGCTTGAACAGAGAGCTCCGGCACCGAGCGACTGACACAGCATATAAAGCTACTTTCACTTTCTACAAACCTTCCCCCGGTGAAGCAGATTCATCCCTGATGATGAACCGCGGCAAGAGGCAGCATCAAAAGCAGGAGAAACTGGAGTTCTTCTTCGATAAAGAGCAGGGAGTGAAAGGCGCGAAATCGGGCAGGTCGCCATCTTCCTCTCACTCTGGGACATCTCCCCCGTCGTGCTCCTCGCCCAGACAAGAGCAACCGGCACCATCACAAGAGGTAGGAGCAGAGGAGGGAAACAGTAGTGCTGGCTGTTATCGACAGCATGCAGAGAGAGAGGGGAGTTTAAACTCTGAGAACAGGCACGTCCCTTCCCCCGAGCGGGCTGATGGTAAAGCTCATGCTCCTGCGCAACAGAAGCAGAAGCTCCAGGAGCAGCCGGGTACAATATCTGAGGTGAGATCCTCCCCAGCACATGTCAATGCAATGCTGCAGAGTTTTCACACTACTGATGCACCAGCTTCTGGCACTTTACTGAGGGACATGTTGGTAGCGTTTAGTGCATCCATGCACAAAGAATTTGCACAGCTTCTTTTACCAATTCACACCACAGTTAATGAGCTAGAAGTGAGAGTTAATCATGTGGAAAATAAAATGGCGGATTTTGCATCCTCTCATAACCTGGTCGATGCGCACAATGCTTTATCGGAAGATATAGAGCAGATCCATATGAAAATCAATGACCTGGAAGATCGCTCTAGGCGAAATAATATTAAATTTCGAGGAATCTCGGAGGAGGTGACACAGCAGGAGATACAACAGTATTTGCAATCCTTCATTAAAGCAATGATGCCTATGTGCTCCCTGCATGATGTGATTATAGACAGGGCCGCCATCAGGAATTTCAGGGCCCCCTACAGCTAAATTTTCTGGGCCCCCCTACCGTGGCACCGCCTGTTAACGGTACTCCGTCCAGCACTATATTATGGTACCCAGGGCCGCCATCAGGGGGGGTATTATGGGTACTGATGTGAGAGGCCCGGCCAAACCTGATTGAAAGGGGGTCCCGGCAACTGCCGCGACTTGCCTTTGGTAGAAAAAAAACAGGCCCCTGCAATGGGGCTTGTTTTTTTCACCAAAAGAATGTCGTGAGCTGCGGGCCCCCCTTTCAATTAGGTTTGGCCGGGCCTCTCACATCAGTACCCATAATACCCCCCCTGATGGCGGCCCTGGGTAGCATGGGCGTCGTCAAACACTGCCGCCCGTGCAACCGATCGCGCACACCCGCAAACTCCCGCGCATGCGCACCCGCCTGGAACTGCGCACCGAATTTTGAGGCAGATTTTGACCTGCCCACACTATCTTGCCGCGTTTTATGACAGCAGACAAAAAACGCAGCGAAAAATGTATTTTCTGCCTCCCATTGATTTAGATGGGAGGTCAGAGGCAGAACCGCGGCAAGAAAAGACGTGCTGATTTTTCTTTTTTCCGCGACTGGCTCCCATTGATTTCAGATTAAATCAATTGGAGGCGGTTTTGGAAGTTTTTTTGGTGCTGATTCTGACGCAGTGTCCGAGTCAATATCAAGGCCCAAAAACTCTGTGAACTGGGCCTTATTGTTAGGGCTTATTCAGACGAACGTGTAATACGTCCGTGCAACGTGCGTGATTTTCACGCGCCTCGCACGGACCTATATTACTCTATGGGGCCGTTCAGACTGTCAGTGATTTTCATGCAGCGTGTGTCCGTGTGTCCGCTGCGTAAAACTCACGACATGTCCTATATTTGTGCATTGTTCGCGCATCACGCACCCATTGACGTCAATGGGTGCGTGAAAATCACGCCCAGCACTTCCGCAGCAGTATAAACTATGAATGAAAACAGAAAAGCACCACGTGCTACAAACATAGTGTCATAATGATGGCGGCTGCGCGAAAATCACCTAGCCACGCATCATACGCTGCTGACACACGGAGCTGTTATGGACCTTTTGCATGCGCACGCAAAAAGCACACGCTCGTGTAAATCCAGCCTTAGGGTAGGAACACACTAGGCATGAACGCTGCAGATTTTATGCAACACATTTTATTGTGGATAATCCGCAGCGTATGCGTATTACAGTCGCAGCCGAGTGGATGAGATTAGAACAAATCTCATTCACACGCTGCAAAAATAATGGACCTGCAGTGTGGCTTTTGGCTTTTTAAGCCGCAACATGTCAATGTATTCTGTGGAATCGCCGCTCCTCTGTTGCGGAAATGCTGCGGTTCTGCCGCAAAAATCACACATGAGAAAAAAAAAAAAGGCACTTTTTTAAATTTATAAAAAAGTTTAGACTTGCCCCGGCCGTAGTCCTAGTGACGCGATCCTCTATTCCGGGCTGCGCTACTAATAGAGGATCGCGTCACTTGGACTACGGCCGGGGCAAGTCTAAACTTTTTTATAAATGTAAAAAAGTACCTTTTTTTTCTCATTTGTGACTTTTGCGGCAGAACGGCAGCATTTCCGCAACAGAGGAGCAGCAATCCCACAGAATACATTGACACGCTGCGGCTTAAAAAGCCAAAAGCCACACTGCAGGTCCATTTTTTTTGCAGCGTGTGAATGAGATTTGTTCAAATCTCATCCACTCTGCTGCGACTGTAATACGCATACGCTGCGGATTATCCACAATAAAATGTGTTGCATAAAATCTGCAGCGTTCATGCCTAGTGTGTTCCTACCCTAAGGCTGGATTTACACGAGCGTGTGCTTTTTGCGTGCGCAAAAACGTGGCGTTCTGCGCATGCAAAAGGTCCATAACAGCTCCGTGTGTCAGCAGCGTATGATGCGTGGCTGCGTGATTTTCGCGCAGCCGCCATCATTATGACACTCTGTTTGTAGCACGTGGTGCTTTTCTGTTTTCATTCATAGTTTATACTGCTGCGGAAGTGCTGGGCGGGATTTTCACGCACCCATTGACTTCAATGGGTGCGTGATGCGCGAACAATGCACAAATATAGGACATGTCGTGAGTTTTACGCAGCGGACACACGGACACACGCTGCGTGAAAATCACTGACAGTCTGCACGGCCCCATAGAGTAACATAGGTCCGTGTGAGGCGCGTGAAAATCACACACGTTGCACGGACGTATTACACGTTCGTCTGAATAAGCCCTAACAATAAGGCCCAGTTCACACAGTTTTTGGGCCTTGATATTGACTCGGACACTGCGTCAGAATCAGCACCAAACAACTTCCAAAACCGCCTCCCATTGATTTAATCTGAAATCAATGAGCGTAAGTCGCAGAAAAAAGAAAAAGCAGCACGTCCTTTCTTGCCGCGGTTCCGCCTCTGACCTCCCATCGAAATAAATGGGAGGCAGAAAATGCATTTTTCCCTGCGTTTTTTGTCTGCTGTCCTCAATCGCAGCGGGCAAAAAACGCAGCAAAAAACGCAGCAAGATAGTGTGGGCAGGTCAAAATCTGCCTCAAAATTCTTTAAGGAATATTGAGGCAGATTTTTTCGGCCTGCAAAATACTCTGTGTGAACAGGGCCATACTTAAACAGCACTTTGACACACTTTACTCACCATGTCAGAAGAGCTGCTCCCACTCCAGTCCTCTTCAGGCGATGTCTTCGGTCCAGACGTCGTCCTTCACCTCCAGGCTCCAGAAAATGGCGGGGATCGTAGAACTGCCGCCGCGCAAGAACTAGATTCCTCCCCCTCTCCTTACGCAGCTACGCTCTGGAGGAGGAGGCGGAGTCGGACGAGGAGGCGGACGAGGAGGCGGAGGAGGACAAGGAGGACGAGGAGGCGGAGGAGGACAAGGAGGAGGCGGAGTCGGAGGCGGGCCAGCAGGTAAGTAACCGTGCGCCGCTGTCCCTGTGTGGCTGTCCTTCCCCGTCGATGTACTTGTGTTGCTCCCTCTCGGCGGCGCGCCTGGTCGTTCGCACGTGGGCGCGCGCTTGCGATCGTGCGCGCTTGCGATCGTGCGCGCTTGCGGTCGTGCGCGCTCGTACGCGCGCAAGCGGTGGTGTTTCGCGGCACGGCGGCGGTGATGAGAGGGTGGCCCGCAGCTCGGGGGCCCGCAGCAGCTCACGACATTGTTTTGGTGAAAAGAACAGGCCCCATTGCAGGGGCTTGTTTTTTTCTACCAAAAGCAAGTCGCGGCAGTTGCCGGGCCCCCCTTTCAATTAAGTTTGGCCGGGCCCCCTACAGTACTACCCCTAATACCCCCCTGATGGCGGCCCTGATTATAGATAGAGCTCACAGAATCCCCCGGCCAAAGCATCTGCCAGAGACAACGCCGAGGGATGTTCTGGCGAGAATACATTTCTTCCACATTAACTCCTTAACGCCGAAGGACGGATATATCCGTCCTCAGCAGCTGCTAGTTCGCGCAGGAGGACGGATATATCCGTCCTGTGATGGCGCGGGTACTGACAGTGTACCCACGCGATAAGCGGCAGGAGCACGGCTGTTCTACACAGCCTGGCTCCTGCTGCAACTGCCGGAATCGAAGCGCGCGCCGATTCCGGCAGTTTAACCCATTAAATGCCGCTGTCAATAGTGACAGCGGCATTTAATGTGTTTGACAGAGGGGAGAGCTCCCTCTGTCACCCGATCGGCGCCCCCGCAAACAAATCGCGGTTCGCCGTCGGGTTTCCATGACAGCCGGGGGTCTAACAAAGACCCCCAGGTCTGTCTTCAGCATCTGCCTGTTAGGCGATGCCAGAGGCATGACCTAACAGGTTGCCTGTCAGTTTTACACTGACAGGCAATAATGCTTTGGTATACGAAGTATACCAAAGCATTATATATGCGATCGGCACATCGCATAGTGAAGTCCCCTGGTGGGACTAAAAAAAAAAAAGTAAAACAGTTAAATAAAGTTGGTGAAAAAAAAAAATAAATAAATTACAGTCTAAGGCCTCATGCACACGACCGTATTTTTTCCCACCCGTAAATACTGGCGTAAATACGGGTCCGGTGTCACACGTATTCCACCCGTTTTGCACCAGTATTTACGAACCCGTGCCCGTAAATATGGGTCCGGTGTCACACGTATTCCACCCGTATTTACGAGCACGTTTTTGGCGGCAAAATAGCACTGCACTAATCGGCAGCCCCTTCTCTCTATCAGTGCAGGATAGAGAGAAGGGACAGCCTTTTCTGTAATAAAAGTTAAAGAAATTCATACTTACCGGCCGTTGTCTTGGTGACGCGTCCCTCTCTTCACATCCAGCCCGACATCCCTGGATGACGCGGCAGTCCATGTGACCGCTGCAGCCTGTGATTGACTTGTGATTGGCTGCAGCGGTCACATGGCCTGAAACGTCATCCAGGACTTCGGGCCGGATGTCGAGAGGGACGCGTCACCAAGGCAATGGGCGGGAGACCGGACTGGAGGAAGCAGGAAGTTGTCGGTAAGTATGAACGTCTTTTATTTTTATTTTTTACAGGTTTAGGCCTCATTTACACGAGCGTGTGCGTTTTGCGCGCGCAAAAAACGCTGCGTTTTGCGCGCGCAAAAGGCACTTGGCAGCTCCGTGTGTCATCCGTGTATGATGCGCGGCTGCGTGATTTTCGCGCAGCCGCCATCATAGAGATGAGGCTAGTCGACGCCCGTCACTGTCCAAGGTGCTGAAAGAGCTAACTGATCAGCAGTAACTCTTTCAGCACCCGCGACAGTGAATGCCGATCACAATATACACCAACCTGTGAATAAAAAAAGATGTTCAAACTTACCATGAACTGCCTGCTTCCTCCAGTCCGGTCTCCCGGCCGTTGCCTTGGTGACGCGTCCCTCTCTCGTCATCCGGCCCCACCTCCCAGGATGACGCCGCAGTCCATGAGACCGCTGCAGCCTGTGATTGGCTGCAGCCTGTGCTTGGCCTGTGATTGGCTGCAGCTGTCACTTGGACTTAACTGTCATCCCGGGAGGTCGGACCGGAGTTATCGGTAAGTCAGAACGTCTTTTTTTTTTTACAGGTTCATGGATTTTCGGAGCGGAAGTCACTGTCCATGGTGCTGAACCAGTTTAACGCTTTCAGCACCGTGGACAGAGACTGTCTCCTGACGTCGCGTACCCGAACATTTTTTACCGGTTTCGGTCAAAACGAGTTTGGCCGAACCCGGTGAAGTTCGGTGCGCTCATCTCGAATTTGACACTCCGTTTGGATGTTTGTAAACAGAAAAGCACGTGGTGCTTTTCTGTTTACATTCAGGAGTTTGACAGCTCTTGCGCGAATCACGCAGTTCGCACGGAAGTGCTTCCGTGCGGCATGCGTGGTTTTCACGCACCCATTGACTTCAATGGGTGCGTGATGCGCGAAAAACGCACGATTTTAGAACATGTCGTGAGTTTTACGCAACGCACGCGCACTGCGCAAAATTCACGCATCGTCTAAACAGCCCCATAGACTATTATAGGTGCGTACGACACGCGTGAAAAGCACGCGCGTCGCACGCGCGTATAATACGCTCGTGTAAATGAGGCCTTATACTGATCGGTAGTCACTGTCCAGGGTGCTGAAAGAGTTACTGCCGATCAGTTAACTCTTTCAGCTCCCTGGACAGTGACTATTTACTGACGTCGCTTAGCAACGCTGCCGTAATGACGGGTGCACACATGTAGCCACCCGTTATTACGAGAGCTCCATAGACTTCTATGGACTGTCCGTGCCGTTATTACGGCCTGAAATAGGACATGTTCTATCTTTTTCAACGGCACGGGCACCTTCCCGTGAGAAAACGGGAAGGCACCCGTCGCCAATAGAAGTCTATGAGCCCGTTATTACGGGTCGTGATTACGACCCGTAATAACGGGCGTTTTTACGGTCGTGTGCATGAGGCCAAAGTCAAATAAAACTACTTTTTTTGCCCAAAAAGTGGTTCTATTTAGTAAAACGGTCAAAACAAATCACACATACACATATATGGTATCCCCGCGATCGTAACAACTTGACCAATAAAATGAACATATTAATTAAACCGCCGAATGAATGGCGTCCAAAGAAAACGCAAAAAACAACGGAAAAATTCTCTCTTTTCTCCCATTCCCCCCATAAAAAATAAAATTAAAGTTAATCTATAAGTCCTATGTACCCCAAAATAGTACTAATGAAAACTACACATTGTCCCGCAAAAATCAAGCCCACGTACGGCCACATCGACGGAAAAATAAAAAAATGACGGCTCTTGGAACGCGGCGATGCAAAAACAAGTAATTTTTTTCTAAAAGGGTTTTTATTGTGCAAACGTAGGAAAAACATATAAAACCTTTACATATTTGGTATCCCCGTAATCGTGCCGACCCATAGAATAAAGATAACATGTTATTTACGCTGCATAGTAAACGGCGTAAATTTATAACGTGAAAATTAATGCTGGAATAGCTGCTTATTTTCAATTCTCTCCTAAAATAAAGTTAATAAAAGTTAATCAATATGTTATAAGCATCTAAAAAAGGTGCAATTACAAAATACAACTCGTCCCGCAAAAAACAAGCCCTTATACGGCTATGTCGACGGAATAAAAAAAGAGTTACGACTCTTGGAATGCGACCGTGAAAAAACAAGAAATAATCCTTGGTCATTAACGTGCAAAATGGCCCGGTCATTAAGGGGTTAAGGAGTATCTTATGGATATTGCAAGGAAAACAAAAGATCTTCCAGCTCCGTATCAGCATGTGAAGTTATATGCGGACCTATCTGCAGCTACGCTACGCTTGAGGAGGCAACTTGCGCCCATTACGACCGTACTACGTGATCAAAAATTGGCATATCGTTGGGGATTGCCGGTCAAAATCCTGATTCTACGCCAGGGGACTATGCATTCTATTTCATCACTGGAGGAAGGTGCTAAATTGCTGCAGATGTGGAATCTTCCAGCACCAGAGAAAAGTGGAGATAATGGAGGATCACCGACTCGTATACATCAAGAATGGCATACCGTGACACATGGAAGACGCACCAAGCATTGAACTCTGTTCGCTACTTCAAATGGTGCATTGAGAGTTCTCTGACCCTCTCGGTGTGTAACCGTGAGTGGGTACCCGTTTCTATGGATACAGCAGATGAGGTTGTATATGTTTTACCATTTTCTTTTGTTCTCCTTTGTTATTGTTTCACAGGTTTTTGTTTTTTTTTGGGCATTGCAGGATGTATAAAACTGAAAGATTTTGTGTACGCAGAGTAATGGGTGCGAATTCAAAGAAGGGTCTCTATTCCAACGAAGTGTACCTTTTCTTAGAGAGCATATTTAGGTACCGATTATCTTCTAAAGCTTTTTATGCAGATGTAATGATGGTATAATATCTGGTATTTATAGTCCTCATGGTTCTTAAATTTCTTTCTTTAAATGTCAAAGGACTGAATAGTCCGCATAAACGCTCGTATATGTGGAAAGAGGCTATCCAATCTAGGGGAGATGTATTGTGTGCGCAAGAAACGCACATCATCGCTAAGGATGCACATAGACTCAAACATTATAAGTTCCCGTGTATTATACAATCACACCACATTAAAAAACAACGAGGCGTAATTTTGGCAATTAAAGACACAGTCGCTCATAAGTCTATTGAGACAATTGTAGATCCAAATGGCAGATTTATCATACATGTCTGCAATTTAAACAACACTCTGTACACACTGGGGGTGGTGTATGCCCCTAACCAGCATCAAATCCGGTTCTTGGGTAAATTTTTTCGGAAACTTAAAAAAGTTCAACAAGGTCATTTAGTCATGTGTGGAGATTTTAATACTATCCACGATAAGGATCTGGACTCTACAGCGGAGCAGAGATCGGCCTCCCAACCCTTGGGTGGATTTTTACACACGAATGAGTTATATGACATATGGCGCATTCACCATGAAAATGAGAGGGATTATACATTTTTCTCCTCTGCACATGCAACCTATTCACGCATAGACATGTTTTTGATACAGAAGTCCTTGTTGCATACTGTTACTAACACTACCATTGACCTTATTAAATGGTCAGATCATGCCTCCATATCACTTCAAATCGAAGAATACTATGTGGCATCCAATACGTCTTTATGGCGATGTAATCCCTTCCTATTAGCCCACACGGAATATAGAACTGAGATAGAATCGGCCTTAAAAGAATACTTCCAGTTAAATGTGGGTTCAGTTACTAGCCCCTTCACAATTTGGAATGCTCATAAAGCCATAATCAGGGGAGTATTCATTAAATTAGGACACAGAGCTAAGGTAGAAAGGGAAAAAAAAAAAAAGATGCAAGATATCATGCAGAACATCCGTACATTAGAAGATCTAAACAAATCTTCAGTATCCGCAGAACAGGTGTCACAACTTAGAGATCTACGAATACAATTGAGAGATTGTTTACTACATGAATATGAAAAATCCCTCACCAGACTTAAGGCCCAGTACTACTCACAAAATAATAAAGCAGGCAGATTACTGGCTCAACGGTTAAAGGCAAAATCATATAAGACTAGGATCCCCTTTTTATATCGAAGATCTACACAGTCCAAGATATATGAACCCCGAGATATAGCCAATGAGTTTATGGAATTTTACTCTAGTCTTTACAATTTGGATGGGTTGTCAAATTCCTCATCTGCCCTGTGACTTCTATTAGCCAATTTCTAACAAAATTAAACGTACCTATCCTTCCTAAACGACAGCTGGAGGCCCTAAATTCCCCGATACAACTGTCGGAAATAGAAGATATTGTAAAAGCACTTCCCTTGCAGAAAGCACCAGGTCCAGATGGCCTCACGAATTGCTACTATCAAACATTTATAGATATTCTGATCCCTCATTTGCATAATACTCTAACACAGGCCTTTAAAGAGGGCTCATTTCCAAAAGAAATGCTTTCAGCTCTAATCGTAACACTTCCAAAGCCTGGGAAATCCCCAGATATCCCGCAAAACTTTAGACCAATATCGTTACTTAATACAGATCTCAACATTTATGCAAAATTTTTGGCTAACCGACTGGCACCATTAATACCCTCCCTGATAGGAGGAGATCAAGTAGGATTTGTCAAGGGCAGACAAATAACTGAGAATACCAGAAGGGTTCTAGATATATTGGACTATGTCCAGGGCTCAAAGGAAGCCTCAGTGATGGTGACACTAGATGCTGAAAAAGCGTTTGACCGAGAGCGTTGGTCATTTGCCTTCTCGGTGTTGGAGACTATGGGCATAAAAGATGGGATATTGCAGGCTATCAAGGCGTTGTACTCTGCACCTTCCGCGAGAGTGTATGTTAATGGGGCACTCTCAGATAACTTTGATATTTCTAATGGGACTAGGCAGGGGTGTCCACTTTCCCCCTTGATATTCATACTATCAATAGAACCGCTAGCTCAAGCGATTAGACTAAACAAGGATATCACTGGGGTTTGCATAGGAAATAGACAACATCGCATTTCGTTGTTCGCAGATGACATCATGCTGACACTGGAACACCCGGAGAAGTCTTTAGAGACAGCACTAAACATTATAAAAGAATTTGGGACACTATCTCTTTATAAAGTTAATGAGAATAAATCTCAAATTTTACCGTTTAACATTCCTCTGGATACTCTTCAATCACTTAAATCTAAGTTTCCCATGGATTGGCAATCACACCATGTTACCTATCTAGGTATAGCAGTTACTAACTCTATACCTGCGTTATATAAATATAATTATATCCCACTGTTAAAAACCATTGAACAAGATATGTTGTTGTACAATAAATCCGAAATATCCTGGGTGGGTCGCATAGCGGCCTTTAAAATGCTAATTCTACCAAAAATGCTGTATATATTTAGAACGGTCCCTATTAAACTACCGAGTTCCTTCTTCAATAAGGTGCAGAAACTGTTGAATACATTTATTTGGAAGCCGGGAAGACCCAGAATCGCTTACTTGATCTTGAGTAGAGATAAAAAATGTGGAGGTCTGAGTCTACCCAATATTCAAGATTATTTTTGTGCAACTCAAGTCTCGCTCTTAAGAAACTGGTGGACAGGTGATGTCTCACAACATTGGATACATATTGAGACTTTTTGGGCACCTAGCGATAACTTGAGGGCTTTACTATTGGCTTCACTAATGCCCATAGTCATACCTACCTCTCTTCCTTACTTTCTACATACTTCCTTGTATTATTGGAAACAGTTTCATTCACGTAGTCCGAATACAAAGTTTTCAATTCAGAAGGTAACACCTATCGAGATTTTCTGCATAGCCTTAAGCGATATGGATTTGAGACCCTGGAAAGAAAGAGGCATTGTATACCTCAATGATATGATGGAAGAGGCTCAATTAGCTCCATATTCCGATATAACACATAAATATGGCATCTCCCGTAAAGATTTCTATAAGTATTTAAGAATAAGACACCTCCTATCTACGGGAGACTATACTCAATTAACAGCCAACAAGGAGGTTTTTCAACTATGGTCAGCCCCATCAAGTACTCCAGTCTGCCTTAGACCTATTTACTCGCTCATGGGTTCAAAGTCCTTATTTCTTAAAACGTCTCCATTCCTGGCATGGGAAAAGGAATTGAAACAGGTCTTTGAAACATCCCAGTGGAAATTCTCTTTGAAATTCATCACTACTACCTTTACATGCGTCTCGCATTACGAGTCTGCTATCAAGACGGTACTGCGTTGGTATTATACGCCTGATAGGTTGAGCCATATATATCCTAATTCTTCCAATCTATGTTGGAGAGGGTGTGGACATAGGGGCACACTGCTTCATATATTGTGGTCATGTCCTTATCTTCAGTCCTTGTGGTCCTCGATATTCAGAACTATTTCCCGACTAATATGCACACATCACCGTCTCTGGCACTCCTTTTACTGGGTCTTGAGGAGATACCGAGGGAGTTTAGGGTGCTGGTTGCTCATTTTTTATTAGCTACCAAATTAGCAATAACCAGATACTGGAGGAGTACAACCATTCCGTCCATTGATGAGATTCATACTATGCTGAATGTTACGTGTGCTTATGAAAAAATGATAGCATATAAAACTCACAGATTCACAAGATTTACAGAGGAATGGAGGGGGTGGTTGCTTCTTCCTCAGAACTGTTTATTTCCGTGATGCTTAGGGGTTGCCTGGGAAGCTATAGGCCCAAGAGTTAAATATGTAATTACTCTATCTTAAGCATAATTTTTTGATGCAGTTGTTTGTTTTGATAAACTTTATGTGATGATGAGTATGTTATTCTTGTCCTTGCAATGCATAATTTGTACTGAAAATTTTTTCAATAAAAAACATTGTTGATTAAAAAGTTCCCACATATCTTTTCGGCTCCAGCTGTAGGTAAGAAGTGTGGAGTCTCCATAGCGGTAAGGGACTCAGTTGCATTCCATATGCAAACTGAGATTGTGGACGAACAAGGCAGTTATGTTTTGCTAATATGCCTTTTGCACAATATTCAGTACACTATTCTGTCTGTATATGCCCCTAATTGTAAACAGCACAAGTTTCTGCGTAAAATTATATCCTTGGCAAATCAACATAAAAAGGGCTCATTGACATTGGTGGGGGACGTCAATTTGACATTGTGGCCCCCTATGGATTCTACATCTACTGTAAATTGTAAAGAATCTACTCCGGCTTCTTCCACATTACACAAACATGGCCTTTTTGATATTTGGAGATTGCATCACTATGGTGACCGTGACTACACTTTTTACTCTAACTCTCATAAAGTATATACGAGAATTGATTTCTTCCTTGTTGATAGGGATCTCCTCAATCGCACTCATTCTGTCTCGATTGGTTGCTTAAATTGCTCGGATCACGCTCCAATCTCATTGTCCATACAAGAGCAGTTTAGCCGGCCGCAGGACTCTGCCTGGCGACTTAATAATTTTGTCCTTCACCATCCCAAATACACCTCCCAATCCAGATGTTACTTTGTGGTGTGCCCACAAGGCCACTATCAGAGGTCATTTCATCAAGATTGCCTCACACATTAAAAAGTCCACGAAAAACACTGAGAGCCAATTACTCTTTAGGCTAAGCACTTTACATAGATTAAATAAGGCCACTTATTCGGCAGTACAGGCAGCAGAAATCTCGGCTCTTACTCATCAGTTGCATGAATTGAATGTCCATAAATATGATTTGGCCCTACGGAAATTCAAACTTTCATTCTATTGGAGTGGTAATAAACCTGGGGCATTATTGGCTAAGCAACTTAAAGCACATGGTGCAAAATCTCGGATCCCATTTATGTATAACGCTAAAAAGGAACGCATAATGAACCCTAGAGGGATAGCCAATACTCTGGCAGAATATTATAAGTCACTCTATAATTTAAGGAATGACCCCCCTCACTGTGCAGCCCCAACTTGATAACATTAGGAGTTTCCTGGCTCAATTGGACCTTCCTTCTATCTCTCCGACTCAATTACAAAGCCTTTCTATGCCCATAACAGAGGGAGAGATTCTCAAAGCCATATCGTCGCTTAAAGCCCATAAATCCCCTGGACCTGATGGGCTTACTAGTGAGTACTTTAAGTCTTGTAAAAATATTTTAGCTCCCTATATGGCCAGAACTTTTAATGAGGTAATTAAGAATGGAGCATTTCCTCCTGAAATGCTAAAGGCCCTTGTAGTCGCCTAACCCAAGCCAGGCAAGTCTCCAGATGTCCCTTCTAATTTTCGACCCATCTCCCTTCTAAACACAGACATAAAAATTTACACAAGATTTTGTCTGGCAGGTTAGTGGATATTCTTCCCCAGCTGGTTAGTCCTGATCAGGTGGGGTTTGAAAAAGGGAGACAAACAGTGGATAGCACTCGATGGTTTATAAATGTTATCTCGGAGGTTGAGGTTCGGCGGACGCCTTCTCTGCTCCTTACCCTGGATGCGCAGAAGATATTCGACCGTTTCCACGGGAGGTGTTGGGGAAGTTTGGGATTCAGAGTTCCTTCTTGTCTGCTATTATGGCTCTATATACCTCTCCGTCTGCCCAGATGTATAGTACGGGAGCGTTGTCAACTACTTTCTCCGTAACATATAGACCAAAAGAATACCAACAGACAGAATATGATAATGATAATAGTGCTCGAAGCATCAACATTTACACTGTAAAGCACTGTTGCTAGTTATGTGAGCGGCACGTTATCATATCCTAAGTATTGACCAAGATACACTTGGTGCGTCGATCAAAAGATTTAGCATGAGAAACTGACAAAGAAAAAATGATCGACTTGAAGCACGTGAAATACAAAAAATATATATACAATTTTTATTGAATAGAGACATGAGACAAGTAAAAAGATGGAATAAGGATAAGTCACACAATAAAAAAGGACGTCACATCAATCATAAATCAGATGTGCTAATTTGGTCAACATGTTGGAAACAATAAGGTATTATGGCAGCAAATAAATAAATAGCAGCATACCTGGCTAAAACACTTATATGCATATATTTCGTACAGTAGTGGCGATTTGAGTAAAAAAGAGAATGTATAAACAACGCCAACAGGATACAATAGTATAGAGCAGTTTAGGTGTGCAAAAGCTGGTTTTGAAGTGTAATCAAAGAGTTATAGGCAAAGTTTTGTGCAAGCTGCTGAAGATGGCAAGTATTTGTTCAACATACCAGTAGACATTGTGATGCAAAGATGGGACGTCTACACCCGACGCGCGTTTCGGCACCTGCCTTCGTCCGGGGTTCTAATGGCACAAGACAAGGATGCCCTTTATCGCCCATGATATTTACTTTGGTAATGGAGCCATTTGCTATGGCGGTCAAAATGTTGCATCATATTAGAGGAGTTTCCTTAGGTCATACTGAACATCGTATAGGTCTTTTTGCGGATGACGTCATATTGTGTCTATCCTCCCCTGGTGATAAATTGCCTCACGTACACCGTCTCATTCAGGAATTTGGGGAGATTAGTTACTACAAAGTTAATACATCAAAATCTTTAATTCTAAATATGGGTATTCCCAAACTTACACAGTTGCAACTACAAAGGGAGTTTCCTTTTAAATGGGCTGAAGGAGCAATTCCTTACTTAGGTGTCTCTCTTACCTATCCTTGTAGTAAGTTGGTGTCGGTCAATTATAATACTCTGATGCAGACTTTAAACAAGGACACTATATCCTACTCCAGGTTTCCTTTGTCCTGGATGGGTCGTATTTCTGCCTCTAAAATGTTACTTCTTCCAAAGGTGTTGTATTATTTTCTAAACCTTCCCATCCCAGTTCCCAAATCTATTTTGAGACGTATTCAAACGGTGTTTACAAGGTTTATCTGGAATGGTAAGAGGGCAATGGTTGCAGCGAAAATATTGCATTTGTCTGTAGCCAAGGGAGGTTTGGGATATCCGAATATTGCTGCTTATTATAATGCGGCCATTTTGGACCAATTAAAACAATGATGGTTATATGATGCAACTAAGCGTTGGGTGGAGGTGGAAGCGCATATATTACATAGCTCAGACTTGAAGGTTGTGTTGGGCTCTTGTAGGATGGGGGAACGCATATTGGGTAAATTATCTCCTACAATTAAAGCGTCTATCCAGGTATGGAACGGTGTGTCTAATAATGCCTCTATTCTCCCTCTTAGGCATAGCATGGTCTCTTTAGCTATGGTGCAACGTTGTATACCTAATTCTAATTTCTCTAACTGGATTACTAAAGATATTGTGTCATTGGAAGTATTATATGACAATAATCTGCTGCTACCCTATTCTATAATATGTTCCAAATATGGTCTAAGTTCTAGAGACTTTTATAAGTATCTTCAATTGAAGCATTTCCTTTCCTCTGTTAAATTTACAGCTGCTGGCCCTGTTACTAGTTATGAACAATTCTTTTACAACCCTAAACTAACATCTAAAGGTATATCTAAAGCTTAAGAGGCGATCCACCAGCATGAATCTTCTTTGTTTACCCTTAATTTCATACAAAAGTGGGAAGTGGAATTGGGGAGTTAATTTAGTGCTGGGCAGTGGGAGGCGGTGTTTCAAATTTTCTCCAAGTCATCAAACTGTGTAAATCATTTGGAAGCTTCACGGAAGTTGCTCTACAGATGGTATATGACTCCATACCGTATATCTAAATTGTTTCCTAATGTGTCTCATAACTGTTGGCGATGTCAAGCCTCCATTGGTTCTCTATTACATGTCTGGTGGAGATGTGATCTCATAGTTCCCTTCTGGGCAAAGATACAACAATTGCTGACTAGTATAATTGGCTTCCCTGTTCCTTGGGGACCGGAGGTAGCACTGCATTCCCTGACCCTGGAGGATATAGGCACTGAGAACAGCGCGATTGTGGCTCATGTGTTGGCTGTAGCAAGAACAAGTATTGCTCAGAGATGGAAGAGTGCTTCTATTCCGACTAAAGCAGAAATTATGCGTAAAGTTCAGTATAACTGTGTCATGGAACATTTAATCTCCACAAGACTACATAGGCCACAGGTATTTGCTTATAAATGGTCCAAACGGCTCGCTTTTAATGGTTTACAGCTTCCTTCATAGAGAGATTGTGACCTTCTAGAAGCTCATTAGGTTTCACTTGTACATTTCCAAATCCTAGAGTAAAATTCAATAATCTTGTTTATTTTTGTATAACCTTGAAAACTTTCAATAAAAAATTTGTCTTAAAAAAAAACAAAAAAACTTTAAATTACAGTGTCAAGAATATTTAAATGGCTTTGGTTGTGTTAAGACTACACTCACACGACAGTGGAAAAAAAAATCGTCATTAAAAACTGATCAACTGTCAGTTTTTATGGCCGTTTTGCATCCATTTGCCATCCGTTTTTCTTGGCCACTAAACAATGGATGGATTTAATTTGTCAGAGACGCCGCGCGCGGTTGTGAGGCTGGACCCCGCTATCTTGTAGAGCAGACCACGTGGCGCTTCCCCTGCAGGTGGGGGATCAGAGAGGGGTGCACGGGCGGCCATCGGACCCGAGCGGCTGCTTCCCGGGCCACAGCTGGGCTTAGCTGGGAGGACGCTGCCGACAGCAACCGCACCGGAGAGGAACGGAGGACGCACAGAGGAGAGAGGGGAGTCGGCGGGCAAGCCGATCCGGACCGGCACAGATAAGTGAAATGGGGGGAGGCGCATATCTCCCTATCCCCTTGCTAGGAGACCCTGCCAAACAATTAGCACACCCTGCGGGCTACTGAGGACCCCACGACCCCCCCATATAGCGATAAGACTGTGCTCTATATTTCTGCATTCACTCCCCACTAGGAGGGGACAGATTTTGTGTGGCAAACCATACTCTGCAACTCTGCATGGACGCCTAATTTACATCTTTCTGCTTGCATCGCTACTACCTCACTTACTGAATAGACATCTTAGGGTGAGACCTGCGAAGGGAGGTGGGAATAACCGTGGCAAATCCCTCCTGGCACTTATGTTTGGTCTTCTGAGCGACCCTCTCCTGCTTTTGATGATCTCTATGCCGCTGTATATGTGAGTTGAGCGGCCCTCCCCCACAGTGCACTTATCCCAAATATAAAAGCTCTCGGCCTGCCTGGCATTTACCGTCTGCTGGATGGACAAGTACTTACATAAATCGGGGCAAGCTAGAGCCACTCGATCCTCCTCGACGGCGCTTCCTTCTGCCTCGACAACCTCCACTATGCAGTCTACACAGCGGAAAAATGGAAAGGGCTCATCAAAGGGTCCGACTGTGGCGGCCGCACAATCACACCAGTAGGCGCCTTCCGGCGGGTTAGCGTCTGGAGACATAACACCGTCAAATCTCTCAGGGCCGACCTCCCAAGCATCGCAAATGCACACCCATGCCGCTGAGGTGGCACAAGAGGTATCCCGCCTTATCATCCCAATCTTTGACAAAAGATTGGACCTTTTACAATCCTCTATTAACACGGTGTTGGCACAGGTGACTGCAAATTCCCAGAAGCTGGGGGACTTGGAGACCAGAACCATGTCCTGGGAAACAGAGGTAACCCGTCTGGAGGGTCTAACCACCCATCAAGATGCCCTTATCCACACACTGCAAGAAAAATTTGATGATTTGGAAAATCGAGAGAGGCGCAATAATCTGCGATTCGTCGGCATCCCGGAGGATGTTACAGCGGAAACACTTGCTAAGTATTTGTCTACTGATCTGCCCAGGGCTCTTGGTGTTCAAACGCCGGAAGATCCCCTGTCCATTGAGCGGGCCCACCGCCTGGGGCAGAGGAGAGACCAGGGTGGAGGGGGCAGGCCGAGGGCTGTCATAGCCCGCTACCATAACTGGACTGTTAAAGAACGGATCCTCAGGGCGTACAGACAGGCCCCGGAACTTCGGGTTCATGGCCACAAAATCCTACTGTTTCAGGACTTCTCCATACAAGTGTCCCAGAAGCGTAAAGCTTTCACACCAATCTGTAAACATCTCCATGACAACAATATCCGCTTTCAGCTGCTATATCCGGCAAAATTGCGTGTGGTGGAGAATGGCCGGGCCCAGCTGTACGACTCCCCCGAGGAAGCTGCCAGAAGATATCCTCCAGTGGTAGCGGACTGATATACATTCATCATACTGTGGCGGAGACTGTTCATTTTCTGGCCTATTGGCTTCTTGTTGGTTAAATGGGTCGTGAGATCTTTGGATTGCTTTATGGAGGCTATCTGTGTTTTTCCGCCTGTAGATGGTGGAGTGTTTATAGCACCCATTTTACTCAATGTAATGCATTTACTTGTGTGGTGATGTTATTTTGTTTTTGGGTTAGGTTCTTACGCTTGCCACCTCTCTCTTAGGTTACCTATAGCCTCTTGTGACCGGAAATGGTCCCCCCGTTCTTGTATGCTGACTACACTTCGCGCTCGCTGGGACGGGAAGTGGCGTCGTGATAGCGTTTGGATCATACTGACAGAAGTCATACGTCTAGACACAGGATAAGTACCCTAATAAGCACATCACATGAGTCCCATACACCCCCTACCCTACACATGGTGTCATGGAATGTGGCAGGTCTGAATACCCCTGAAAAGCGACGCAAAGTGCTTGCACATATAAAGCGTCAACGCGCAGATATCATCTTTTTGCAGGAAACTCACTGGAGAACGGACCACTATGTTCCTATCCGGCCCTCCTGGTGAGATACGCAAGTGGTCTCCACGTATTCCACCAAGAAACATGGTGTCGCTGTATATTTCAAAAAAGGCCTGCCATACTCCATCCAGGATAGGTACTCTGACCCTGATGGCCGTTTTGTGTACATCCGACTTACTGCAGCTGACAAATCTTACTCTCCCCTTAACATCTACGCCCCCAACCTGACGATTGACGGTTTTTATCCTAAGCTACTGGAATTCTTGTTGCAAAGGGAATGCTTGGATCTGATTGTGGCTGGAGACTATAATTTAGCTTCTTACCCTCCCCTAGATAGATCGGGTGTAGACCATGCTGACTCCCCTCCTAATTCGCAAATGGCCTTCTTCATTAACATCTCTCTTTATGCGACCTCTGGAGACTCCATATTCCACAAGTGAGAGACTATACTTTTTACTCTGCAGTACACAACTCTTTTTCTAGAATTGATTACATAATGCTCTCTACAGATTTGTTATCGAGAGTGACACGGACTGATATCCGACCCATCACCATATCAGATCACGCTCTTGTGTCCCTGACCTTGGAGGGGCTGCCCTCTATGCCCCGGACGAACTTATGGAGATTCCCCTCGTATCTTTATGAGTCGTAGGACTTCAGAAGTTATCTAAAAACACACTGGAATAATTATATCCATGATCATACCCAGCAGCTAGATGAAGTAGCCTTGATATGGCTGGCCTCTAAAGCAGTGATGAGGGGGCATATAATAAGGTATGTAAACCTAAAGCGCAAGCGAACACAGGCCCAACTCCTTGATTTACAATCTAATCTCCTTAGAGCACAATCCATACACGCGGGCAACCCCACCCCTGGCTCTAAAAAAGAGTTCTTAGATGCGCAGGGCCTGCTAAATACCTTCTTACAGGGGCACGCAATGTGGCAGGTGAAGTCTTACCAAAACAAATTTTACAGATGGGGGAACAGGGTGGGATCCTTACTGGCATATCTCACGCGACCCCCACGTAATACTGGCCATGTGCTTTTGGCAAGGGATACGCGTTCAGGGGCATTACACTCGGAAATGGAGAAAATTGAAGCAGTATTTGCGGAATACTATGAAGACCTCTATAGGGCAGCTCCCACTGATATGTCAAAAGTGAAGGCCTTTTTGGAAACTCTTTCCATGCCTAGTGTCTCGGAGGAACAAAACACGCTCTTAGAGGCGGACATCTCGGAAGAGGAGGTCCGCCTAGCCATCTCCTCTTCACATAACCACAAATCCCCAGGGCCTGACGGTTTTCCGATAGAGTACTACAAGATGCTATCCCCAGACATAGTCCCACATCTTACTCGCTTACTCAATGACATTTATCGTAACAACCTGGTAGTAGACTCATTTTTTGACTCTCGAACTATAATTATCTCTAAACCGAATAAGGACCCAGTCTTACCCCAGTCCTACAGACCCATCTCCCTGGTCAATCAGGATTACAAACCTGTCCAAAATCTTAGCGAACCGCATCCAGACATTCCTTCCCGCAATCGCCCACCCTTCTCAGATGGGGGTTGTCTCTGGCAGATACTCCTCTAAAAGCATTCGGGCGGTAATTGCTGCGACGGTGTGGGCCCAGGAGGATGGCCAGCTTCCGACCATGCTGCTTAGTCTAGATGCTGAAAAAGCTTTCGATAAGGTCTCTTGGCCCTTTTTAAATGAGACGCTGCGTGGTAGGAATTTTGGTCAGACCTTTCTGACGTATCTGCACTCCTTACAGACGCAGGCCACTGCGAATCTATTTATTAACGGACACCTCTCTCAGACTATAGATTTATTTAGAGGCACGAAACAGGGCTGCCCCCTCTCCCCCATCCTATTCAACATGTCATTAGATCCCCTATTATACCACATCTCTTCGTCACCCACGTTCAGGGGAATACAGCTGGGGAGTCACAAATTGAAGATGACAGTATATGCGGATGTACTCAATGACCCCAAGCACACTTTGTCCCTGGCCCTGGATGAGCTACAAATACTAGGGAAACTTTCTGGCTACACCCTGAACGTGGATAAAAGTGAAGCCCTAATTCTAAAAGTCCCTCGCACGCCCCTATGGTCATCGCAGTTCTCCCTGAAGTGGTGCCTCTCCTTGATAAAATATCTGGGATTTGAGATTACTAGAATGCCTTCAGCCCTTTATAACTGCAATATTTTCAAATATCTTGTAGCCTTGGAATCCACATTGAAATCGTGGCAACACTTCTCTCTCTCATTCATGGGCAGGGCAAACCTACTGAAAATGGTGGAATTCCCTAAACTTCTTTATCTATTCCAATCCCTGCCTGTGTATTTGAGACCGAAGGATGAAAAGCTCATAAATAAACTCTACAGGGGATTTATCTGGGCGGGGGGGTCGGCCGAGAATCCCATTTCATGTTTTGCAACAGCATAGGTTTAACGGCGGTCTGAACTTCCCCAATATTAGGACTTATAACTTAGCGGCATTAGCCAGGGTTATATCGGACTGGGCACAAGGCACCTCATACTATACCACCACCCAGGTGGATCAGTCTTTCACCCCGGGGATTTCCCTTATAAACCTTCTACATCTCCCATATGACATGTTGCCTACTGACTCTAGGGTCAACCCGCTCATAATTACAATTTGGAGGACCTGGCATAAGATCCGCCATATGCTGCACCAAGATACCCAATTTTCTCCAGCACTGACCCTGGTCAGGAACCTGCGGTTCCAGCAGGGTACCTCACACCGTGTTTTCACCTCCTGGCATGATAATGGTATTAACTCCTTGGGGGCCTTTTTGCATCCCACACTCCACACAATGCTCTCTCTGCAGGACTTACAAATTAAATATCCACATATCTCCCTCCCCTTCTTTAACTATTTACAGGCCCAGAGTTATACACAGGTGGTGCTGAGTCACATTTTGCCCGATGAATGGACTTCCCCTTTTAAATCATTGATACTAGAGCCAGGAACACATCTCGCGCGAATATCTAGATTATACAAATTTCTTCACCCCTCCATAGACTATAGTACTTCTGGCTTAGGCCTCGCGAAATGGGAGGTAGACTATTCGACTGTAACCCCTTCAGTCATACTTCAGGCCACAATTTTTGCGTACAAATTCTTGCCCTCAGCAAGATATGTGGAAATGTGGCTCATCGAGCATATATTACACCTCAAAGGGGCCACAGGATGGGACTGTATGAGACCTCGGACTGTTTTAAATGTGGTGAGACGGAGGCAAACTTATACCATTGCTTATGGGCGTGCCCTCGCATTCGGGAGTTCTGGGAGAGGGTTGGAGACTTCACAAAGACTAACATGACGGGTGAGTTCGCTTTGACTTCCCAATGGGCAATACTGGGGTATGTGGAAACAGGTGCACAGGACCATATGCGACATGAACTTCGCATCCTACATTTAGTGGCAGCAGCAGGCAGGAAGGCGATACTGCAGGTATGGAACCACACCCAGGCCCCGCATCTTCAGGTTTTCCTGGAAAAATTATCCTTTATGATGAAGATGGATTGGGTGGAGGCCTCACACCAGAAAGAGAAGAGGGTTAAGACTTTCTTTCAGATCTGGGAGGGCTTCATTTCTCTACTACCCGAACGTGTAAAAGATAAAATACATACATCCTTCCAACCCACAGCATGGTATCAGAGGCGGAGGCTGGCTGGGGATACTCTGCTGTAGGACTTCCATTCGTGCCTGGGATAGTGTGTAGAAGGGGGGGAGGTGTAGACAGCTGGGGACAGGGAATGGATGTTACAGACTTCTGAAAGGAGGACAGGGGGGATGACACATGGTATACAAGAGAGGCGACGGGCAATGAAGGTTTTATCATTAATTTTTTTTATAGTATTTTGGGTTTTTATGTTTGGTTAAGTGTCTGAGTAATATGGCCCACGGATGTGTGGCCGAGACGCAGGCTAGAGTGCACAATTATTTCCTTGCTGAGACGAGATAAGCACAACGGAGTCAGTGGTAATGACATGTATAAACTCTCGTTCTGTATATAGGCAAAGAGAATGTATTATTTGATTGTACCTACCTGCCTGACTTGCAAGTCAGTATATGCTTTTCAAATGCACTAAGTCACTTGAGATGACTTTACATTGTTATTTTGTGGTTTCATACGGAAAAATAATAAAAACGAATTAAAAAAAATAAAAATAATGAATGTTTGTGTTATGTTTCACCAAACCAGTATGTTCAGCTATTAAACCCTTAAGGACACAGACTGTTTTGTCCTTCAGGACACAACCAATTTTTTCAAATCTGACATGTTTCACTTTATGTGGTAAGAACTTCGGAATGCTTTTACCTATCCAAGCGATTCTGAGATTGTTTTCCCGTGACACATTGGACTTTATGTTACTGGCAAAATTTGCACGATACATTAAGTATTTAATTGTGAAAAACACCAAAATTTAGCGAAAAATTGCAAAAATTTGCATTTTTCTAAATTTATATGTATCTGCTTGTAAGACAGATAGTAATACCACACAAAATTGTTGCTAATTAACATCACCCATATGTCTGCTTTAGATTGGCATTGTTTTTAGAACATCCTTTTATTTTTCTATGACATCACAAGGCTTAGATCTTCAGCAGCAATTTCTCACATTTTCAAGAAAATTTCAAAAGGCTATTTTTACATGGACCAGTTCAGTTGTAAAGTGGATTTTAGGGCCTTATATATTAGAAACCCTCGATAAGTCACCCCATTTTAAAAACTTCACCCCTCAAAGTATTCAAAACAGCATTTATAAAGTTTCTTAACCCTTTAGATGTTTCACAGGAATTAAGGCAATTTTTTTTTTTTTTGCAGAAATGCATTTTTCATCTATTTTTTTTGTAACACAGAAAGTTTTACCAGAGAAACACAACTCAATATCTATTGCCCAGATTCTGTAGTTTTTAGAAATACCCCACATGTGGCTCTAGTTCACTTATTGACTGAAGCACAGGCCTCAGAAACAAAGGAACACCTAGAGGATTTTGGGGCCTCCCTTTTATTAGAAAATATTTTAGGCACCATGTCGGGTCTGAAAGGCTCTTGCGGCGCCAAAACAGTGGAAATCCCCAAAAAGTGACCCCATTTTGGAAACTATACCCCTTGAGGAAATTATCTAGGGGTATAGTGAGAATTTTTACCCCGCAGGTTTTTTGCAGAAATTATTGGAAGTAGGCCGTGAAAATGAAAATCTACTTTCTTTCAAAGAAAATGTAGGTTTAGCTAATTTTTTCTAATTTCCACAAGGACTAAAAGGAGAAAATGCACCGCTACTTTTGTAAAGCAATTTCTCCCGAGTAAAACAATACCCCACATGTGGTCATAAATGGCTGTTTGGACACACGGCAGGGCTTAGAAGGGAAAGAGCGCCATTTGGCTTTTGGAGCTCAAATTTAGCAGGAATGGTTTGCGGAGACCACATCGCATTTGCAAAGCCCCTAAGGGACCAAAACAGTTAATTCACCAAAAAAGTGACTCCATTTAGGAAACTACACCCCTTGAAGAATCCATCTAGGGTTGTAGTGAGCATTTTGAACCCACAGGGGTTTCATAGATTTTATTAGAATTGGGCAGTGAAGATAAAAAAAATCCTTTTTTTCCAATAAGATGTAGCTTTAGCTCAAAATTTTTCATTTTCTCAACAAATAAAGGAATAAAAGAACCCAAACATTTGTAAAGCAACTTCTCTGGAGTACGGCAATACCCCATTTGTGGTCATAAACTGCTGTTTGGGCACACGGAAAGGATCAGAAGAGAAGGAGCGCCATTTGGCTTTTGGAGCAAAGATTTTGCTGGATTGGTTTCTTGACACTATGTCACTTTTGCAAAGCTCCTAAGGTACCAGTACAGTGGAAATTCCCTAAAAGTGACTCGATTCACGAAACGACACCCATTGAGGAATTCATCTAGGGGTGTAGTGAGCATTTTGACCTCACAGATGTTTCATAGATTTTATTAGAATTGGGCAGTGAAAATAAAAAAAATCCTTTTTCTTCAATAAGACGTAGTTTTAGCTGAAAATGTTTCATTTTCTCAAAAAATAAATGAAAAAAAAGCCCCCCAATACTTGTAAAGCAACTTCTCCTGTGTACGGCAATACCACATATGTGGTTATAAACTGCTGTTTGGGCACAGAGTAGGGCTCAGATGGGAAGGAATGCCATTTGGCTTTTGGAGTACAGATTTTGCTGGATTGGTTTCTGGGCGCTATGTCGCATTTGCAAAGTCCCTGTGGGACCAAAACAGTGGATCCCCCCCAGAAGTGAACCCATTTTGGAAACTACACCCCTCAAGGTATTCACCTAGGGGTGTAATGTGCATATTAACCCCACAGGTGATTGGCAGAAATTGGTGTGCACTTGATGTTGCAGAGTGAAAATGGGATTTTTTTCCATAGATATGCCAATATGTGGCGCCCAGCTTGTGCCACTGGAGACACACACCACAAAAATTGTTAAAAGGGTTCTCCCGGGTATGCCGATGCCATATATGTGGAAGTAAACTGCTGTTTGGGCACACTGTAGGGTTCAGAAGGGAGGTAGCGCCATTTGGCTTTTGGAGCGTGCATTTTTCTTGTAGTAGTTTTGTTTGGAGTCTTACTGGTGTTTCCGTTTATAATGTGGGGGTACATGTAAGCTGGGCAGAGTATATAAGGGGCATAGTCAGGTGGTATAATAATGGGGTAAAAAAAACAATAAAATGATTCATAGATGTGTGTTACGCTGTGACACGATCCTTTCTGCATAGGCCGGTGTCGCACTAATAAATGGTCTTTACTTATTCTCCTTTTGGTCAACACTCGGGATCTTTGCAGTTTGAGGAATTTTGCTGGGAAGTGTTGTCCTGGTATAATACGGGCACCCTTGCTTCCAGCAGATATGTTTGGGCCCTTCCCTTCCTGGTTCCCTAATTTTAGGGGCCTTGATAATTCGCCACTTGAAACAGAAGAAACGTTCGCCTCGGGCCAGCACAACTGCATATCTTTATTTCCTGGCTTATTGGAGCCTTAACTAATTTTATTTTTTCATAGACGTAGTGGTATGATGGCTGTTTTTTTTGCGGGACGATCTATAGTTTTTATTGGTACTATTTTGGGGTACATGTGACTTTTTGATCACTTGTTATCCTTTTTTTTTTGGGAGGCAAGGTGACCAAAAAACAGCAATTTTGGCATATTTTTTTAATTCTTTTTATACAGCGTTCACCATGCATTATAAATGACATGTTACCTTTATTCTGCAGGTCAGTCCGATTCCGGTGATACCTAATTTATAGCACTTTTTATGTTTTACAACTTTTTGCACAATAAAATAACTTTTGTAAAGAGAATGGATTTTTTCTGTCGCCAAGTTGTGAGAGCCATAACGGTTTTAATTTTTTTGTCGACGGAGCTGTATGAGGGCTTGTTTTTAGCGAGACGAGTTATAGTTTTTATAGGTACCATTTTTGGGTACATGCGACTTTTTGATCACTTTTTATTTCAATTTTTGGAAAACAAAGTCACCAAAAAAAAGCAATTATGTCAGTGTTTTTTAGGTTTTTTTTACGGCGTTCCCTGTGTGGAATAAATAACATAATATTTTTATAGTTAAGGTCGTTACGGTCGCAGCGATACCAAATATGTATGGCTTTATTCTTTTTTTCAATAATAAATGACTTGATAAGGTAAAAAGGGCGATTGTGTTTTGTTATTATTTGAAACATTTATTGTATTTTTTACAACTTTTATTTTACACTTTTCTTTAGTCCCACTAGGGGACTTGAAGTCCCACTAGGGGACTGTTTGTTTGATGTACTAATACATTGCACTACCTATGTAGTTCAATGTATTAGAACTGTCAGTTGTTCACTGACAGCAAGCCGATCAGGCTCTGCCTCCGGACGGGGCCTAATCGGCTTCGGTAATGGCAGATAGGAAGCCATTGTTAGGCATCCTGTTGCCATAGTAACAGTCCCCAGCCTTGCCATCGCATGGCAGGGCTGCCGATTTCATACAAACCACTTTGATGCAGCGATTGCATTGAATCGCTGCATTGAAGGGGTTAATGGCAGGAATCGGAGCTAGCTCCGGTTCCTGCCGATCGATCGGGGTGTCCGCTGTAACATACAGCGGACACCCACTGCTGATGACGCTGACTCAGCCTCTGAGCCGGAAGCTGAGCCGGCGCCATCTTGCCGATGGTACCGGAAGCCTCCTGGGCCCCGCCGACGATGGGGCATAGGAGGATTCCGGTACTAGCAGACCGGGAGGTAAGTATTAGCCCTCCGATCGCCTTTGCATCCACCGGCAACCCAGTGATCACATTGCTGGGGTGCCGGTGGCTATAAACTCCTCACATGCTGCGATCTCTATTGAACGCAGCATGTGAGGGGTTAATCGGTCGGATCGGAGGCTAGCTCCGGTCCTGGCCGATACCTCAGGGTGCCAGCTGTAACACACAGCTGTCACCCGGCGGTGATGTCGCTGGCTCAGATCCTGAGCCAGCTACATCTGTTTCACGTACAGTTACGTGGAGTTGCGGGAAAAGACCATCTCCCATCACGTAACTGTACGTGAAATGGCGGGAAAGGGTTAAACATTGTATTGTCATATCTGTGATTTGTGTATCTGCTATGAAGTAAAGCTGGATGGATATCCTCTAATTGTGGTGATTTCCAAATTTAATTTCAAAATGTAGGTAGTTATTAAGCTTGAGCTAAATCAATAGTACCACTTTGACGCCTTATAACAGAAATGTTAATCTTTATTATATAAGTTGAAATAGTTTTTTATATACAGTATCCATACAACAGCTTTCTTCTGGAAAACTGGAATTTGACATCGCTCACTGCAGTCAGGCCGGGCCACATGAGCTAGATGTAGATGGAATAGAAATTCATGTTTTTTTTTATAGAACTAGGTAATACTATAGGGTATTTAATTTAAAATAAACATCTACATGATGTTTCCCCAAGATACAAGCATCTTAGGCCTCATGCACATGGCAGAGATGTGTGCATGAAACCTGTATGTAAGCACACGGAGTCCCTGCAGCTCCATACTACAAAGGTATAGGCACTAAGTATGCAGCCATATTGTGCTCCATTGTGTGTCTAGAAGCATTGTTTCTAGGCGAGAATAGTTCTGTAATAAAGCATCCAATGGAACATGGTGCAATTTTGTTGGATTCACACAGAATCGGAGGTACAGTAGAACCCTATAAATGTCTATAGGTACCACATTATGGTTCTGTACAACTCCAAGGCTGTACACAACTGTAATATAGTGTTGTGCATGCGGCATTCCATAAGAACAATTGCAGGGACATTTACTTTATCAAAAGCCAATCAAACGAATTTCTATACTACTACGCATTTTGCTGTATGAACAATGATACATTTTTAGCATACTCTGAAGGTAATTGAATCCGAACTCAAAAGGCAAAAATTTATTTCTGATGCTTTATTATGGATACCATGTAATATAATCTAATACTACATTTGTATTATAGCATTTGGTATGAAAGCTTTAAGTTGATACGTTATTATCAGTTATTTATATCAGAAAATGAAAGTCTTAAAGGGAATGTGTTGCCAGAAAAACATGTTTTTTTTTAAAAAATTAAACATTTAGTGTGTGGGTGATTAAACATTGTTCAAATTTTTTTTATTTTTTTCACGAGTCAGGAAATATTATAAATTAATTCTAATTTATAATACTACCCATTTTTGGTCACTAGATGGAGCTATCCCCAAAATTGCAGCTTTGCAAAATTGGGTAAAAAGCCCTCGCTCTAGTGAGCTCTCAGCATCCCCCCCTCCTTTATCCTGGCTAGTGCCGGGATAAACGAGGGGTTTCAACGGTGTAACCTCCTACACTGTGTGTCGCCATTTTTTGAGCTAACACACAGTGTAGTAGGTTTACATACAGTAGTAAACACACACAAACACGAACATACATTGAAATCTCTTACCTGCTCCTGCCGCCGCGGCTCCCTCCGGCCCGTCCGCTCCGTTTGCTGCCGCTGGTCCAAGTGCACAAATCCGGAAGCCGCGACCGGAAGTAGTAATATTACTGTCCGGCCGCGACTTCCGGTCCACAGGAAAATGGCGCCGGACGGCGCCAATTTCGAATTGGACTGTGTGGGAGCGGCGCATGCGCAGTTCCCACACAGACGCCGTACACTGAAGTCAATGGGACGGGAGCCGTTCGCAGTCCCTATGGGACTGTGGCTGCCGTATTCCATGTCTGTATGTGTCGTTAATCGACACACACAGAAATGGAACAAAAAATGGCAGCCCCCATAGGGAAGAAAAAGTGTAAAAATAAGAAAAAGTAAAACACAAACACACAAATGAATATAAACGTTTTTAATAAAGCACTAACATCTTTAACATATAAAAAAATAATTTGTGATGACACTGTTCCTTTAAGCATGTTTTTTATAAAATGTTAATTGTCACTAAGTTATGGTCCTATTACACGACCCGATATGGGCAGTGAAAATGAGCGCTGATCGACTAGGCAACTCGTTGATCGACGCTCGTTTGCTCCTTTCACATGATCAGAAAGTGTATGGGGACGAGCGCTCGTTACTCTGATCGTTCGTCCACATACATTTCCATAATGTCGGCAGCACATCTCCCTGTTTACACAGGTCGATTTGTTACTGAGAACAATAATATTTATTGCTGCATAAACTAGCAGATCAGCCGATGAATGAGCATTTGCGTGATCGTCCTATTTACACAGGGCAATGATCGGGAACAAGCGTTTATATGAACGCTTGTTTGCACGATCATTGGCCCATGTAAAAGTGCCTCTGCTATGCTAAATAGCTGTAATTAGTCACGCATTAGAAAGTAAATTTGCATTTACTGATGACTGTACTTTAGAATGGATTTTAAATCGTGATCACAAGATAAATAGAATAGTAACACTTATATTATTGACTCTAAAGTTGGCCATACACCTTAGGGTCCTATTACACAGCCCGATATGGGCTGTGAAAATGAGTGCTAATCAATTGACCGGTTGTTGATCGGCGCTCGTTTGCTCCTTTCATAAGGTGCAATGATTGGTTATGTATGGGGATGAGTGATCATTACTAAGATCATTCGTCCCCATACATTTCTATCATGTTAGTAGCACATCAGGGAGATGTGTTGCCGACAACGATAATATTTATTGCTACATAAACAAGCAGATCAGCCAATAAACTAGTGTTTGCTCATTTATCGGCTGATCGTTGTCCCTGTTTACACAGGGCAATGATCAAGAACGAGCGTTCATATGAACATTTGTTTGCCCAATCATTGGTCCATGTAAAAGGGCCTTAAGAATGTTCTCAGGTAAACAGCTATTCCATCCCACCTCCCCGCATACACATCTATGCTTGGGCAAATGTGCATGTGTTGTCGATGGGGAAAGGAGGGAAAGTTGCTGCCAGTCCCCTCTGTGTGTCTCCTTCGGGAACAAAGAATTGTACATGTTGAAATCCAACCTGCCCAATCGCGCTTTCCCCCAGTATCTGCTGTCAGTGGAAAGTCGGGACACCCCCATACACATTAGATGGTCAGCTGAAATGGGTTCGGCTGATGTTCAACCAAAGTGTAAGGGTACCTTAAGAACCAAGCAGGTAAAAAAACAAACAATAAAAAACAACCATAAAGTAGCAGCTCAATAGATAGCAATTGGTGCAAACTTTTAATATACACCCAATCCCAAATCTGCCTCCCTATACCAGTTGTAACATAGGCATTTCTGCACAGAGGATGGTAGTTCTTCAGCACCAATGCAGGGAGGCAGAATCAGGACAGAATGTGTATTAAAACGTTGCACTCAGTTACAATTGCTGCCTAGGGGCCAGTTTTTATAGGTCAGTATTGGCCTTTAAACATTTTTTAAGCATTACTAAATAAACAACAGAGAATTGTTCATTGTACATTAAAGGTGTACATACAAATAATACAAGTGCAATACCTTACTTTTCCCATTGCTTCAAGAATTCCCTTAAAATAGCATGAAATTATTGATCACAACATAAAAGTAAAGATGAGATGTGTGGCTATTTAGTAGAAATATATGGGTTGTTATTGAGCCAGTTCCTTTCAGAATAATTTTCTTTTGTAAGAACTATATTATACTGTTCCATGAATAAAATATCTGTAGGGACATCTTTCCGAATGAACTTGGTATCAAGTTTCTTCATAGTAACACTCCGGTGATGAAGCTCTTCTCCAGTTGGTAACCATTGTTTCTGCTCCCTTTTGTCATCCTTGCATGTTATACTGGAAATCTCTTTTTTCCCTGTCTCATCCAACATTCTCTGAGAGTAGTAATCTTTTAAAGTGGGGTCATTCTGCTGCAAAGATTTAACTTTGTCAATAAATGTTTTTACTTTACATGCAAACATTTCTTCTGTATCCTCTTTTACGATCCCCAAGGTGGTTGAGGATCCTTGCAACTTTATTCCACCAATGTCTAACAAGAAACTTGTAGATTTTGGCCTTTTTCTCACTAGACTTCCATTATTTTGTGAAAATTTCATGTCAGTTTCTTCAGCTCTTGTTTTAAGGAACTCTTTAACTTTCATGTTTTCGACCCCAGAACCTCCTAAATGTTGGGGCTCAATAGCTAAATCCTGATTCTTAGATATGGATTCACCTACTTCGAACTTGACTTGTGCCTGTCGGTTCAGTGATTGTCGTCTCCCTGGTGCTGAAAAGAACCTCTGAGGAGTATTTGGATGTTTTTTCCTAGCCGAGAATTTCCGATTGGTATGACCATGGTTGACATCCGTTCTGTAGATTTTTCCATTCTCTGACATCCCCGAGCTTGGCCTACATGGTGCAGATACTGCTCTTGGGGGTTTCCCATTTTGTAGTATAGCTCTCACAGCTTTCTCTGTTCCATCATTAACTGTAGTATTAAAACTGGAGAACATGGTATGTGCCAGGTGTTTCATCAGTTCAGTATTTCCCATGAGCCTGGCATGTGCCAACTCTGTTCTTTTAAGTTTCAGTGTAAAGTGGTTATATAAAAGTTTCTGGTCAAGCGTCAATGAATCTGCTGCTTGTTTCTTCATCAAATCCAATGAGATAATTTTCTTCTTTAGGAGGCTTTCTTCTTTTGAGTTGAAGGATATAGTGAGGGCAGATTTCTCTGCTTCTTTAAATTTCTTCTCTGTCATTTTTGATTGGTGACTGATGGAGAGAATGATTTTTATTCACCAGGTGATTACCCTAGCACCTTCAGAGAACTTGCAGCACTGTCTAGTGTTGTGGTTGTCAATGAGCTTGTCTTTCTGTTGAATGTTGTTAGGGAAGTTAAGTAGATCGCTTCGACAAGTTACAGGTGATTATTGCTTTGCACCAGAATTCCCAGAACTCATAGCCACAATAAGGCAGAGCTTACAATTCAGCTGCTATTTTTGAAACACCTGAACAATGTCAGACAAGCTGTCAAGCAAGAAATACACTATGTTGTTGGCAACCTGACCGTACATATGCAAGCAGAGTCCAGAAATAAAATAGATTGAAATGAAATATCAATAACATTACCAGTATATTTGTTTAACACATACGCATCGTACACACATCATACGCTAGACAAATATATTTATATAATGATATAAAAAAGTAAGGACACTCTATGTAAAGTATTTACAATTTTTAACAAATGTGGATATATCAATATTTGATCTCCATTAAAATAGTATATAAAGATAAAAGGTGATGTAACTGAACAAAAGTTCTTGAACAAAATTGTAACATATGCCATTGCATTTTATGGAAAAGTAAGCACACCCTTAGATTTATCACTACCTTAAAGGGGCTGTTGCATCGCAGACAACCCCTTTAATTTGAGAGCTGCCGCAGTCATCAGCTGATCGCCGTGAGTCTGACTCCTGAGACAGCAGTCAAACAGCTGGGAAATGTAGAATCACGTGACTGCTATTTATATGAACGGCCTTCTATGTAATACATGGATGAATTGTCCCCAAGAGCGAGAATCACTGATTGTGGCTCATAGAGGGGAGTCTTGGTCTAAATTTGCTGCTTTAGATCAACCCCTGTCCTTATGCCCTATTAGAGCTGTAAAAGGTTAGTAAATAAAGTGAATAATATAAATTTATGTCACTAAATCTTTTTATAGTAGGGTCACTAGGGTTTGTCTTGTTTTCCCTCATTTGTTTTCTTGGATAATCTATTACCTTTATTAACCCTTTAGTGACCAGCCTATTTTGGGCTAGGTACACCTTCGAAAGAGAATTTATTGTATTTTTTTTTAAATAAAAAAAAAAATGTGTATCAATGTTTGGTGCAACTTTCTAATAATTTTTTTTGTAAATTCTCTGTTTATTTTATAATTTTCTAATTATTTTTATTTAAAAATTATTTTTACTTTTTGATATACAGCTGCTTTGTATTCTGTATACAGAGCAGCTGCATCGTGCGCTAAGACCTGAATCCGCCAGGTCCGCAGGATGTGATCGGTAACAGCTCGATCCTGCGTGTCCGAGACATGCAAGACACACAACCCGCCGGTGACTGACCTGACGGATACAGGATTCAGCGCACGATACATCTGCTCTGTATACAGAATACAAAGCAGCTATATCTCAAAAACGAAAAATAATAATAATAACTAATTAGAAAGTTTCACCAAACACACTGATGCACTTTTTTAATTTAAAAACAAAACTAAAACATTTTCGAAGGTTTACATAGCCTTCAACACTTTAAGGACACAGCCTGTTTTGGCCTTAAAGGGTTATTCCCAAGTTGATAAATGGAGCTATAAAGCTCCCCCATGTAAAAATAAGAAGAATTCTAATTACCTGTCCGTCGTCCAGCGATGTCGTTTTCTTGATATCCTTGATTGAAGTTGCGGTCAGTCCCTCTTTGTATCCTGCTCGTTGCCTAGGTTCCCGGCCACCGCTATTTACCTTTAGCGGTGGCCGCGCATGCGTAATGACATCCTCTGCGTTCTGAGCAGAGGATGTCATTTACTCGTGAACGCGCATCTCGGCGCATGCGCAGGAGATGCAGTGGAAGGCACCCGTCGCGAGGAGAAGTCCGCGCTCCGCTAAAGGTAAGTGTGTGTGTGTGTTTGTGTATATATGGGTGTGTTTGTGTATATGTGTTTATGTGTGAGTGTATATATGGGTGTATTTGTTTGTATGTGTATATGTTTGTGTGTATATTTTTGTCTTTGTGTATATGTGTGTGTGTTTGTGTGTTTATATGTGTGTGTGTATATATGGGTGTGTTTGTGTATATGTTTGTGTGTGTGTGTGTGTTTTTGTATGTGTGTGTGTTTGTGTATGTGTTTGTGTATATATGGGTGTGTTTGTGTGTATATGTTTGTGTGTATATGTGTGTGTTTTTTGGGTGTGTTTATGTGTGTGTGTTTGTGTATATATGGGTGTGTTTGTGTATATGTGTGTGTGTTTGTGTATATATGTGTGTGTTTGTGTATATATGGGTGTGTTTGTGTATATATATGGGTGTGTTTGTGTATATGTTTGTGTGTGTGTGTTTGTATGTGTGTGTGTTTGTGTATGTGTGTTTGTGTATATATGGGTTTGTTTGTGTACATGTGTTTGTGTATATGTTTGTGTGTATATGTGTGTGTGTTTGTGTATATGTGTGTGTGTATGTGTGTGTGTTTGTGTATATGTGTGTGTGTGTATGTGTGTGTGTTTGTGTGTTTATGTTTGTGTATATATGGGTGTGTTTGTGCATATGTGTATATGTTTGTGTGTATATGTTTGTGTGTTTTTGTATATGTGTGTGTTTGTGTATATATGGGTGTGTTTGTGCATATGTGTATATGTTTGTGTGTATATGTTTGTGTGTGTTTGTGTATATGTGTGTGTTTGTGTATATGTGTGTGTTTGTGTATGTTTGTGTATATGTTTGTGTGTGTGTGTTTGTGTATGTGTGTTTGTGTATATATGGGTGTGTTTGTGTACATGTGTTTGTGTATATGTTTGTGTGTATATGTGTGTGTGTGTATATGTGTGTGTGTGTGTGTGTGTGTGTGTGTTTGTGTGTATATATGGGTGTGTTTGTGCATATGTGTATATGTTTGTGTGTATATGTTTGTGTATTTTTGTATATGTATATTTGTGTGTTTGTGTATATGTGTGTTTGTGTATATATGGGTGTGTTTGTGTACATCTGTTTGTGTATATGTTTGTGTGTATATGTGTGTTTTTTTGAGTTTATGTGTGTGTGTTTGTGTATATATGGGTTTGTTTGTGCATGTGTATATGTTTGTGTGTGTTTGTGTGTATATGTGTGTGTTTGTGTATATGTTTGTGTGTATGTGTTTGTGTGTTTATGTGTGTGTTTGTGTAATATATGGGTGTGTGTTTATATGTGTTTGTGTATATGTTTGTGTGTGGTTGTTTGTGTGTGTGTAGGTGAGTATAAGTATCGGTATTGTTCACATTGATAACTTTTTTTTAATGTTGTTGCAGATTTTGATGTACCGATTGGACTACATCTTCGATTCGTTGGACTACTGCGTAGATCTACGTTTTTTGAAAATTTTAATAAAATGGTTAACGAGGGTTTTGTTGGGGATTTCTTATTTCAATAAAAAAAATTGTATTTTTGTTTTTTTTTCAAACTTTATTAGTGCCTAGATAATGGCAGTTGGCTGATTGACAGCATCCATTATTAAGACGGTACTTAGTGTTAGCCGGTGCAGAGGCTAGCACTAACCACCCATTATTACCCCGGTACCCACCACCACCAGGGGTGCCGGGAAGAGCTTGGTACGATCCAGTACCCGACCATCTGTTGTGATGGTCGGGTACTGGGGCGGCCGTAGGCTGGTATTATGAGGCTGGGAAGGGCCAAAAACAGTGGACCTTCCCACCCTTGTAATGCTAGGCTGCCGCTGCTGTGTTGTATCGGGCTGGTTATAAAAAAGGGGGGGACCCCCACGTCGTTTTTTTTTTAAATTTAACAATAGACGTTGGGTCCCCCACATTTTTAATAACCAGCCATATACAAGGCTGCAGCAGCCTGGCATTACATGGGTGGGAGGGGCCACTGGTTTAGTACATTCCCAGGCTAATAACACTGTGTTGTTTGTGGCTGGTTATGATAAATTGGGTGGAACCCCATGTCTTTTTAATAAAAATAATAAATAATAAAAAAAAATGACGTAGGGTCCCCCCCCATTTTTATAACCAGCCAGATACAACACAGCAGCAGCAGCCTAGCATTACAAGGGTGGGCAGGTCCACTGTTTTTGGCCCTTCCCAGCCTCATAATACCAGCCTGCGGCCGCCCCAGAGCCCAACCATCACAACAGATGGTCGGATACTGGATCGTACCCAGCTCTTCCCGGCACCCCTGGTGGTGGTGGGTAGAGATGAGCGAACCGGGACAACCGAACCCGGTTTCGGTCCGAACTTCCGGTAAAGTTCGGTTCGCAGCGAATCCGAACTTCACCGGGTTCGGCCGAACCCGTTTTGACCGAACCCGGTCAAAAACATTATACAAATCGGCAGCCACTTATCTCTATCAATCACTGATAGAGAAAAGAGGCTGCTGATTAAAAATAAAATAAAAAGCATTTCATACGTACCCGGTCGTTGTCTTGTTGACGAGTCCCTCTTCTTCCTCCAGTCCGACCTTTTCTGACGCGGCAGCCTGTGATTGGCTGCAGAGGCCTCTGCAGCCTGTGATTGGCTGCAGAGGCCGCGGCAGCCTGTGATTGGCTGCAGCGCTCACAAGGCTGCATCGTCATCAAGGAATGTCGGGCCGGATGTCGAGAGGGACGCGTCACCAAGGCAACGGCCAGGAGACCGGACTGGAGGAAGCAGAAAGTTCTCGGTAAGTATGAACGTCTTTTTTTTTACAGGTACTGTGATCGGTAGTCACTGTCCAGGGTACTGAAACAGTTACTGCCGATCAGTTAACTCTTTCAGCACCCTGAACAGTGACTATTTAGTGTATGTGCACACACACTAATTACGTCCGTAAATGACGGACGTATTTCGGCCGCAAGTACCGGACCGAACACAGTGCAGGGAGCCGGGCTCCTAGCATCATACTTATGTACGATGCTAGGAGTCCCTGCCTCTCTGCAGGACAACTGTCCCGTACTGTAATCATGTTTTCAGTACGGGACAGTAGTTCCACGGAGAGACAGGGACTCCTAGCATCGTACATAAGTATGATGCTAGGAGCCCGGCTCCCTGCAGGGTGTTCGGTCCGGTACTTGCGGCCGAAATACGTCCGTCAATTACGGACGTAATTAGTGTGTGTGCACATACCCTTACTGACGTCGCCTAGCAACGCTGCCGTAATGACGGGTGCACACATGTAGCCACCCGTCATTACGGGGCCTCATGCACACGACCATAAAAACACCCGTTATCACGGGTCGTAATTACGACCCGAAATAGCGGGCCCATAGACTTCTGTTAGCCACGGGTACCTTCCCGTTTTCTCACGGGAAGGTGCCCGTGCCGTTAAAAAGATAGAACATGTTCTATTTTTTTATTTTACGGGCCGTGCTCGTAATTACGACTCGTAACTACGAGCACGGCCGGCCGGCCACGGGCAGCCGGCCGCTTTTGCGAACCGTGCTGTCATTATAATTATAGCAGCACGGCCCGTAAAATAGAAAAATAGAACATGTTCTATTTTTTTAACGGCACGGGCACCTTCCCGTGAGAATACGGAAAGGTACCCGTGGGTAACAGAAGTCTATGAGCCCGTTATTGCGGGTCGTAATTACGACCCGCAATAACGGGTGTTTTTACGGTCGTGTGCATGATGGGAGCACGGCTCGGAAAAACGAACGGCTGCCCGTGCTCATCTCCTGAAATAATCTGTGCTGCCTTAAACTCTGTGGACAGGTCAGGATCCTGTTTCTTTTAAATGCTGCTAGGGAACCCGCTCGATCCACTATATAAGGCTACGCTACAGTGCAGCATTTAAAAGAAACAGGATCCTGACCTGTCCACAGAGTTTAAGGCAGCACAGAGTATTTCAGGAGATGAGCGTGCAGATTCAGTGCTGTTGTGAACTCTGCTCTTACCATTACGTAGCTCTCAGTCTGTTATCTCTCCTCCACTCCTGTCCTCAAGAACACCTTCACATGATTGGCAAGTCACCACGTAATGGTAAGAGCAGAGTTCACAGCAGCACAGAGTATTTCAGGAGATGAGCGTGCGGATCTTGTGCGTGGTGGTGACTTGCCAATCATGTGAACGTGTTATAGAGGACAGGAGTGGAGGAGATGTAACAGACTGAGCTACGTAATGGTAAGAACAGAGTTCACAGCAGCACAGAGTATTTCAGGAGAGGAGCGTGCAGATTCAGTGCTGCTGTGAACTCTGCTCTTACCATTACGTAGCTCAGTCTGTTACCTCTCCTCCACTCCTGTCCTCAATAACACCTTCACGTGATTGGCAAGTCACCACCCCGCACAAGATCCGCACGCTCATCTCCTGAAATACTCTGTGCTGCTGTGAACTCTGCTCTTACCATTACGTGGTGACTTGCCAATCATGTGAAGGTGTTCTGGAGGACAGGAGTGGAGGAGAGGTAACAGACTGAGAGCTACGTAATGGTAAGAGCAGAGTTCGCAGCAGCACTGAATCTGCACGCTCATCTCCTGAAATACTCTGTGCTGCCTTAAACTCTATGGACAGGTCAGGATCCTGTTTCTTTTAAATGCTGCACTGTAGCGCAGCCGTATATAGTGGATCGAGCGGGTTCCCCAGCAGCATTTAAAAGAAACCGTGTTTGTGTATGTGTGTGTTTGTGTATATATGTGTGTTTGGGTATGTGACTTTGTCTGTTTTTGTTTTTATATGTGTGTGTGTATATATGGGTGTGTTTGTGTATATGTGTTTTGTGTATATGTTTGTGTATATATGGGTGTATTTGTTTGTGTGTAGATGTTTGTGTGTGTTTTTGTATATGGGTGTGTGTTTGTGTGTATATATGGGTGTGTTTGTGTATATGTGTTTGTGTATATGTGTGTTTGGGTATGTGTGTTTTTGTTTGTATATGTGTTTGTGTATATGTGTTCGTGTATGTGTGTATAACTGTGTGTGTGTGTGTTTGGATATGTGTGTTTTTGTTTGTATATGTGTGAGTTCGTGTATATGTGTGTGTTTGTCTGTTTATGTGTGTGTGTATATCTTGTTGTGTTTGTGTATATATGTGTGTGTCTGTGTATGGTTGTTTGTTTGTGTGTGCGTGTATATATGTGTGTAGGTGAGTAGAAGTATTGGTATTGTTCACATTGATAACTGTTTTTTTATGTTGTTGCAGATTTTGATGTACCGATTGGACTACATCTACGATTCGTTGGACTACTGCGTAGATCTGCGTTTTTTCAAATTTTAATAAAATGGTTAACGAGGGTTTTGTTGGGGATTTCTTATTTCAATAAAAAAGAATTGTCTTTGTGTTTTTTTTTCAAACTTTATTAGTGCCTAGATAATGGCAGTTGGCTGATTGACAGCGTCCATTATTAAGGCGGTACTTAGTGTTAGCCGGTGCAGAGGCTAGCACTAACCACCCATTATTACCCCGGTACCCACCACCACCAGGGGTGCCGGGAAGAGCTTGGTACGATCCAGTACCCGACCATCTGTTGTGATGGTCGGGTACTGGGGCGGCCGTAGGCTGGTATTATGAGGCTGGGAAGGGCCAAAATCAGTGGACCTTCCCACCCTTGTAAGGCTAGGCTGCTGCTGCTGTGTTGTATCGGGCTGGTTATAAAAATGGGGGGGACCCCCACGTCGTTTTTTTTTTTGGAATTTAACAAATTTAGCAATAGACGGGTCCCCCACATGTTTAATAACCAGCCATATACAAGGCCGCAGCAGTCTGGCATTACATGGGTGGGAAGGGCCACTGGTTTTGTCCATTCCCAGGCTAATAACACTGTGTTGTATGTGGCTGGTTATGATAAATTGGGTGGAACCCCATGTCTTTTTAAAAAAAAAAATGTAAATAAATAAATAATTTAAAAAAATGACGTGGGGTCCCCCCCACTTTTATAACCAGCCAGATACAACACAGCAGCAGCAGCAGCAGCCTAGCATTACAAGGGTGGGAAGGTCCACTGTTTTTGGCCCTTCCCAGCCTCATAATACCAGCCTGCGGCCGCCCCAGGGCCCGACCATCACAACAGATGGTCGGGTACTGGATCGTACCTGGCTCTTCCCGGCACCCCTGGTGGTTTTGGGTACCGGGGTAATAATGGTGGTTAGTGTTAGCCTCTGCACCGGCTAACACTAAGCCTCGCATTAGTAATGGATGTTGTCACTCAGACAGCGGCCATTACTAAAGTGGTAATAATAAAATTTGAAAAGAAAAAGACAAAGATATAGATAAAATATTTTATTGAAATAAAGCACCCCCAACACAACCCTCATTAACCATTTTATTGTAGAAAAAAAACCGTCATCGAAGTAGTCCTCGAAACCGACGTAGTCCAAACACCAAACCTGTAAAAAAATAAAATAATGAAATAAAACATGTTGTAGGCTTAGATTCAGTTTAATGTGTGATACTGACTGTTATACCATGTATAGAAGCCTGCCGCGAAGTTGACTTAGATACAGGGTGCCAGCAGACAGTATCATACATGGCCATACATACATATATACAAATATACATACATATATACAAACATACATACATATATACAAGCATGCACATATATACATGCAAATATACATACATGCAAACATACACACATATATACATGCAAACTATCATACATACATGCATACACACACACATGAAAACATACATACATACAAACAAACATGCAAAGATACATACATACATATATACAAGCATGCACAAATATACATGCAAACATAAATACATGCAAACATAATTACATACATGCACATATATACAAACATACATGCAAAAATAAAAACATGCAAACATACATACATGCACATATATACATACATACATGACAACATACATACAAACATACATGACAACATACATACATGCAAACATACATACATGCAAACATACATACACACATGCAAACATATATACATGCAAATATACATACAAACATGCACATGTATACATACATGCCAACATACATGCCAACATACATGCACATATATACATACATACATGACAACATACATACATGCAAATATACATACATACACACATGCACATATATACATACATGCCAACATACATGCACATATATACATACATGACAACATACATGACAACATACATACATATATATATATACACACATGCAAATATACATACATTCATGCAAACATACATGCAAACATACATACATACAAATATACATACACACATGCACATATATACATACATGACAACATACATACATACATACATGACAACATACATGCAAAAATACATACATGCAAACATACATACATGCAAATATATACATGCAAATATACATACAAACATGCACATATATACATACATGCCAACATACATGCAAACATACATGCACAGATATACATACATACATACATGCCAACATACATACATGCCAAAAAATAATAATAATACGTTCGTACTTACTTTCCTCCTGTCCGGCCTCCAGCGATGACGTTTCATTCATGTCGCCGCTGCAGCCTGTGATTGGCTGCAGAGGCGGTCACGTGGGATGAAGCGTCATCCTGACGTGCGTGACCGCCACTACAGCCTGTGATTGGCTGCAGCGGCGAAAGGGATGAAACGTCATCGCTGGAGGCCGGACAGGAGGAAAGTAAGTACGAACGTATAATTTTTATTTTTTTATTACATTTAAATGGTATTTTCCGCGCGCCGAGCATGTACTGTGAAGGTTGCTGAAAGAGTTAGTGCAGCCCATTAACTCTATCAGCACCCCGGACAGTAGCATGCTCGGCGCACGTAAGTGACAGGTTCGGTCAGAACTAGTTCGGTCCGAACCGAACTTTTTTGTGAAATTCGGCGAACTAGCCGAACCGAACTTTTGATAAGTTCGCTCATCTCTAGTGGTGGGTACCGGGGTAATAATGGTGTTTAGTGTTAGCCTCTGTACCGGCTAACACTAAGCCTCCCCTTAGTAATGGACCTTGTCACTCAGACAGCGGCCATTACTAAAGTGGTAGTAATAAAATTTGAAAAGAAAAGACAAAGATATAGATAAAATATTTTATTGAAATAAAGCACCCCCAACACAACCCTCATTAACCATTTTATTGATGAAAAAAAAGCGTCATCTAAGTAGTCCTCGAAACCGACGTAGTCCAAACACCAAACCTGTAAAAACATATATATATAAAAAAAATGAAATAAAACATGTCGTAGCCTTAGTTTCAGTTTCATGTGTGATACTGACTGTTATACCATGTATAGAAGCCTGCCGCAAAGTTGGCTTAGATACAGGGCGCCAGCAGACAGTATCATACATGGCCATACAGACATTTATACTATCAAACATACATACATGCAAACATACATACATACATACATACATACATGCAAGCACATATATACATGCAAACATACATACATGCAAACATACATGCAAACATACATGCAAACATACATACATGCATCCATGCATACAAACATGCAAATATATAGATACATGACAGCATACATGCAAACATGCATACATTAAAACATACATACATGCAAACATACATGCACATATACACATACATACATGCAAACATACATACAAACATGCACATATATAATACATGAAAACATACATACATGCAAACATACATACATTCAAACATACATGCACATATACACATACATGCACATATACACATACAAACATGACAACATACATACATGACAACATACATGCAAACATACATACATGCACATATACACATACAAACATGACAACATACATACATTCAAACATACATGCACATATACACATACATGCACATATACACATACAAACATGACAACATACATACAAACATTACATGCATGCAAACAAACATACATACATTCAAACATACATGCACATATACACATACATGCACATATACACATACAAACATGACAACATACATACAAACATTACATGCATGCAAACATACATACATTCAAACATACATGCACATATACACATACATGCACATATACACTTACAAACATGACAACATACATGACAACATACATACATGCAAACATACATACACATATACACATACAAACATTCCAACATTCATACAAGAAAACATACATACATGCAAATATACATACATGCAAACATACATGCACATATACACATACAAACATGACAACATACATACATACATGACGACATACATACCAGAAAACATACATACATACATACATGCACATATACACATACATACATACATGACAACATACATACAAAAATAAACTCACCTAAGACGTTCCCACGAAGAGCTGAACGGTCCCGTCACTTTTCGTCTTACTTCTCCCATTCACAATAAGGGCGGGTTCACACATGGCGGAATTTCACTTAAATTCCGCTGCGGACACTCCGCAGCGTTAATCCGCAGCGGAGCCGTTTCTCCATTGACTTTCACTTTAATTTAGCAGTGTTCGTTTACACGATGCGTACAATTCCGCTGCGGAGCATAGGCTGCGGAGCGGAATTTGGTGTCCGCAGCATGCTCTGTCTGTTGCGGAGCAGTGGCGGACTCATGGCGGAATTTCTCCATTGACTTCAATGGAGATTCAAAGTTCCGCAATGAAGTCCGCAGCTGTCATGCACATGTCATGTGTGCTGCGGATGCGTCTTGCTTTTTTAACTTGACATTTCTTCATTCTGGCTGGACCTATGTATTTCTAGGTCTACAGCCAGACTGAGGAAGTCAATGGGGCTCCCGTAATGACGGGAGCGTTGCTAGGAGACGTCTGTAAATAGTCACTGTCCAGGGTGCTGAAAGAGTTAAGCGATCGGCAGTAACTGTTTCTGCACCCGGGACAGTGACTACCGATCTCAATATACATGTATCTGTAAAAAAATATATAAGTTCATACTTACCGAGAACTCCCTGCGTCTGTCTCCAGTCCGGCCTCCCAGGATGACGATTCAGTGTAAGTGACGGCTGCAGCCAATCACAGGCCAAGCACAGGCTGCAGCGGTCACATGGACTGGCGCGTCATCCAGGGAGGTCGGGCTGGATGCCGAAAGAGGGACGCGTCACCAAGACAACGGCCGGTAAGTATGAAAGTCGTTTACTTTCACTAGGGAAAGTGCTGTCCCTTCTCTCTATCCTGCACTGATAGGGAGAAGGGAAGCACTTTTCCCGCAGTCCGCAGCAGCTAGTCCGCATCAATTTACTGCACATTTTGTGCAGATCCGCAGCAGAATCTGCAACGCAGATTCTGTGCGGCATGGATGCGGACAGTTGCGGAGGAATTCCGCCATGTGTGGTCATGCCCTAACATAGCGGTGGGCGCAGATGACGTAATCACGTGGGCCTGATATGATTACGTCATCTGCGCCACAACGCACTGTTACTATGAATGCGAGCGGCGCCAAGAAGAAGGAAGATGGCAAGTGATGGGACCGTTCAGAGCGCCGTTAGAACGTCTTAGGTGAGTTTATTTTTTAAATATATTTTTAGTTGTTCGCCGGGTGCTGATGCAGCACCGGTGCGGCGGATACACAAATTACATGTAGTGACAGGTGGGGGGGGGGGGGGGGGAGAGAAGTTGTTTGTCGAAACGGGGTGAATGTAGTGTAGTGTAGTGTAGGGTTGATGACATTCACGGTAAGTTCGCCTCAATCGGGCTTACCATGCCCGCTTGAGACGAACATTCTCCCGATGTTGCTAGAACTACCGTATCTAGCAACATCCGGAGCGCGCACACTGCAGAGCGGAGCGGCTTGATTGACATCAAGCCGCTCACGCCCCTTTTTAGAAAAGATAACCAGCACTTGCTGAGTTATCAAGTGTAAAAAAAAGGCACTTAGGAAATGAATTTTAAATTTTTTTTAACAGCAAATGTTTTAAAATTCATTTCCTGCTTAGAATGTGTAAGAAAAAAAATTTGAGTCAACTTGGGACAAGCCCTTTAATGACAGCCAATTTTATCAAATCTGACGTGTCACTTTATGTGGTAATAACTTTGGGATGCTTTTATGTAGCTAAGTGATTCTGAGATTGTTTTCTCCTGACACAATGTAGTTTATGTTAGTGGTAAAATTTGGTCGATATATTCTGTTTATTTGTGGAAAAACCCCAAAATTCTGAGAAAATTTGCAAAAATTAACATTTTTCTAAATTTAAATGTATTTGCTTGTAAGACAGATAGTAATACCACACAAAATAGTTACTAGTTAACAGTTCCCATATGTCTACTTTATATTGGCATCATTTTTTTAAAAGTCCTTTTATTTATCTAGGACGTTACAAGGCTTCTAACTTTAGCAGCAATTTCTCACATTTTCAAGAAAATTTCAAAAGGTTATTTCTTTAGAGACCAGATCAGTTCTGAAGTGGCTTTGAGGGCCTCAAAGTATTCAAAACAGCATTCAGAAAGTTTCTCAACCATTTAAGCGGAATGGTTTTTGGCGGCATGTCACATTTGCAACAGTGAAAACCCCCGTAAAAGTGACCCCATTTGGGACCCCTCATGGAATTTATCTAGCAGTAGAGTGAGCATTTTGACCCCACTGTTTTTTTTGCTGAATTTGTTGGAATTAGGCAGTGAAAATGAAACTCTACATTCTTTCCACCAAAATGTTGATTTTTTTTAAATTTTCACAAGGAATAAAGGAGAAAAAGAACCCCAACAATTGCAATGCAAATTCTTGGCAATGCCCCATATGTGGTCATAAAAACGGCAGGGCTCAGAATGGCAGGAGTGCTACTTGGCATGCAGATTTTGCTTGATTGGTTTTTGGGCATCATGTCACATTTGCAGAGCCCCTGAGGTACCAGTACAGTAGAAACCATTGAGAGGTGACTCCATTTTGGAAACTATACCCGTCAGGGCATTCATCTAGGGGTGTAGTGAGCATTTTGACCCCACAGGTGTTTCATAGATTGTCTTAGAATTAGGCAGTGAAAATTAAAAATTATATTTTTCCTAATAATATGTAGTTTTGCTCCCAATTTTTTATTTTCACAAGGGGTAATAGGAGAAAAAAACAACACACAGTTTCTTACCCAATTTCTCCCGAGTACGGTAATACCCCATGTGTGGCCCTAAACTGCTGTTTGGGCACATGGCAGAGCTCAAAATACTCATATTTGGGTTGGGCCCCTATCCGTGCAAAACCCCATCTTTCCACGTATCTGGTGCTGTCTGAACCTATTCTCAAAATGGAAGGAGCGCCATTTGGCTTTTAAAGCGCAGATTTTACTGGACTGGTGTACAGGCGCCATGTCGCATTTGCAGAGCTCACTTAGGTACCAGAGTAGAGAGGAAAACCCTGAGAAGTGACCCCATTTTGTAAACTACACCCCTCAAGGCATTTATCATTTGCCTGGACATATAACAGGGCTTAGGAGTGAAAGAGCAAATGCGCATGTGAGGCCTATTTTGGTGATTAGCCCACAATGAAAAGAAATAAGAACAAGGAGTCACAACGCTACAAGTAATAGAAAAAGGTATACATTTTATTTATTACAATATCATAAGAAAGAGAAATATAAAAACAAAGGGAGGATCTAAATAATAGTCTATATGTGGACCACTCAAAAAGATGGTAATATCGCCAAGGCTATGGTGTTAGTATCACACAACAAAAGATGTATGCACCAGGATAATTGCAGCTCGCGTCCTCTCTACGTGGTATCCATGTACTAAATTCACAGTAGTTTTTTATTTCATTATATATTTACTTTGTCTTATTGAATTGTGTTGTTCACTAATTTGCGATCTATCTATTGCAATTTGTTCTTATTTGTCACCTCTTTTTGCTTATGTTAGGCACTTACCTTATCTAGGTTCATAACATAGTGGACACTGTTCTCATACATATTAATTTTCTTATTTTTTCACTTTCGTTTTGCCTTAGCACATGCCTAATTTTTTTTTATTGCTTCATATTTTTACACATAATAGAGGGACTTTTCTGGGATGCGCCTATTCTATGACATATAAATTACTAGATTCAACTCTATATTTGAATTGGTGCATACATAGTTACGGCAATATCTTTCTTTCTGGGGTCGCGCATGCTGCGGTGATATCGAGTGCCTGCTCCGCTCTCCTCTCGTCAATACACAGGCTCTGCGCCATCTCCTTAGAGACCCGTCCTCGGAGACGCGCACGCGCAGTAGTGGTGTGACGACAGGCGATGGAGGTCTCGCAGCCTCAGATACAATCACGCGCATGCGCCGTAGACCAGTTTGTCTGATACGCCGGAACACACCCGCTGACTACACGGGACACAAGATTTAAACAGGACATGACACACATTGTTAAATACCCCCTGAAGAAGCTATACTAGCGAAACGTGCGTCGGGGCGTGGTCTCACTTTGTGGACCACCTAACTACTTCCACTTCCATGGGTGAGGTTTCTTACACTGGCCCCCCCTGTTTATACCAGGTGGGCATAGACTTACATCTCAGGTCATCCCAGGGCATTTCTCCTTGACCTGTGTCCTGCACTTTTGGTAGATTGTTTTTTTCCAGTGTCCTTCATGTTTGAAACTTTTTGACATCCAAGTGTGATTTGGTGTTAACCTCACCTTATGTTTATAGATGAGAGGTATTATACTTACAATGCGTGACTAACTGTACACATTTGACCAATGGATTTTTTGTTGCCTGGTGCATACATCTTTTATTGTGTGATATTAACACCATACCCATGGCAATATTACCATCTTTTTGAGTGGTCCACATACAGTCTCTTTTTTTAGATCCTCGCTTTGTTTTTATATTTCTCTTTCTTATGATATTGTAATAAATAAAATGTATACCTTTCTCTATTACTTGTAGCGTTGTGACTCCTTGTTCTCAATTCTTTTCATGATATATTGGAGTTTGCTATTCTCTATTTATATTTTAGAGGTGCTTCAACACTTTGTTGGTTACACCTAACCAGTCACTTGACCTGTGAGACATATGTTGATAATTAGCCCACAATGGCAGGGATCTGGGGTCAAATAGTAAAACAAATCTCCAAGTAGTGACCCCCATTTTGGAAACTGCACCCCTCAAGCCATTTTTTAAGGGGTGTAGTGAGAATTTTGAGCACACAGTTGTTTTTAATTTAGAAATGAATGCTCAGTGGATGGTGCCAAGGGAAAATTGACATTTTCCACAGGAATATTAAATTTTAGTGCACAATATGTTGTGTCCAGTTCGTGCCACTGAAGACAAATACTGCAAACTGTTAAGCGGGTTCTTCCGGGTATGGCGATGCCATATATGTGGATTTAGCTGCTGTTTGGGCACGCTGTAGGGCTCAGAAGGAAGGGAGCGCCATTTGACTTTGAGCGCAGATTATGCTTAGAGGCAGTTGTCGCACTGATAAATGGTGCCCAATCTTATCCACTTTTGGAACGCTCTGCACAATTTCTGTCGCTATAATCTGAGAGCCAGAACTTTGTTACTTTTTATCTCCACCGGAGCTGTGTGAGGGCTTATTTGTTGCGGGACAATCTGTAGTTTTCATTGATACCATTTTGGGGTATATGCGATTATTTGATCACTTTTTATTTTATTTTTTGGCAAGCAAGGTGTCCGAAAACCAGCAATTCTGATAATGTTTTTTATTCTTTTTTTTACGGCGTTCACCATGCCCTATAAATGACAATTTTACTTTATTCTGCGGCTCAATACGATTACGGCGATACCATATATAGTTTATTTATGATTTGCAGCTGTCTGCACAATAAAATCACTTCTGTTTCAAATAATTTATTTTTTGTGTCACCATATTCTGAGAGCCATAACTTTTATATTTTTTTAGTCAAAAAAGCTGTGGGATGGCTTGTTTTTTGCGGGACGGGCTGTACTTTTTAATGGTATAATTTTGGGGTACATGCAACTTTTAGATCACTTTTTTTATTCTGTTTTGTGAGGGGTAGTTACTAAAAAACCAATTCTGGAAATGTTTTTTATTTCAGTTTTTTTACGGTGTTCTCCGTGCAAGTAATATAGCATTATATTTTTTATAGTTCGGGTCGTTACGTATGCGGTGATACAACATATGTGTATAGTTTTTTTTTATGTTTTCTGTGTTTTCCTATAAAAAAAAAAAAATTATTATGGGAAAAAAGGCATTGTTTTTTTAACGTGAAATTTTTATTTCTTTACAACATTTTTATGAATTGTTTTTTTTTGTCCCACGAGGGAACTTGAAGGCATGAAGCCCTGATCGCTATTCTAATACACTGCACTACCTACATAGTGCAGTATATTAGAGCTGTCAGCTATTCATTGACAGCAAGCCTATTAGGCTTCGCCTCCCGACGGGGCCTGATAGGCTTCCGTACTAGGAGGCCATTGTTAGACCTCCAGTTGCTGAAATTCTAAGGTCCCTACTGCGGTGAGCAAATAAATTCCAGAGTGAAGAACGGGCCCCCTTTTTTTAAAATTTATGGCAGGTGCCCTGACAGCAGTACCGCTAGTACTGCCCTGATGACAATGCCCCTGCTACACTGCAAAAATAGTGTTCAGGAATGGTTTGAGGAACATTTACCTCCTTAATTATTGTAAATAACCCTTTCCCGGCATCCACGGTATATATTCGGCGCAGTCGGGAAGGGGTTCCCGCAACGCGCACTACCATTATGTCTCAGTGATAGTGTGGGCTCAGTATCTGAGCCCGCACCATCACCGCCGGGTATCAGCTGTATATTACAGCTGACACCCTGCAGTAACGGCCAGGACGGATCTAGTCTCCGATCTGGCCGATTAACCCCTCAGATGCTGCGCTCAATAGATATCACTGCATCTGAGGGCTTTTTACTGCAATTGCTGGGATGACAATGGTTGGTATGGCAACCGGAGGCCTAACCATTAATGGCCTCTGTGTCTGCCTTGTACGGAAGCCTATGAATACCCGCCTCCGGTGGGTCCTCATAGGCTTGCTTTCAGTGCATGACTGACAGCTCTAATACACAGCACTACGTATCTAGTGCAGTGTATTAGAATTTAGAATAGCGATCAGAAGTGCAGGCCTTCAAGTCCCCTAGCGGGACAAAAAAAAAAAGTTGATAAAAATGTTGTAAAAAAATAAAAGTTTCAAGTTAAAAAAAAAAAAAATTGCCCTTTTCACCCCCACAATAAAGGCTTTTATTATTGGAAAAACGAAAAAAACAAACACAAATTAAACGTAATTGGTGTCACCGTGTCGGTAACGACCCAAACTATAAAATTATTATGTAACTTATAGGCACGGTGACCGCCATAGAAAGTAGCTGTTTTTAGGTCACATCTCCTCCGAAAAAAATGCAATCAAAAGTGATCAAAAAGTCACATTTACTCCAAAATAGTACCAATAAAAACGACAACCCATCCCGCAAAAAAGAAATCCATGACACAGCTTTGTCCACGCAAAATTAAAAAAGTTATGGGTCTTAGAATATGGCGACACAGAAAACAAATGATTTTTTTTATTTTTTATTTTTTTTTAGAAAGTGATTTTATTGTGTAAAAGCTGCAATACATGAAAAAAAACCTATAAATTTGGTATCGCCGTAATTGTATCAAACCGCAGAATAAAGTTAACATGTAATTTATGGCGCACGGTGAATGCAAAAAAAAACCCCAATACAAAAACATTCCAGAATTGCTTGTTTTTGGTCTTCCAAAAAATAAAATAAAAAGTGATCAAAAAGTCGTATGTGTCCCAAAATGGTACCAATAAAATCTATAGCTGGTCTCGCAAAAAAATGAGCCCTCACGCAGCTCCATCAACTGAAAAATAAGAAAGTTATGCAGGGGCGTAACTAGGGGGGGCAGGCGGGACATGTCCCCCGGGCGCAACTTAGAGGGGGGCGCCAGCGCCACCCCCTCCTGCACTATAATTGTACCTGCGTCTATAGGACACAGGTACAATTAGAACCAATGAATAGCCAGGTACTCTCCATGCCCGGCCATCAATGGCAGATTATCATGTTACATTGTAGTTTTGTCGCAATTTTGCCGCGAATTGCGGCAAAAACCACGACGAAACTGCAATGTGTATGTCCTGCAAAAGGACCATTAGACATAAGTTCACATGACCTTATCTCTGAAGTCCTTACTATTGCTTAGAGACCTGCGGGTCACATGACCGCAGGACTTGCAGCAGCAGAAGCAAGACTCCACAGAGAAGACTGACTGTAGGTATAAGGGGATTGATTTGTTTAATGGGTCTGTATTTAGGGGGACTGTATTTAGGGGGTCTGGTGTGGGGTTTGTATTTAGGGGGTCTGGTGTGGGGTCTGTATTTAGGAGGCCTGTTTTGGGGACTGTATTTAGGGGGCCTGGTTTGGGGACTGTATCAGTTTAAGGGGTTTAGGGTCTGTATATTTAGGGGTCTGTGTTAGTTTAAGTGGTCTGGGGTCTGTATTTAGGGGGTCTGTTTTAGTTTGAGGTCTGTTGTCTGTATTAGTTTATAGAGTCTATTTAGGGGGCCTTTTCTAGGGTCTGTGTCAGTTTAGGGGTCTGTATTTAGGGGGCCTGATCTGGGGTCTGTATTAGTTTACAGGGTCTATTTAGGGGGCCTGTTCTAGGGTCTGTATTAGGTTAGGGGTCTGGTCTGGGGTCTGTATTTAAGGGGTCTATTAGTTTGGGGTCTGTATTTAGGGGGTCTGTATTTGGGGGTGTGGTCTGGGGTCTGTATTAGTTTATGGGGTATGTATTTAGGGGTCTGTATTAGTTTTGGGGTCTTTATTTAGGGGTCTGTATTTGTTTAGGGGGTCTGGTCTGAGGTCTGTATTAAGGGAATCAGGTCTGGGGTCATTATTAGTGTAGGTCAGGTCTGGTGTCTGTATTTAGGGGTCCGGTCTGAGGTCTGTATTTATTCAGGGTGCTTGTGATGGGGTCTGTATTTGTTTAGGGGGTCTGGTCTGGGGACTGCAATAGTTTAGAAGGTATGGGTCTGTATGGTTTCTATGATCCAGTCTGTGGTCTAATTTATTAGTCTGAGTAAAATTGGTTGTCCGGTCACATATATAGGTCATCAGTATAAAAACGGTCTGTGCCCTCACAACCCCTTTAATGTATGGTCTTGTGCCGTGGTGACTAAATTTGTGTGTTTCTATAGGGGCTGGAAATGGCTGCAGAAGTGATTGGCAAAGATGTCTCATCAGGAGAAGTCGACGTAACGGTCTGCGTCAGATGGAGAAGAAAATAAAACGCCTCCCATCAGAGAAGACGTGACTGGATCTATAGGGGATCTCCTCTCCTGACACGTCTGTTGCAGGTAATCCTTGTATTCTACATATTTCTGTGTACCCAGAGCTAATAGACAAATGCGAGTTACCTTTCCCATTGTCAGGAGGATGTGTCCCTACACAGTGTGATAGTGTCAGCGATGGTTGGAGACTGTCAGTATGTAGGGACACAGCCCTTTGACAAGGGGAATCGTAACAACCATTTGTCAATGCTCACACAAAAAGGTGGTGTTCACTATAGACACGGCAGGGCGGCGGTGGGGAAGGGGGGCCCAAGTTTGTGGAACAACACAGGGCCTATGGTCTACTTAATCCGCCACTGCCGGCCATTAAGCACCTTTCTACGAGAGAGGCGGCGAGATACTTTGCACCGCTTGCGTCGTTTAAAGGTGCTGATTGACAGGGAACCGTTCAACCCCAGGAGACCTGCACAGAAGAGAGGTCTCCTTTGCTGCCGGACGGCGTGGGAACAGGATTAAGGTAAGTTTGAATAGTTGGTTATTTTATCATAATAAAAAAGTGTGTGGCATTATCTACAGGGGGGGGGGCTTTACCTATGGGGGTGGGATTTATCTACCACGGGGTGGGGGCTTTATCTACCGGGGGGGGGTTTTTTCTATGGTGGGGCTCTATCTACAGGGGGGGCTATATACTGGGGTGGGCTATCTGTGGAGCACTATATACAAGGGTGGGCTATATCTGCAGGGGGCAATATACAGGGGTGGGCTATCTGTGAAGCACTATATACAGGGGTGGGCTATATCTACAGGGGGCTATATACAGGGGTGGGCTATCTGTGGAGCACTATATACAGGGGTGGGCTATATCTACAGGGGGGCTATATACATGGTTGGGCTATACGTGGAGCACTATATACAGGGGTGGGCTATATCTACAGGGGGCTATATACAGGTGTGGGCTATCTGTAGAGCACTATAGGGGGAGCTATATGTGGGACACTATACAGGGGTGGGCTATATGGGGGCACTATCTACAGGGGACTCTATCTACAGGGGACACGGTGTGTGTATGTGTGTGTATGTGTGTGTATGTGTGTGTGACAAAGTGTATGGTGTATGGTACGCTATTATATTTAGGGGCATAGTATGTGGTATAATGAGAACTTTATCTTTGTTTATAGGTTTAGAAATGTAGGAAAAGTGAGAAGCTAAAGACATCTGAGCGGCAAACTGCAGAAATGGGCTGTGACCGGGAGAAGTCATCATAGAGGTCTGGACCGGATGGAGAAAAAGAACTAGAATCTGAGACGTCACCGGTGAGTCACTTAATGTATATGTTTATTCTGCCTCTAATCTGTACGCTAGTTACTGTATGATCTGCAGCGAGATGATGGGTGGCATGATTATGATATGATTTCTTTTTTGTGAAGCAGCATTTCCTAGCATATCCTTGCCATTGTTTGGGCCATGCTGGGAGCTGGAAACAATTTAGTGTTAATCTATAAGTCAGGGGTTGCACTAAGTTAAGCTGTATTTGTGCTGGTGCTGTATATATGTACTGAGCTTGGTTCTGGGGCTGTATTTATGTACTGAGCACTATCTGGTGTTGTGTATAGAACTATATTGCTTGTAAAATGTACAAATGTTTTTATGCTCTGGTTACATAAAAAGAAATGTGGAAAAGAAATGACACGTCGATTGGTAGACAAAACAAAAACATGGCGAGGGGGAAGTAGATGTCGGGAAAGTGTGTGTGGGGGGGGGGGGGGGGGGCGCCAAACTGAATCTTTGCCCCGGGTGCTGGAGAACCTAGCTACGCCTCTGAGTTATGGCACTAGTAATGTGGTGATGAAAAAACAACCCAATGTGCTGGCCGGAGGTTGCTTCAGTTTCAGGGCCCTAGTATTTAGGAAATAGGAAGGGACATAGCACATCTGCTGGAAGCGAGGGTGCCTGTATTATACCAGCGTAACAATTTCCCAGCAAAATTTCCAAAACTACAAAAGGTGGAAAAGTCCCCAAAAGGTGCAGAGAGTTACAAAAGTGGGATAAGAATGGACACCATTTATTAGTGCGACACTGGCCTTTGCGTAACGGATTGCTTTACAGCGTACCACACATCTATAGATAATTGTATTATTTACCCCATTATTATACCCTCTTATTATGCCCTGATGTACTTCGCACACATTACATATGCCCCCACATTATAAACTGAAATACCGGTAAAACTCCAAACAAAACTACTACCAAGCAAAATCCACGCTCCAAATGGCGCTCCTTCCCTTCTTAGCCCTACAGTGTGCCCAAACAGCAGTTTACATCCATATGTATGGCATTGCCTTACCCGGGAGAACTCGCTTAACAATTTATGGGGTAAGATTCTCCAGTGTCACAAGCTGGGCACAACATATTGTACAGTGAAATGGCAGATCAGTGGAAACATTAAAATTTTCACTTTGCATCATCCACTGCCTATTAATTTCTGAAAAACACCTCTGGGGTCTAAATGCTCACTACAATTCTTGATAAATGCCTTTAGATGTGTCGTTTCTAAAACGGGGTAATTTTTTTTTTTTTTTGGTACATCAGGGGTTTTGCAAATGTGACATGGCACCACAAACCATTGTAGCAAAATATAAAAGTCAAACACCACACCTTTTGTTGTGGACCCCTCATATCTCTAAACAGCAGTTTCTAACCACATATGGGGTATTGCTGTACATGGAAGACATTGCTTTAAAAATGTTGGTGTGATTTTTCTCCTTTATTCCTAGTGAAAATGAAAAATGTTGCTCTAAACTACATCTTATTGGTACAAAACTACATTTTTCATTTTCACGGCTTCGTTCTAATTAATTCAGCAAAAAAAGTTGGGGTAAAAATTCTCAGTTTACCTCTAGATGATTCCCAAGGGGTGTACTTTCCTAAATGAAGTACCCTTTGGGGTTTTTCCACTGTACTAGTACTACAGGGGCTCAGCAAATGTAACATGGCACCCAGAAACCATGCCAAAAGCCAAATGGCGCTCCTTCCCTTCTAAGCCCTACCATATGTCCAAACTGCAGTTTATGACCGCATATGGGGTATTGCCATACTCGGGAGAAATTGCTTTACAAATGTCAGGGTGCATTTTCTCCTTTAGTTATTGTGGAAATTAAAAAAAAATTCTTAAATCTACATTATATTGGAAAAAATGAACATTTTCATTTTCACAGCCTACTTCCAATAATTTCTGCAAAAAAACCTGTGAGGTCAAAATGCTCGCAATACTGCTAGATAATTTCCTTGAGGGGTGTCGTTTCCCAAATGGGGTCACTTGTGGAGGGTTTCCAGTGTTTTGGTCCCTCAGAGGCTTTGCAAATGCGACATGGCCTCCGCAAACCATTCCAGCTGAATTTGAGCTCCAAAAGTCAAATGGCGCTCCTTCCCTTCTGTGCCCTGTCGTGTGTCTAAACAGCCGTTTATGACCACATATAGTGTGTTGCTGTACTAGGGAGAAATAGTTTTACAAATGTAGGGGTGCATTTTCTCCTTTAGTCCTTGCGAAAAAATTCAACGTTTTATTGGAAACATTTTTTTTATTAATCTTCACAGCCCAATTCTAATGAAATCTATGGACCAACTGTGGGGTCAAAATGCTCATTACACAGCTAGATAAATTCCTTGTAGGGTGTAGTTTCCAAAAATGGGGTCTTTTTTGTGGTGTTTCCTTTAGACCTCTTCAAACCTGACATAGTGCCTAAAATATAATCTAATAAAAAGAAGTCCCCAAAATCCACTAGGTGCACCTTTGCTTCTGAGGTATGTGCTTTAGTCCATAAGGGAAATGTGAGATATTTATAAAAACTGCAGAATCTGGGTAATACATTTTTAGTTGTATTTCTCTGTTAAAACCTTTTGTGTTACAGAAAAAAATGGCCGGTGATTGGGCTCCAGGAGAAGCCCCTGAAGTCACTGTCCATATATGGACAGTGACACCAGGGGCAACTCCTGAAGCTAAATCCCCGTCCACAGCGTTGCTGAGGCTGTAACTGGGGATTCCACTCCAGGAGAAGACCCTGACGTCTCTGTCCATATGGACAGTGACTTCAGGGGCTTCTCCTGGAGCCCAATCACCGGCCACTGCACCGGCAACGCTGTGCGGGGGCACCATATGGGGCATTATACTGTGGGGGAGGGCATTATACTTTTTTTATGGAGCTGGGGTGCCGAAAGATGATAAGATAAAGATAAGATATATGGACAGGGACGTCAGCGGCTCCTCCTAAAGCAGAATCCTCTGCCAGAGCATCGACAATGCTCTGGTTGGGGATTCCACTCCTAGAGGGAGCTCTAAAAGGCGCTACTTACAGGGAGGGGGGGGGGGGCTGTGTGGCACTACTAGGGAGGGGGGCTGTGTAGCACTACCTGGGAGGGGGGCTGTGTGGCACTACCAGGGAGGGAGGCTGTTTGGCACTATCTACAGTGAGCATTACATTTATGGGGATACAAACTGGGGGCCTAATCTCTTTAAGGGGGCATAAATAGGGCCTAACTTCTGTATGGGGGGGCATAAAGTGATGTTTTCAGCCATTTTACTGCCGCAGTGAGTCACCCCGCAAAGTGGACCATTAAGTCTGTGTCGCCCAAGGACCCACATAAACCTAGATCCGGCCCTGATTCTACAGGTTGACACGATTATGGCGATTACAAATATATATGTTTTATTTGAGGTTTGACCACTTTTAGAAAAATGTTTTTTGTCGCCATATGAGAGTCATAACTTTTTTATTTTTCCATCAATTCAGTGGTGTTAGGGCTTAAATTTTGCAGGGCCAGCTGTAGGTTTCACTGATACCAATTTGGGGTACATGCGACTTTTTGATCACTTTTTATTCTATTTCTTTTTAGAGCTAAGGTGACAAAAAAACAGCAAGACAAAGACAAACCGCTATTGGAACAATTCTTCTAAAACGACTGCTTGACCACGATGGAACAGCTTCTTTTATGGACCATTTTCCCGCCTTAGAAATTCAAATGTCCAATCAGTTGATGACAGGAGAGAATCTGGCTGGAGATTGAAAGTTCTGGAACCTGCTCATGCAACTGCACATCTGACCAAGGTCCAATTAGCTGGTACCAAAGAATAATTTGCTTGGAGACAGAAACATCTAAATATCGGCTTGTGCCAACAGCACAACTTACATAGGGGACGCCAGTATGGTAAGTACCATTCTATAATTCAGAAAAAAGGGGGGGAAGGAAGTGGAGAGAAAACATACCAACAAAAACACAAAACCACACCATATAGAAACTTTGGGGGTACGTGCAACCATGTGTCCCCCAAGCAATAGCTTTGGGGGCAACGTTCCCTCTAAGTCTTGGCATCTCCTGAGCAGAGCAGTTAGGGAGCAGGGCGAGTCTCCATCAATGGTGGGCGATCTGATGACCAAAAGTAATACCCCCAGTAAACGCTAATATAGCAACTAAATAAGAGAATAAGAAAACGTATTTTAATTTAGTTTTAATTACTTTTTGAAATACTATATTACAAGTCCAGCAGTAAAATAGAGTTATAAACACAAATTATAGGCATCAATGAATGAATCCCTCATTACACCACTGTCCTTATATATAGTGCCACACAGACCCCCTGTAGATAGTGCCACACAGACCCCCTGTAAATAGTGCCACACAGCCCCTGTAGATAGCATCACACATCCCCCTGTAGATAGCGTCACCCCCTGTAGATAGCATCACACGCAGCCCCCTGTAGATCGCGCCACACGCAGACCCCTTGTAGATAGAGCTGCACCCCCTGTAGATACTGCCACACAGCCCCCTGTAGATAGCGTCACACACATCCCCCTGTAGATAGAGACACATACAGCTGCCCACCTGTAGATAGTGCCACAGATCCCCTTGTAGATAGCGTCACCCCCTGTACATAGCATCACACGCAGCTTCCTGTAGATAGCGCCGCACAGCCCCCTGTAGAGAGCACCCTCTACAGCCCCCTGTAGATAGCGCTGCACAGACCCTGTAGATAGTGCCACACTGCCCCCTGTAGATAGCACCGCACAGCCCCCCTAATAGATACTGCAGCACAGCCCCCTGTAGATAGTGCCACACAGACCCCCTGTAGATAGTGCCACACAGACCCCCCTGTAGATAGTGCCACACAGACCCCCCTGTAGATAGTGCCACACAGACCCCCTGTAGATAGTGCCACACAGACCCCCCTGTAGATAGTGCCACACAGACCCCCCTGTAGATAGTGCCACACAGAACCCCTGTAGATAGTGCCACACAGCAATCCCCCTGTATATAGTGCTGCACAGCCCCCCACTCCCCTTGTATATAGTGCTACACAGCCCCCCTCTCCCCTTGTATATAGTGAACACAGCCCCCCTCCTCCCCTTGTATATAGTGCTACACAGCCCCCTCCTCCCCTTGTGTATGTAGTGTTATACAGCCCCCCTCCTCCTCTTGTATATAGCGCTACACAGCCCCCTCCTCCCCTTGTACATAGCGCTACACAGCCCCCCTCCTCCCCTTGTATATAGCGCTACACAGCCCCCCCCCACACAAACGCGCGCGCGCGCGCACACACACACACACACATTCTCCTTCCTCACAGGCTTCAAGTGTAAAATATAAAATTTATTTTGTGTCGCCAAATTCTGAGAGCCATAACTTTTTTATTTTTAAGTCGATTAAGTGGTAAGAGGGCTTATTTTTTGCGGGATAAGCTGTAGTTTTTAATTATACAATTTTGGGATACATGCAACGTTTTGATCACTTTTTATTTCATATTCTGTGGGAGATGAGGTGACCAAAAAATAACGATTCTGAGTTTAAATTTTATTTTTCTTTATGGTGTACACCGTGCGGGTTAAATAGTGATATATTGTAATAGTTCCGACTTTTACAGATGCGGCGATACCAATTATGTTTTTTTTTTCTATGCTCTAGGGGGAAAATGGGAAAAGTTAGTTTTTTTTAACTTGAATTTTTTTGAATTTTTTTTCATAAAAAAACCTTTATTTTACTCATTTTTACTGTTTTATTAGTCTCCCTAGGGGCCGTCAACCAGCGATCGTTAGATCGCTTGCACTATATACTGCAATACTAATGTATTGCAGTATATCGTGATTTTGATAGGCTTCTATCCTAGGCTTAATAGGAGCACAAAGATGGTGGACCTGGGGGCCTTCATTAGGCCCCCAGGCAGCCATAGCAACCATCACCCCCCCCCCCCGCTATTGCGTTATAGACTCTATTGAAAACAGCTCCAAAAACGGTCTTAAAAAATGCCAAGAAAATCGCGAGTGGCTTAAAAAACTTCTGAAAATCAGGAGCTGTTTTCCCTTGAAAACAGCCCCGAATTTTCAGACGTTTTTGAGTTTGCGTGTAAACATACCCTTACAATGATGTGGGCAGAAGTTGTGGAGTCCCCAGGCAGAGCATCAGCTGATGCTGTACTCGGGGACTCCAGTATTACTCTGCCGACGTCATTGTTCATATATGGACAGTTACAATGACGTGGGCAGAAGTTGTGGAGTCGCCAGGCAGTGCATCAGCTGATGCTCTGCTCGGGTACTCCCGCGATAGGAAACCCCTGAATTGACCAAATATGGACATCGGGAGCAGTGCTGGAGTCCTGAGCAAAGCGCTAGCTGATGCTCTGCTCGGGACTCAAGCAATAGACAATGTGACAGCCCCTTGCGGTCATGTTCACGAACAGCACATGAAACAAGAGCTCAGTCACGTGAGGCCGTGTTGGAGCGTCATCGCTATTAGAAAAGCTCCAGCACTTCCTGAATAATTTGAATTAGAAGTTTGAACTGCACCATTTAGGACAAAATTTTTAATTAAAGTATATTAGTAAGTTACGAAATTATAGTTTTTTACCGCTCAGACGGTTGTAGATGTAAAGTCTGAAGTGTCCATCAAGGTTTTGACCTTCCCCTCAGCTAGCATGCAGAAAGAACGATCCAAATGTCCAATGGTGTGTATATCTCCCTGGTACTTGTGGTTCCACACAGAAATGAAACTGCAGAAATGCAACCGCTTGCTGTGTAGATCCTCGTACTTGATGTTCTAAATAAAAATAGATATAGATAAAAGCATAAGATAAGCTCTTGTAACACGCCAAATATTGCAACTCGACCCTGGGTTTCGCCCTATCTATATCTTTATAGTTGCATATTTGTATATTAGTAAGTTACTTAGTTTCACATAAATATATTATTGCTATGCAATTTTTGGTCCACAGATAACCCCTTTACGACACATACACAGACGGAATATGGCAGCTACAGGGCATAGGAAATAACGAACGAGAGCCGTTCGTTACATCCTCTGCCGTCTAGCTCTGTACTGCACATGATCAGTTCAGAGCGAGCCAGCATAGAAGCTGGTTTGTAGGGGGAAATCCGGCGCCATTTTGGTGAAGACCAGCCGAAAGCAGGTAATGTGCATGTGTGTGCGTGCGCGCGTGGTGGGTTTGTGTGTGTGGGGAAGTTGTGTGTGTGGGGGGTTGTGTGTGTGAGGGGTTGTGTGTGGCGCAGTTGCATGTTTGGGGGCGTTTGTGTGTGTGTGTGGGGGCTCTTGATGGAGCAGCGCTGCTCGCCGCTGTTCCTTCAAAACAGCTGATTGGCGGCTATGAAGGGGCACGGGCGCCGTTGATCCTTCATATATGCTTATCAGCTGCGTTGAAGAATCAGCGGCGAGCACCGCTGCTTCGTCGAGAGCCCCCCCACAAACTCCCCCAAACATGCAACCGCGCCACACACAACCCGCCCACAGACACAAGCCCTCCCCCGGGGGGGGGGGGGGGTTGTGTGCAGGGTGCTTGTTGCTTGTGGGGGGTGTTTGATAATTTGCGTGGGCGTGTGTGTGGTGGGGTGCATGCAGGGTGTTTGTGGGGACCTCTAGTACTTATTGTGGCACAGGGGAGAAGACATAAGTCGCTGTAGATGATAGTGGCATAGCTATAGGGGTCGTAGCGGTCTCAGTTTCGACCGGGGCCCTAAGCCAGGGGGTGGGGGGCGCCGTTGCCATACAGCATGCTGGTTAAATACATTTTCTGTGCCGTGAAGCCGCCACTTCCTTAGTGTACCATGTGACCATGACATCACGTGACACGTCTTCCAGCCAGTGCAGTGGAAGAGCCGGTGCGGAGGACTCCAGGTGAGCTGCAGAGTCTGTATTGTAATGTAATGTATTGTGCTGTCTTGTAATGTAATGTATTGTGTTGTATTGTGCTGTCTGTGTTTGCGGTGGAGAGGGAGGGGCCGTTAAATTACAGCCCCCCTCCTCTCTCCACCGCAAACTGCACAATACAACACAATACATTACAAACTGTGGGTCGCGTCCCCCTGGGGGGGGGGTCGCTAAGTCACTCACCGAGGTCCCGGTTCCATTCAATGCTGGCGTCTCCTTGCTCTAGCAATCACTGTGCCCTGAGTGGCTCGACGCAGGCAGGCGCGGTGTAGCGACATCATTGTGCCTATCTGCGCCGAGTCACTCATAGCACACACACCGGAGGATCCTTCACCCGGCGAGGGAACAGGGATAGGTAAGCAATTATGTTATTTTCCTATTATGCACATATGGAGGCATTATACTGTATGAGGGGGCTGATATGGCTGGGGCGGGGGCATTATACTGCATGGAGGCTGATATGGCTGGGGGGGGGCATTTTACTGCATGGGGTTGATATCGCATTGGGGCTGATAAGATGGGGCATTATACTGCATGGGGGGCTGATATGGGGGAATTATACTGTATGGGGAGCTGATATGGGGCATTATACTGTATGGGGGCTGATATGGAGGGCATTATACTGTATGGGGAGCTGATATGGGGCATTATACTGTATGGGGGCTGATATGGGGGGACATTATACTCTATGGGGAGCTGATATGGGGGCATTATACTGTATGGGGAGCTGATATGGGGGCATTATACTGTATGGGGGCTGATATGGGGGATTATACTGTGGGGGCTGATATGGGGAGCATTATATGGAATGGGGCAGTTATGGGGGGGGCATTATACTGTATGGTGCAGTTATAGGGCATTATACTGTGTGGGGGCAGCGATGGGAGCATTATACTGTGTGGGGGCATTATACTATGGGGACTGTTGGGCAAGGCGGCTGGGCATAGGTGCACGCAGGGGTCTGGTGATGGTGGTGTTGGGGAGGGGTAAGGGGCCCAAGCTGAATTCTTGCATCCGGGCCCATGAGCCTTTAGCTACGCCCCTGGTAGGTGAGTATAAGTATTTATATTTTTCATATTGTAACTTTATTTGGAACCCGCATCTATCTGACATTTATGACTCATCTTGTGTATACACCATAAATGTCTCTTGTGGGAAAACCCCTTTAATACTTTATTAGTGCCTTAGTAATGGCAGTTGTCTGTTTGACGACATCCACTACTAAGGCGGGGCTTAGTATTAGCCAGTAAAAAGGCTGCAACTAGCCCCCAATTGTTACCTCGGTACCCACTGCCACCAGGGGTGCCGTTTGTTTTTTTATAAATAAAGTTAAAAAATGACGTGGGGTTCCCCCCATTTTCATAAACAGCCAGATAAAACACCGCAGCAGCAGCAGCAGCAGCAGCAGCAGCAGCCTAGCATTACAAGGGCGGGAAGGGCCATGGTTTTTGTCCCTTCCCAGCCTCATAATACCAGCCTGCAGCCGCCCCAGTGCCCTACCATCACTACAAATGGTCGGGTACTGGATCATACCAGGCTCTTCCCAATACCCCTGGTGGTGGTGGGTACTGGGGTAATAATGGGGGGTTAGTTGCAGCCTTTTTACTGGCTAACACTAAGCTCCACCTTAGTAATGAACATCGTCAACCAGGCAACGGCCATTACTAAGGTGCTAATAAACTATTAACCGCTTCCCGACCGCCCACATTAAATTCATGTCGGAGCTTGCTGGGCTCTGTGCAGCGCCGACGTGAATTCATGATGGGTGTTAAAAGCGTGATCGGGTGTCTCAGAGTAGCGCTGACACTCAGATCGCGCTGCTAACTCCTGCCCCTCGTCCCGGAGACATGATCGGAACCTGATTGATTCAGGCCTTGGTCCTCATAGGCTTCCTGTCAACATGACTCTCAGCATCACACTGACAGTTTATAATACATTATACTACCTAGGTAGTGTAATGTATTATAGCAACTAGCAGTGCTGAAGGTCTTCAAGTAACAAAAGTAAAAAAATAAATAAAAAAAAGGTAATTAAAATGTTTTATAAAAGTGTAAAAATAGGGGGGCGTGGCTTAGGCATGGCGGTGTGAGGACGCGTGCAACTGCAGCTCTGGACTTACGCCACCGAATATCGCCCGACAGGGCTCGCAAAACAGCCGCCTGAACCAGTATGACCAGGAGGAAGCACCGTCGGTACCCCCCGGACACCTCGGGCACCTCGAATATCGGACGGTTCCTCCGGTCCGCGCCAGAAGGCACCCCGCAACGGGCCTCCTCGTCCCCTCCAATAGGCCGCAGCCAGCCTTCCGTGTCGCAGCAGGGCACACCCCGCCTTCCTCTCACTCCGGCCAGCTACAGCCCGGCGCCGGCACCGAAGGACCTGAAGGAGAGATGCAGCCGGCAGACAGAGGTCAGTGTGGGGCAGGAAGCACAGGGCCCCCTTCACCGGCCCAGACAGAGATCATACCCCCCCTGCATAGCCACCACCAGCCCGTTACCAGTCATGGGGCCCCTAACATGGTGCCTACATGCGGGACACTGGAGACACCACTACCACCACCGGCCCAGCGGCCTCTACCCGTGCCAAGCAGAGCCAGGGGCTGCCAGTCATCTTCCGGGAGACCCTCTCCCCCACCCCGTCAGTGCACACAGGAGACCACCACACCGGCCTGTCCTCGGGCCCCCCGCTCTCCATGGAACGGACACTGGCAGTACTCTGGGAGATGGTCAAGGTAATGCCCACTAAAACGGATTTAGACCTCCGCCTCGCACGACTGGAGGAGAAACACGACAGGGCCATAGGTGAGGTGACCCAGGAGGTACGTGCCCTAGCCGTGAGAGTGGACACCCTAGAACGCCAGCACTCCATCGACTCCCTGGACATATCGGTCCTCTCCCAGTCCTTGGCTACCCAAGCTACGCAACTCCGAGACCTCTCCCTACACTTAGATGATGTCGAGAACAGGGGAAAGCGGAACAACTTGAAACTGAGGGGATTGTCCGAGTTTGTACCCCCCGATGGACTTTACAATGCAGTGACCCACATTTTCAACAAGCTCCTTGAGCGCCCGCGCGATATGCCCATAGAGATGGACAGAGTTCACAGACTGGCAGGTCCCAGGAATGGAGACGGCAATCGACCCAGGGATGTTATCTGTAGAGTGCATTTCTACAAGCAGAAAGAGGAGATTGCCCGCAGAGCCTGGGAAAAAGGGGCTGTCCCATACAATGGCGCCGATATCACCGTCCTGCCAGATGTATCCAGAACTGTCCGCCCGTTATTGGAAGCAACAAGGGCAGCAGGCGCAACATACAGGTGGGGACACCCTTTCCACATCATCCTTCGCAAGCAGGGAATGTCTTTTGCTGTCCGCTCTCCTGACGATCTGGAGGAAGCATTCCAATTCTTGGAGACCACGCCGGTGCGGTTACCAGACTGGACCAAACCGCCGACACCATTTGCTCCCAGACGAGGCCCGTAGCCGGATTTTGGGTCCCGTCAGCCAATCCGACCTGGAGCAGAGTCATCCGACCTCCGAGCCATGGAACGTCGACTTCCACGCAGAGACCGAGGGTCGGGGCCCGATGACCTCCATCCCCCTGGACGACGATCGCCGCGGAGGGACTGAATGACTGTATTATGCCCTGATGTACTCTACCCAGTTTACATACGTCGCCACATTATAAACTGAAATACCAGCAAAACCCCAAACAGAACTATTACCTAGCAAATTATGCGCTCCAAAAGCCAAATGGCACTCCCTTTCTTTTGAGCCCTACAGCCCAAACACCAGCTTACGTCCACATATATGACATTTTATACCCGGGAGAATCTGCTAATCATTGTATGAGGTATTTGTCTTCAGTGGCACAAACTGGGCACAACATATTGTGCATTAAAATGGCATATCAGTGGAAAATTTTAATTTTCACTTTGCACCATCCGCTGCGCATTAACCCCTTCGCGCACCACAACTTAATAGCATGTCATGGTGCGGGGGCTATATATGGAGCAGGCTCATGCGTTGAGCCTCCTCCATATGCTGTAGGTGTCAGCTGTGTATTACAGCTGACACCTGGGTCTCACGGACAGGAATTGCGATCGCGCTGTTACAGTAGCCTGTAAAAATAACATTATACTGCAACACATTAGTATTGCAGTGTATTGTACCAGAGATCTAATGATCGCTGGTTGAGGCCCGCTATGGGGACTAATAAAATGTGTAAAAAAAAAGTAAATAAAGTTATTATTAGTGAAAAAATATATAATGTAAAAAAGAAACAAAATTGGTAACGCTTCATCCGTAAAAGTCCAAACTATTACAATATACCATTATTTAACTTGCACGGTGAACGCCGTAAAAAAATAAAGAATTTAAAACGCCAAAATCGCTGTTTTTTGGTCACCTTAGATTTTATTTATTTTTTTTATAAAAAGTGATCAAAAAGTTGTATGTACCAAAAAATGGTACCAATAAAAACTACAGCTCGTCCCGCAAAAAATAAGCCCTCACACCACTCAATCTACAAAAAAATAAAAAAAGTTATGGCTCACGGAATATGGTGAAACAAAACGTTTTTTTTTTAACAAATAGTTTTTACTTGTAAAAGTGATAAAATATTTTTAAAAAAACTGTATAAATTTTGTATCACCTTAATCGTATTAAGTCTCAGAAAAAACTTTAAGCTATCATTTATACCGCACGCTGAAAGCCGTAAAAACGAAACCCAATAAACAATGGAGGAATCGCAGCTTTTTCCAATTTCAGCCTGCAAAGAATTTTATTTTCAGTTTCACAGTACATTAAATGGTACTTTAAATGGTGTTACTACAGACTATAACTCCTCTTGCAAGAAATAAGCCCTCACACCACTCTATTGACGAAAAAATAAAAAAAGTTATGGCTCTTGAAAAGCGGGAATGGAAAAACTAAAATGAAACAGCAAAAAATGGATCAGTCCTGAAAGGGTTAATTCATTTCTACTGAAAAAAACATTTATGACCTAATGGGGTATTGCCGTACTTGGGAGAAATTGCTTTACAAATGTTGGTGTGCTTTTTGTCCTTTATTCTTTGTAAAAATGAAGAAATTCAAAATTTTTGTGGAAAAAAATTTGATATTCATTTTCACGGCCTAATTGTAATAAATTCTGCAAAAGACCTGTGGGGTCTAAATGCTCACTATACCCCTAGATAGATTCCTTAAGGGGTGTAGTTTCCCAAATGTGGTCAGTTTTGCGGTGTTTCCACTATTTTGGTACCTCAGAGGCTTTACAAATGCGACATGACACCCAAAAACTATTCCAGCTAAATTTGAGATCCAAAAGCCAAATATTGCTCCTTCCCTTCCGAGTCCTGCTGTGGCTCCAAACAGCAGTTTATTACCACATATGGCATATTGCCGTAATCAGGAGAAATTGATTTCCAAATTTATTTATTTTTTCTCCTTTATTCATTGTAAAAATGCATCATTTCTATGTTTTTTTCAGAAAAAAACGTAGATTTTAATTTTCATGGTCTAATTACACTAAATTCAGCAAAAAAAAACAAATCTGTGGGGTCAAAATGCTAACTATACCTGTAACTTTTGTGGGGTTTCCACTGTTTTGGTCCCTCCAGGGCGTTGTAAACGCGACATAGCACTGAAAACCAATCCAGCAAAATCTGCGCTCCAAAATCCAAATGGTGCTCCCTACCTTCTGAGCTCTGCTGTGGGTCCAAACAGCAGTTTATTACCACATATGGGGTATTGCCGTAATCGGGTGAAATAGCCTTACAAGTTTTGGGATGCTTTTTATTCTTTATTTCTTGCAAAGATTAAAAAAAATAATATTTTTTCAGAAAAAAAGTAGATTTTCATTTTCACAGACAAACTCCAATAAATGATGAATACCTATACGAGTATAGACCATTGGCATGCGCCAAACAATAATGCGTCCACACAAATCATAAAGCAAATATCAATACCTATACCAGACTGTGAAGACTACTAGTATATCCAGAAAATGAAACACACATAGCACAAGTCATGTACCATGACAATATAAAATAAACTTTATTGAAATATACATAACACATTGGCCATCAAAATATAAAAACAATATAGCACACAGTTAAAAAGGAGAGTATGGAGGAGCTGCGTGAATAATCCAATATATATGCTACCATACTATAAACATCCTGTGATGTTGTAACAAATGCAAATATCTATAGAAAAGATAATCATATAGATCAAGTATTTGGACAACAGAAGCACATAAATATATTTAGCACCTAACAGAAGAGCACACAATTGTGCATGCATATAAGAGTATACAGCTAAAGCTCCAAGTTGCACCCAAAACAAAGACCATACTTTATAAATAAAGGATATTGCACAAACCCATGGACTGCATGATAGGAAGCACGCAGGAACACTGCACACTGACCGCCCCCGCCGCACGTTTCGCCGTCAGCTTTCTCAAGGGGTACTGACTGATGGGATAGTGGTTGTTTTAAATATAAAATGCAGAGGGAGGGGACTACACGAATAGCCAAACACTAAGCAGTGTTCACAGCATATGGAGATCTGCAATCACAGATCAAATTACACCTACCATGCTGCAGGCACCATTAGGCTAGGTTCACACGGGGTATTTTGCAGGAGGAATATCTGCCTCAAAATTCCGTTTGGAAGTCCGAGGCAGACATTCCTCTCCCCGCACGCCGATTTTGGCGGCGATTCTCGCTCCGCTTTTCGCCCGCGGCCATTGAGCGCCGCGGGCACAAAACAGCGCGAAACACGCTTTCTCTGCCTCCCATTGAAGTCAATGGGAGGTCAGAGGCGGAAGCGCCCGAAGATAGGGCATGTCGCTTCCCCTTCCCGCGAGGCAGTTTCACTGCTCGCGGGAAAAAGACGCCGACGCCTCCCATTGAAATCAATGGGAGGCGTTTTTGGGCCGTTTTTGCCGAGTCTTGCGACGCGGTTGCCACGTCAAAAAACTCGGCAAAATACTCAGTGTGAACATAGCCCCAATGTGCATGGACGACGGAAGCCACATTCGTCTCTGCGGACGCCATCATACCATACCATACCATGCGCGCTGGCACTGATCCGGATGTCGGAAACTGTGCCATGGACTTAAACTACAAACTGCGCATGCACGCTGCAAAAAGACTAAAGGGAGGGGCTGGCATTATACAGGGAAGGGTTAGTGGCCATTTTAGAGCCTGGCAGTTATGCCAGAAGCTCCTTTTTAACTGTGTGTATATTGTTTTTATATTTTGATGGCCAATGTGTTATGTATATTTCAATAAAGTTTATTTTATATTGTCATGGTACATGACTTGTGCTATGTGTGTTTCATTTTCTGGATATACTAGTAGTCTTCACAGTCTGGTATAGGTATTGATATTTGCTTCATGATTTGTGTGGACGCATTATTGTTTGGCGCATGCCAATGGTCTATACTCGTATAGGTATTCATCATTTTGTCTGTTTTTGTTAATAGGCCTTGTTACAAATATGGATTTCCACACCAGGGAATCCAATTGGTTGTCTTTGGTGACTCAAGTTTTTAGCAATGATGCTGTGGAACCCACAGGGGTTGTCCACATTGGTATATTGGAAACCCAGAAAAAATTGAAGGAATTACTCAAGCGAAGGATGCGTATTTGGTGGAACAAGGTTTCATTGGAACAATACCTTACAAAAGAATTGATCCCTAGAGGATTACGTGTTCAAGTGTTTCCATCTTTTCCTTTTGATGATTTGACCATGCGATCGCGATGGGAGGAAGCCTGTAAATGCTGCTCTCAGACGTTCATAGAACTTCTGATTGGTTGGGACAAAAAACAATTGGAAGAAATTGAAAAATTAATATTGCCCTAACAGGATAAAATTAAAACAGATCTGAATCCTGAACTCCTGGCTAAATTTGAACAAGAGTTGAGCACCGAGTATATTAAATGGGAGAATAACATCAAAGAATTTAAATCTAAAAAATTCCAACGTGACCTGTTGGACTTCCAAGAACAGAGTGTATATAAATGGCAACGGAGGGGTCCCTCTATGTTGACACGCTCCGAGTCTGTGTCATCATTTGAGAGTACGACCTCTGGGGCATCACATGGGAGTGTCCCTATGAGAACTAGGAGATATGAGAAAAGACAGACCCCAACCAAAAGAAAATTTAATTCTGTGGAGGAGAATATGGGAGGCGAGATGAAGGTAATTAACCTCTCTGACCGAGTATTAACTCCGTGTCAAATCTCTGTGCTTTCCTTGGGCTTAACTTTCTGTCCTGTATCAGGATTTGATGATTTCACAGCCATTAAGGATGTTTTCCTGTTTGCACGCAAATTAATATATAAGAAATATTTTTTTTAAAATGATCCTCATAACTTGTTTACAGCACAGGAGGAATTGGAAGCGGTCCGGGCGTTAGAATCCCTTCTTCAGGAGCAGGAGGTGAGCACTGGCAAATTCCCAACAACTATTCGCCCCCGGTCTACCACATTTCCATCCTTGTCTCTTAACCCATCAGTTGACATGTTTGTTAAAATTGTCACCGATGAATTGCGCAAACTTCCACAGCAGCGGAGCCATGATAATCTATCGTGGGCCCAACGGAAGGCGCTTTTTGAACTAAAAGAGATGAAGGGTGTGGTATTCAAACCAGCAGACAAGGGTGGAAATGTGGTGATTTGGCCGGTGGAGATGTATGAATTGGAGGCATACAGACAATTGCGTGATGCTAGATGCTATAAACGCCTGACCTCCAACACTACTGAAGGTTTTAAGGAACAGTTGGATAAAATGCTTGCGGATGCATTGGTGGACAATATTATCACTAAAAAAGTTCTGGATGGGCTTATTGTGAAATTTCCCATCACCCCTACACTATACTTGTTGCCCAAGGTACATAAAGACCAAAAGAGACCTCCCGGTCGACCAATTGTGTCTGGCTGTGGTAGTTTATGTTAATCGGCATGCCGTTTTTTAGACTTTTATCTCCGTCCATGTGTGGAGGGACTCCAATCATACATCAAGGATTCTACGGACGTGCTGAAACGCCTTGATGGTGTAACAATGGAGCAGGATATGTTTTTGGTATCCTGTGATGTAGAATCCCTTTACACTTGTATAGATCATGATTTAGGTCTATCCGCAGTCTCATATTTTTTAGGAGCAGGCAACCTTGATCAGGATTTGGTCCACTTTCTCATCCACCTTTTGCGTTTTGTCTTGGAACATAATTATTTTCTGTTCAGAGACAAATTCTATTTACAGTTACGTGGGACGGCGATGGGTGCTACCTGTGCGCCGTCCTATGCTAACCTATTTCTGAGCCATTGGGAACAGGAGATTGTGAGAGCAGTTATGGATACGGTTTCGGGTAGCGTGGTCAGTTGGATGCGCTTTATTGACGATATACTGTTTTTGGCAGGGTACGCGAGCTGAGCTTGATTGATTTCTAACCATCTTAAATACCAATACATGTAACATCAAACTGACAAATGTGATTAGTCAGGACTTTATGGAATTTCTAGACATCAAGATTTCTGTACAAAATACGGGTAAGCTCAGTACCACTATTTTTCGCAAAAAAACTGCTGTAAATGCTCTTTTACATGCATCTTCGTTCCACCCCTCACACACTATACGCGCCATCCCCACAGGACAATTCCTGCGGGCACGACGTGTATGCGATTCACAGTCAAACTTCGAAAATGAATCCCAATGTTTGAAGGCTCGGTTTGCACAACGAGGATACCGTAAAAATGATATTGAGAAAGGGTATCAGAGAGCATACCATACTGACCGTAATAGTCTTCTTGTTCAACAACAGCGCAAAAAGAAAACAGTGAGGACACGGTAAGGCTTATCACTGCCTACAATACACAATGGTCTGAGATGCACACAATTGTTACTCGCTTTTGGCCCATACTGTTGACAGACCCTGATCTTAAAAGGCTTCTACCCCCCAAACCCAAACTTACAGCCAAAAGGAGTAAGACCTTAAGCGACCATCTAGTTCTGAGTCACTATAGTGCCCCAAACTTTAATATGTATCTATATGGTTCCAAGGGACCAAAGTGGGGATCATTCCCCTGTGGCCATTGCTCTATCTGCAATTTGATAGTCAAAACGGATACTTTCCCTGACTCTGAAAACAAAAAATGCTACAAAATTGTGCATTTTATTAATTGCAGTACATCGGGGGTCGTCTACAGGGCAACATGTCCGTGTGGTCTCTCCTATATTGGCATGACCACAAGAGAGCTTAAAATAAGAATTCAGGAACATGTAAGAGACATTAAAAAGGCTGAAAAAATTGTGGATAATGATTGGGAGATGATTAATAAACTTAAATCTATCCCCAGACATTTCCGGGACCATCATAACAACAGGTGGCAAGATCTGAAAGTACATGACATTGATAAAATCATCATCGGAACACGTGGTGGAGACACTTTTCGCAAGCTTGAACGTATCGAGTGTAAGTGGATAACAAAGCTTAACACTAGTTCACCATATAGTCTAAATGAAAAAATGTCCTTCGCTTCCTTCTTGTAATTTACCCCGTGGGTTCCATGGCGTCATTTTTATGGAATATAGTTAGTTTTATGATATTTTAATTGTGTGATGGGATTATTTCTGGTTGATACATTTCTGTGATCATGCTGTTGCGGTGGGGACGCAATGTTCTGTCGGTGTGAGTTATATATATCCCTAAAAAGAATATTGTGCTCAAAATAAAAAGCACAAAAAATATCTTTATTAAATATAATGACAAAATAACACAATGATAGAAAAAGAGAAATAATACAGCATATACGGAGACATATACAGCAGGGTCAGATGAAAAAGACCATGACCGACAGAATCAACCATATACTAATGATCACTAACACGCTCAAATAATATCCAATAATAACACAAGCCCAGGGGTGTGTAATATAAATCCCACATGTAGCAATAGCAATGCAAAGGTGGCCTATATAATATCAAAGCCTATACAAAGTGTGATAATACGTGGGAAGGGCAGGATAACATATGGCAGCATACATATGATGATAATACGTCAAAGCCAGCACAATGTATAAAAAGGTGCAGCTAAATAGATATGCATATGATAATGCGTAAAAGGTCAGCACAGTATAGCTAAATAGATATACGTATACTGCTAGGTTAGAGTCAGCACAAGTAAAGAGTGCAGCTGTTGACGTATATCAATAAATATTGTAGCTCAGATAGCCATAGAAAAGTACAGCTGCCATAGTTAAACAGAATAGCCCAAAAGTAAGTACAGGTTTAGCAAAAGCACATACACATACCCTGAGACATGTTGAGAGAGCGTGGAGGATCAGAAGATCTGGGTGAACAAACCGGCTTCGTCAGGAGGCTAATTTAAAATGGTACTCCAGGGTTATACATAGAGAACATAAAGTTAGGCTCACCTGTGATGAGCGCAAATCGGCGCTCGGAACACACGCCCAGTGACGCCCACATCACGGGACGCGCCGCGCGTCAAATGGAGAGACGCCGCATGATGAAAAATCACCATGGCGACGTAGGACGCTGAGCGGCACTCCCGGATGTAGGCCACACTGCGCATGCGCAACCGAGCGTCTGTGCGGACACCACAGGGGAGACAACAGAAGACAGGACTAACACAATGGCAGTTAGGAGTGGGAAGTAACTACGAGAATGGAATACATCCAACGGAATCTAGTGATAAAGGATAAATGCAGATAAAGCAGGATGTTTATAAAAAATATAAAAATAATAGAATATAATGAGAAAAACGGGGTGAAGTGCACATATGACAGGACTGTGCACAATAGGAAAAAGTGAAAAAATAAATAAACTGTAATCCAGTAAATATGTGAAACAGGTGAAAAAAAGGGGCATGTTTATATAATAATAAATATAATACATAATGTGAAAAGTGAATTATTGGTAAACTGAGAATAATAATGGACATACATTAATGTGAATGGGCAAAACCTAAACACCCTCTAAAAATAGATATATGTAATACAGAAAAATATATATAAAAATAAAATAGTGACAAGTGAATGCATAAATATATATAAATAAATATACATGAAACAAAAAAGTGAAATACATCAAGATATATGTTTAAAATAAATCAATATACTCCATCCCATATATCCCATTATATACAACAAATGGAAAGCCGATAATGTGAAACCCAAAATACAATAATAAAATGGAATCCATAGTATCGGCAATAAATACACACATATAGATACATTGGTGGATGTACAAAATGCTGCAAAATCAAATATACAAGAAATAGATATAAAATACTACATAGTGTATATTACAAAATACATATATATATATATATATATATATATATATATATATATATATATATATATATATATATATATATATAAATAGAAATATATTCCTATATAATTAGTTGAAAAACGCAGCAATCGCTCCAAAAATTTAGAAAAATACACATATTGACAGAAATAATAATACAAAAAATACACAATACATCAAAATTATATTCACAACATGTGTATAACTTCTCCACTTCTGGTTTGCAATAAAGGCCATATGCGATCCTCGTAGATATATAGAGAAGTAGACCCACTCACTGGACAAGATAAACGGCAATATACAAAAGTAGATATAAAACACAAGAAAAAAACCCTAGAGAAAATAAAATTCACGCATGGTTAAAAAATTACAAGAAAGGCCTAAAACTAGTGGCTTCGTTTAAGCCAGATGGAGCTACAGTATTAAGTAACGTGATCCACTTCATCTCTTTTCTCAATAACGCCACACGTACATCCCCACCTCTACAGCCCAGAGAGATCTTGTCAATTCCACGTACCTCAAAACCCTTAGGATTACAGGAGTGGAACTTGCGAAAATGCAGTGCAACAGGCTGGAGTTTGTCGATATCCATGACAATAAGTGCCGATTTGATCTTACTCACGTGTTCCAACACCCGCACCTTCAATTGCCTGGTGGTCATGCCAACATAGATAAGCCCACACGGACAGGTAGCAAAGTACACCACAGCTACGGTATTACACGTAATGTGGTAGACAATTTTATAATCTTTCCTTCCGCTTGAGCTATGAAAGTTAGAGGTACGTAGAATGTATTTACAGGCAGAACAATGACCGCAGTTATACGAGCCCCAAGGAGGGCCTCTACTCCCAAACGGGTTGGGGGGAGCACTAGGAATATAGTGACTCGCAGTCAGAAGGTCCTTAAGATTTTTAGACCGCCTCCAGGTAATGGAGGGATAACTGGGTAAGACCCCTGCCAAGTCGCGATCAGTGAGAAGGACCCGCCAGTGCTTTTTCAAAATATCACGAATCTCAGTCCAATGAGGGTTGAAAGTAGTGATAAATCTGACATTCTGATCTGTTTTATGTCTCTTGGGTCTACTCACCAGAAGTCCATCGCGAGATGAGTTTTTAGCTCTTAGATAGCCTTTCTTTATGACCCTCTGACTATACCCACGACTCTTGAATCTTGCTGTAAGATCCAATGCTTGACGCTCAAAGTTGCTGTCACTGGAGCAGATACGCTTTGCCCTCAAAAACTGGCCCACGGGTATGGATGTTGTAACCTTCGGGTAGTGGGCAGACGTAGCATGGAGGAGGGCATTTGTGGAAGTTTTTTTCCTGAAAATATTGGTAGAAATAAAACCGCTATCATCTCTGCAAATACAGATGTCCAGAAAGTCAACGCGAGTTAAGCTAAACTGCCACGTCAGTTTGATATTGATATCATTCCTATTAAGGGAATCGAGGAAAGATTCCAAGCTAGACGTGGAGCCCTGCCAGATGAATAGAATATCATCTATATACCGTGACCACAGGAGCACTGAATCATGACCCGGAGTCTGTTGCACAGTCTCCCACTCCCACAGCCCCAGGAACAAATTAGCATATGAGGGCGCACAAGTGGCCCCCATTGCTGTGCCCTGGAGCTGTAGGAAGAGACGGTCCTTGAATACAAAAAAATTGTGTGTTAGTGCAAAGTCGAGAAGGCATAGAATAAACTCAACAAGATCCGGGTCATGATTAGTCATCTGTAAAAAATGTCTAGATGCTCGGATCCCGTGGTCATGGCATATAGATGTATACAGGGACTCCACGTCACATGTGACAAGAAGCATGTCATCCTCAAGATGCAGCCCGTCAAGGCGTTGTAACATATCCGTGGTATCCCTGATATATGACGGCAGGGTTTCCACACATTTCTGTAGATAAAAATCCACGAATCTGCAGATGTTCTCACATAAGCCTCCAATCCCTGACACTATTGGACGCCTGGGAGGGCAGATGACATTTTTATGCACTTTAGGCAGTAAATAAAAAGTGGGCTTGATGGGAAAGTCCACGGAAAGACCATCTCTTAGTTTGGAATTGATAGTATTTGAATCCACACCTCGTTGCAATAAACTATCTAGTTCTGCTTTAAAGGCTAGCGTAGGATCCGATGGTAACCTACGGTAACAATGGCTCATATCTAGTTGCTATTGCTACATGTGGGATTTATATTACACACCCCTGGGCTTGTGTTATTATTGGATATTATTTGAGCGTGTTAGTGATCATTAGTATATGGTTGATTCTGTCGGTCATGGTCTTTTTCATCTGACCCTGCTGTATATGTCTCCGTATATGCTGTATTATTTCTCTTTTTCTATCATTGTGTTATTTTGTCATTATATTTAATAAAGATATTTTTTGTGCTTTTTATTTTGAGTACAATATTCTTTTTAGGGATATGTCCCAATTGGTTCGTTTTTAGGTTTAATTGCTATAAGGGACCCCACTACATGCCATTTCTTTGGTGCGAGGTTTTTGGTTAGGGTGTGAGTTATATACACTCAGGTCGGACTATTTTTGAGTATTCTCCACTATCTCAAATTCTCAATCTCTTTACAGGCGATATGGATACATTGGCTCATTTGTCCAGTTATAGCGGAGTTGCTTTATGATGCCCAAATTGTGCCCGTTCCCGCTTTCTTCTGCGTGCTATTATCATATGTGGGCTTAGTGTATGCATGGGAATGTCATTTTATGTATATATTGCTATACATTTATATCCTTTTTTTGTATATGCTTGGTATTTTGGGATGTTCTCAGCTTTCTCAAGGGGTAGGTATTGGTACTGGTACACGTACCTTATCCATATTTCTCTCTTACTGACACATGTTTATATGAATTTACATATTGTTATTATTGTATTTCTTGTATGATATCATGATTACTACATGCACATATTATGTATACACTTTTAGTGTACCAACTTTATATATTTATATATTTTTACTACTCTATATGCACTAATTAATTAACATATTTATATACCTAAGTCTATACACGTTATCACATTTTACATATCTTGCATGAATCTATATATATTGTTTCATGTTTCTTATCCATTATATTATATCCACGTATACTCACTACACATTTTTTTGAATATGTATATATATATTTTTGGCACATGTATGGATTTTAATTGTATACATGTGTTCAGTTATACTTATTAGATCACTTACATTTTGATGACTTTCAGTCATGATGCATTGATTATTTTTATGGTCTCTAACACGCTCATATTGAGTCGCATCATTTTCATATTTTTATATAGGTTTTCAAATTTTTGTCATTTATACAATACATTATATAATGATTCATATTGAATATGTTTATATTTCTGCATGTTTAATAATGGCTATATATTTTTCAGGTGCAGTCCTTTTTTTACTCCTTCACATAATCTAACTATTTATTTATTTTTTTCTTTTCCTCACTTCTTTTCACTATCACGAGCACGTGTGTTCACTCACCTCTCCTCACTCCCCTTGCACTCTATTTACACTATTTACTATTATTTGTTTATATGGGGGTACATTGTATATTTATATATGTATATTTTTATTACGATGGTATTTATTGTAAAATAAAGTGGAATTTTTAATTGTATGGTGCTATTTACAGTGATGTACTAATATGTGTAGAATATTGATATTGTTGTGTATTTATGTATGTATGTATATTCATTCATGTCTATGTATATGGGATTTTTATGTGCGTGCTCCAGCTGTCCAGTGATAATGTCTCAACTACCTTGAGAGATACCCAGGTACTCGGAAGTAGCGACTAATGTATTAACTATGCTTTCACTATTTATATGTTTTCCCGGGGTAGATTGTTTTAGTGCTATATACGGCACTCCTGGTCAGTACATGACCTTTATCCCGTGTTTGGGCTTCTGGCATAACTGCCAGGCTCTAAAATGGCCACTAACCCTTCCCTGTATAATGCCAGCCCCTCCCTTTAGTATTTTTGCAGCGTGCATGCGCAGTTTGTAGTTTAAGTCCATGGCACAGTTTCCGACATCCGGATCAGTGCCGGTGCCCATGCGCCAAGCAGGTATGATGGCGTCCGCAGAGACGAATGTGGCTTCCGTCGTCCGTGCACATTCGGGCTGTGTTCACACGGAGTATTTTGCCGAGTTTTTTTACGCGGAAACCGCGTCGCAAGACTCGGCAAAAACGGCCCGAAAACGAATCCCATTGATTTCAATGGGAGGCGTCGGCGTCTTTTTCCCGTGAGCAGTAAAACTGCCTCATGGGAAGGGGAAGCGACATGCCCTATCTTCGGGCGCTTCCACCTCTGACCTCTTATTGACTTCAATGGGAGGCAGAGAAAGCGTGTTTCGCGCTGTTTTGTGCCCGCGGCGCTCAATGGCCGCGGGCAAAAAGCGGCGATTCTGTGAACACTGCTTAGTGTTTGGCTATTCGTGTAGTCCCCTCCCTCTGCATTTTATATTTAAAACAACCACTATCCCATCAGTCAGTACCCCTTGAGAAAGCTGTCGGCGAAACGTGCGTCGGGGGCGGTCAGTGTGGAGTGTTCCTGCGTGCTTCCTATCATGCAGTCCATGGGTTTGTGCAATATCCTTTATTTATAAAGCATGGTCTTTGTTTTGGGTGCAAATTGGAGCTTTAGCTGTATACTCTTATATGCATGCACAATTGTGTGCTCTTCTGTTAGGTGCTAAATATATTTATGTGCTTCTGTTGTCCAAATACTTGATCTATATGATTATCTTTTCTATAGATATCTGCATTTGTTACCACATCACAGGATGTTTATAGTATGGTAGCATATATATTGGATTATTCACGCAGCTCCTCCATACTCTCCTTTTTAACTGTGTGCTATATTGTTTTTATATTTTGATGGCCAATGTGTTATGTATATTTCAATAAAGTTTATTTTATATTGTCATGGTACATGACTTGTGCTATGTGTGTTTCAATTTCTGGATATACTAGTAGTCTTCACAGTCTGGTATAGGTATTGAAACTCCAATAAATATAGCAAAAGACCCGTGGGGTCAAGATGCTAACTATACCCCTAGATAAATTCCTTAATGTGTATAGTTTCCAAAACTGTGTCACTTTTGGGGAGTTTCAACTGTTTTGGCACCACAAGACCTCTTCAAACCTGACATGGTGCCTAAAATATATTCTAAAAAAAGGAGGCACCAAAATCCACTAGGTGCTCCTTTGCTTCTGAGGCCTGTGTTTCAGTCCATTAGCACATTAGAGCCACATGTGTGATATTTCTAAAAACTGCAGAATCTGGGCAATAAATATTGAGTTGCGTTTCTCTGGTAAAGCCTTCTGTGTTACAGAAAGAAATGTATTACAAATGAATTTCGGCAAAAAAAAAATAAATTATAAATTTCCCTTATACTTTGCTTTAATTCCTGTGAAAAGCCTAAAGGGTTAAACTTTCGGAATGCTGTTTTGAATACTTTGAGGGGTGCAGTTTCTAAAATTAGGTGATTTATGGGGTCCATCTAGTACATAAGGCCCTCAAAGCCACTTCACAACTGAACTGGTCCTTGAAAACTAGCCTTTTGAAATTTTCTTGAAAATGGGAGAAATTGCTGCTAAAGTTCTAAGCCTTTTTAATGTCGTAGAAAAATAAAATAATGTTAAAAAAACGATGCAAATATAAACTATACATATGGAATATGTGAAATAACTATTTTGTGTGGTATTACTATCTGTTTTACAAGCAGATACATTTAAAATTACAAAAATCATAATTTTTGCAAATTTTCTTAAAATGTTGGTGTTTTTCACAAATAAGCAATGAGTTTCTTGACCAATTTTTTCCACCAACATAAAGTACAATATATCACGAGAAAATCACAGAATAGCTTGGATAGGCAAAAACATTCCAGAGTTATTACCACATAAAATGACACCTCAAATTTGAAAAAATGGGGCTGGTCCTGAAGGCCAAAATGAGCTCGGTCCTGAAAGGGTTAAAAAACAGAGACATAAGAATTTTTTTTTATTGAAATAACTCCCCCACACAACCCTTATTAACCATTTTATTTCTAAAAAAAACCACGTAGATCATTGCAGCAGTCCACCGAATCTCGACGTAGTCTAATAGATCCAGTGGAAACCTGCAAAAAAAATAAAGTTAGGCGTCAAGCACACTTCAGTGAAACGCTTCAGTGTGCTATCCATTTTTTTTAACGGATAGCACACTGTCCCATTCATTTCTATGGGGCCATGCACACTTCTGGGTTTTTTTTCAGTTTTTTTTTTTGCGTCTTTTATGCGCGCTTTTTGCACATTTTTTGGGGCATAGATAGGACTCACAGTGTCTCTGGGAACATTTGTCGTATTTTATGCACCAAAGAATTGATCCAATGCTTTTTTTTTACGCAACACATTTTTAAAAAACGAATGGCTTGCTTTCCTTAATCAAGCGTTTGATGCTTTTTTGCGTGTTTTATGATGCATTTTGTGTGCACTTTTTGCAAGTTTTTTGGTGCGTAATTAGGACTCCCGTTGACTATGGGAACGTTTGGTGTGTTTTACGTGCAACAGAATTGACGCAACACCACTTTATTTACACAACGCATTTTTTTAACAATCGCGTGTGTAAAAATATCAGGACTTTTATCATTCTTAGCCTTTTACAAGCTGCCATTGTAAAAGCACTCCCAAAATGGGAGCTGGACAATGATTAGCAATTTGAAAACACCTTTTCCTGGATTGTATCCAAAAATAGGGAGGGGGGTGAGTCTCTTCCCACATTTACATCAGCTGTAAATCAGGCTGCTTTGCCTTATTCACCTTGCAGTAATTCTGGGAAGTGCTCCCTCTGGTGGCCAACATAGGAAAACTTGTCAAATTATTATTACATTTTAAATACTTTCCACTTTGTGGAAGAAATAAAAAAAATACAGCAAAAAAACTTAATTTAAAAAAAATATAAGTAACTTACTTAAAAAATTTTTTTATTTCACGACACATCCCTTTAAAGGGAATGTGTCGCTAGAATTTATTTTTTTAGTTAAACAGTTAGTATATAAATAATTACACATTGTTCTATTTTTTTTAATTTTTTCACAAGTCAGGAAATATTATAAATTAGATTCTAATTTATAACATTTCCATGTGCTGGTCACTAGAGGGAGCAATTCCCAAAATTGCAGCATTGGCATGTGGTAAAGTAACCTCATTGCTTTATGCTGCAAAATTGGAGAAGACACGCTCGCTCTAGTGTGCTCAAACAATCCCCCCTCCTTTATCCTGGCTAGTGCCAGGAGCAAGGAGGGGGTTGAATGTTCAAACCTCCTACACTGTGTGCCGCCATTTTTTGAGCGAATGCACAGTGTAGGAGGATTAGATACAGTGGTAATCACACAGTATAACACGAACATACACACACATCACATACACAAACATAACTTACCTGCTCCTGCCGCCGCCGCTGTCCCTGCCACTATCGCCGCTCCCTCCGCTCCTAGTCCTTGCTTCTGAACATATGGACGGAAGCCGCGACCGGAAGTAGTCATCTTACTGTCCGGCCGTGGCTTCCGGTCCACATGAAAATGGCACCAGATGTCGCTCTGCTGAAGACCTTCCTTTTGGACTGTGTGGCAGTGGCGCATGCGCCGTTCCCACACAGACGGCGTACACTATAGTGAATGGAACGGTTCCCGTTCGCATTATCTATGGGGATGTATGTGCCGTATTCCATCTCTGTATGTGTCGTTAATCGACACATACAGAGATGGAAAAAAAAATGCCAGCCCCCATAGAGAAGTAAAAAAAAGAAAAAAGTAAAACACAAATAAATAAAATTTATTTTAATAACATACTAAAAGCAATAACATATAAAAAAAAATATTTTCGTGACACCTTCCCTTTAAGCGATTGGAAGACTGGTTCAGTCCACAAATTTACTGCCTCTGTATTTTACGCGTTATAAACAACAAGGGTATGTTCACACGCACTAATTACGGACGTAATTCGGGCATTTTTGCCCCGAATTACGTCCGAAAATAGCGCCTCAATAGCGTTGACAAACATCTGCCCATTGAAAGCAATGGGCAGACGTTTGTCTGTTCACACGAGGCGTAATTTACGCGCCGCTGTCAAATGACGGCGCGTAAATAGACGCCTGCGTCAAAGAAGTGACCTATCACTTCTTTGGCCGTAATTGGAGCCATTATTCATTGACTCCAATGAATAGCAGCGCCAATTACGTCCGTAATGCACGCGACGTTCAAGCGCCTGCACATGCCGTTAAGGCTGAAATTGCGGGGATGTTTTCAGGCTGAAACATCCCCGTAATTTCAGCCGTTACGGACGCCCTCGTGTGAACATACCCCAAGAGTACTGCAGTCACAGCAGCCATTCATCTCCTCTCAGACAATCACAGACAATCACAATCACCTGTAGGCAATTGCCAAGGTATTTATGTGTTTGATATAGTTTGATAGAAGTTAACATTTTTGATTGAAGACAAAAGTTCTAAAGTTCTTAAATGGTCTACTGCCGTGGGTTCAGTTTTTGAAGCTGTGGACAGTAACATTCACTGCAGGTGATATAATATAGTATATAGAGGCCATGTGGTATAAGGTTGTACTTAGTAGGAACAATTCTTTCCCATGGCTCTCCTATCAGACCAACGCCTCATTAAAAGGGCCATAAAGTGGCCCCATTTTAGCCTCTGTATTACTGAGATAAGTCCTGGCCCGACCGGATACCTATGATGCTGTTAGTTTAGGTCACCAGACCCATAGTCAGGTCGGTACTTGTGGCTGTAGTACAGATGCTAAAATGTGGCCGCTTTATGGCTGTCCCAATGAGGCCTAATAAATGGGGTCTCGAGCAGAGACAACCTCTATCTCATTCATACTCCCTGAAAGGGCATATGGTAAGGGCTCAATGGGAAAACACATTTAACTTTTAAAAACTGAATTATATTACAAAGGTGCCAAATAGAATTGGGGAAGAAATCTCTATTCTGTGTTGTGCATCTACAGCTATGTAACATAGAAACACTCTGATCCTATATAAATTATCACCATAGTGTCACTAGATGACATAGTTCTCAGGTGAGTCCAGGGTGTCCCCTTTTTGAACATGCAGGCAGGCAGTACATCATTGGTTTGCAATTATAAGTAAAGAGATCTTGAATGTAAGGGTGTGTGCACACGGCTTATTTTTGGAAGTTTTTCGGGCCGAAAACGGGAAGCAGAACACCTCCACACATCTGCCCATTGATTTCAATGGGAAATACGGCGTTCTGTTTTGATGGACCGTTTTTTACGCGGCCATTTTTTAAAAAATGGCCGCGTAAAAAAACGCCTGTGAAAAAGAGGTGCATGTCACTTCTTGAGCTGTTTTTGGAGCCGTTTTTCATTGACTAGAAAAACAGCTCCAAAAATGGTGCGGAAAAACACGAGTGGCTTAAAAAACGTCTGAAAATCAGGAGCTGTGTTCCCTTGAACACAGCTCTGTATTTTCAGACATTTTTAAGTAAGCGTGTGCACATAGCCTATTGGTAAAATGTGATTTTTATGAAGAAAAATATTCTCGTCAGATATGGGAATACTCTTACCTGTTCAGGTCCATATTCTTATCATGCAGGGAGGGATTAATAAAGGGCACAGTACAAGATTAGGATTAAATATCACAGTGGTATCATATCGCCTTGCTTCTCGCCAGGGGCGTAACTAAGAAAGACTGGGCCCCATAGCAAACTCTTGACCCCTGCCCCCCCCACCGGGGGCCACAAGCAGCCCCCCTTACAGATAGTGCCCCCTGTAGAATGTGCCATATAGCCCCCCCTGTAGACAGTGCTATATAGCCCTGCCTATAGACAGTGTCACACCCCATTTGTAGATAGCGCCCCCCACCTCCCCCTTGTAGATGGTGCCATACAGCCCCCTTTAGATATTGCCATGAAGCCCCCCTGTATATAGCGCTATAAAGCTCTCACTGTATATAGCGCCACACAGCCCCCCCCTTAGTAGATAGTGCAGCACAGCCCCCCATTAGTAGATAGTGCCACACACAGATCCCTGTAGATTGTGCCACACTCAGCCCCCTGTAGATAGAGCCACAGCCCTCCCCCTTGTAAATAGTGCCACACAGCCCCCCTTGTGTATAATGCCACACAGCCCCCCCTTGTGTATAGTGCCATGGCAAAACCGAGAAAGTTGTATCAGCCAGGGAGATGTCAATCAAACATGGAAAGGTGGGGTTGGAGGCAGGACTATGTGACTCTTCAGGATAGCGGCACCACCCCATGACCCTTTTAGGAGTAATTAGCATATAGTGTGCGCCGTGTTAAAAGTGGATTTTAAAGATTTTGCTGCATCTGAAAAAAACATACAAGGGAATGTTTGGAAATATTGTCAGGTCATGTATTACCGCATGGTGGCGGTTCAATGGGGTTAAAACTACCAGACAGGTTCTCATAAAATATACAATGAATTGAGAATAATTCCATCTGCCCTGCTGTTTTGTTGTTATAAATATATTCTATATAATTACGGCTCCAGAACCAAGCTCATACATATATACGGCATGAGAGACAAGCTCAATACATATATACAGCACCAGAACAAACCTCAGTACATAAATACAGCACTAGAACAAAGCTCATACATATATACAGTACCACAACCAAGCTCAGTACATAAATACAGCACTAGAACCAAGCTCTGACATATACAGCACCAGAACAAAGCTCAGTACATATATACAGCACTAGAACCAATCTCAGTACATAAATACAGCACTAGAACAAAACCCATACATAAATACAGCACCAGAACCAACCTCAGTACATAAATACAGCACTAGAACCAAGCTCAGTACAGATATACAGCACCAGAACCAAGCTCAGTACATACATACATCCCCAGAACTAAGCTCAGTACATATATACAGCACCATAACAAAGCTCAGTACATAAATACATACCCAGAACCAAGCTCAGTACTTATACACATCCCCAGAACAAAGCTCATTACATATATACAGCACCAAAACCAATATCATACGTATATATAGCACCAGAACACAGCTCAGTACTTAAATACAGCATCAGTACCAAGATCAGTACATAAATACAACACCAGAACCAAGCTCAGTACATATATACAACACCTGAACAAATACAGCTCAATTTAGTGCAACCCCTGCCGTATAGGTTTGTACGGCATAAAACTACAGCTCCCAGCATGGCCCAAACAATGGTAAGGATGTGCTGGGAGTTGCTGTTTCACAAAAATTATACCACAATCATCTCGCTGCAGATCATACAGTGACTACAGTGCTGATTAGAGGCAGAATAAACATTTACATTAAGTGACTCACCGGTGACGTCTCAGATTCTAGACCTTTTCTTCTCCCTCCTGGTCCAGACATCTATGATGTATTTCTCCTGGCCACGACCCATTTCTGCAGTTTTCCGCTCAAATGTCTTCAGCTTCTCACTTTTAAAACATTTCTGCACCTATAAACGAAGTTAAAATTCTCAGCACCTCTAAATATAATAAAGCGCCATACACTGCACATCTAACTATAATGGCGCCATACACTGTGTCCCTGATTATAATAGTACCATACACTGTGTTCCACACACACACCATGCCCCCTGTAAATAGTGCCCCCATAGCCCCCTGTAGATAGTGACACCATAAAGCTTTTGTAGATAGTGCCATGCATAGAAGCCCCTGTAGATAGTGCCCCACATACAGCCCTCTATAGATAGTGCCCACCTATGGACTCCAGAGCTGTTAGGCAATAGTGCTAACCACTGAGCTACTGTGCTGCCCTATATATAGCTCCCCCTATAGATAGTGCTCCACATATAGCCCACCTCTGTAGATAGTGTCTCACATATAGCTCCCCCTGTATATAGTGTCCCACATATAGCCCACACCTGTAGACAGTGCCCTACATATAGCCCCCCCTGTAGCTAGTGCCCCACAGGAAACCCACCCCTATATATAGTGTCCCACATATAGCTCACCCCTATAGAAAGTGCCCTAAAAATAGCTCCCCTGTAGATACTGCTCTACATATAGCCCACCCATGTATATAGTGTCCCACAAATAGCTCCCTCTGTATATAGTGCCCCACATATAGACCCACCTGTAGATAGTGCCCCACATCCCCACATATAGACCCCCATGTATATAGTGTCCCACATCCCCACATATAGACCCCCCTGTAGATAGTGGCCTACATCCCCACATATAGACCCCCCTGTATATAGTGGCCCACATACCCACATATAGACCCCCCTGTATATAGTGGCCCACATATAGACCCCCCTGTATATAGTGGCTCACATCCCCACATATAGACCACCCCCCTGTATATAGTGGCCCACATCCCCACATATAGACCCCCCCTGTAGATAGTGGCCCACATCCCCACATATAGACCCCCTCTGTATATAGTGGCCCACATCCCCACATATAGACCCCTCCCCACATATAGACCCCCCTGTATCCCCACATCTAGACCCCCGTGTAGATAGTGCCCCACATCCCCACACACATACAGTGGCCAACATGCCCACATATAGACGACCCCCCTGTAGATAGTGCCCCACATCCCCACATATAGACCCCCTCTGTATATAGTGGCCCACATCCCCACATATAGACCCCTCCCCACATATAGACCCCCCTGTATCCCCACATCCCCACATCTAGACCCCCTGTACATAGTGCCCCACATCCCCACATACATACAGTGGCCAACATGCCCACATATAGACGACCCCCCTGTAGATAGAGCCCCCTGTAGATAATGCCACTCACAGTTTTATTAGAAAAAAACAAAAAACTTTACATACTCACATGATTCCATTACCACACCGTCCGATGGCAATGCAGATCTGCTCTCTTCTAACATTTTGCCCCGCCAATCAGCGTCATTGTAAGGCGCTAAATGGTCGGAACATGCCCGGCCATTCAGCGCTAATGCATGTATTTGTATATAAGTATAGGAAAGGGAAGTGGGAAAACTAGTGTGTATTACCGAAATAGAAAAAATAATAAATAGTTTATTGAAACAATTTTAAAAAAGCAATGTTAGATGGAAATAGTATTGTACCAAGATCCCCTAAATTGGCACACTAAGACAAACTATGTCAATAATAAATATGCTCAGTTTTATTGAAGTTAAATAACCTAGCCTCCACTGAAGATATTATTATAGGACATCTAAAGTTAACCCTACAGTGGTCCAGAAAATTTGTTTGTATCAATGAATTCTTAATGATTGTCACCTATAGTAAATAGTCAGGGGACAGTCAGATTACATTTGATCCTAAAGGTTTCTCCAACGGGCTGTAAATTAAGCCCAGCAGTGGATAAACCTTTGCATCAATGTGATTAGAATGTGTTATATACACATATAATCCTATGTGGACAGGCACAGCACAGCAGAGTTTAAGCTTCTACGTGTTCCCAACTCCAAAAGGAGAAAGAATGAGAGAAAAGCCACAGTTACGGGCGGCCGCACAGACAGTATGCCTAGACAGTGAACTCCAATTCCACATGACAGTGGGTGTCTTTTAAAATCACTATCAATGTTATATGGTCACACTATGCTCCATACTGTCAAACAACAGGCTGACTTTATTGTTAATCTGGCAGAATATCTGCCCTAGTTAGGGACGAGAATACGCCATCACCACATGCTGGGCTCTCCATTTAACCGTAGTGCACGGAGGGACGACGCTGAGCCATGTTTAAGATGCGGTCGCACTCAAACAGCTGATCGCGGCTCATCTATTAGCCCTTCTCATGAAGCTGTGACTTTCTCTGGCAGCCTGGTTCTTTGTACACAAAGACCTCTGTTGTAGTAAATTAACTGCCTGAAAGGCAGAATACTCACTGTCATGTGGAAATGGAGTTCGCTGTCTAGGCATACTATCTGTGCGGTGGCCGTACCTTCGTGACTCCTCGTTGTGGAGTTGACATCACGTTGCAGTTTCAACTCTGCTGTGCCGTGCCTGCCCACATGGGATTGCATGTGTATGCAACAAATTGTAATCACACTGAAGCAGCCTGGTGGTTTGTAGTTTGTTTGTACAAAAACAAACTTTGTTGGATCAATTGAACTGCCTAACAGGCAGAATACTCACTGTGACGTAGGATTTGAGATCGCTATCTAGGCATTTCTCTCATTCTTTCTCCTTGTGGAGTTGGAGAAACCTTTAGGATCAAATGTAATCTGACTGTCCCCTGACTATTTACTATATGTGACAATCATTAAGAATTCATTGATACAAACAAATTTTCTGGACCACTGTGGGGTTCATTTTAGATGTCCTATAATCATATCTTCAGTGGAGGCTAGGTTATTTAACTTCAATAAAATGGAATTATTCTAGACATAATTTGTCTTAGTGTGCCAATTTAGGGGATCTTGGTACAACACTATTTCCATCTAACATTGTCTTTTTTAAATTGTTTCAATAAAATATTTATTATTTTTTCTATTTTGGTAATACACACTACTTTTCCCACTTCCCTTTCCTATACTTATATATCAATAATTGGTGGTGTATGCCTAGTGTGAATCCAATTGCTCTAACATTATATATAAAATTGTACGAGGGTAATACCTATTAAAATATAATGCATGTATTTGTAACTGCGTGCTACAGACGCAGGTACAATTACTGCAAGACGGGGTGGCTGTCGCTAGCACCGGGGCCCCCTCCTTTGCTAGAGACGCCTACGGGCATGAGAGGGCCTGTGTCGCCTGGCCCATACATGGTAGAGGCTCGGCAGGGTCCATGACATCACTGTCCATATATATATAGTGATATCAGGAGCTTTAAGATGCTGGAATCTCAGCAAGAGCGTCAACAATGCTGTGGCCAGGATTCCACTCCTGAAGGAGTCCATGACATCACTGTCCATATAAATGGGCAGTGATGTCAGGAGCTTTTAGGTGCCAGAATCCCTAGCCAGATCGTTGGCAATCGTCTGGCCTGGGATTCCGCTCCTGAAGGAGTCCATGATATCACTGTGCATATATATGAACAGCGACATCAGGAGCTTTAAGATGCTGGAAACCCTGGCCAGAGCGTTGGCAATGCTTTGGCCAGGCATTCCGCTCCTGAAAATGACCATGACCTCACTGTCCATATATATGGACAATGACGTAAGGAGCTTTAAGATGCCGGAATCCCTAGCCAGAGCATCGTCAACGCTCTGACCAGGGATTACACTCCTGAAGGAGTCCATGGCATCACTGTCCATATATATGGGCAGTGACATCAGGAGCTTTTAGATGCCAGAATCCCCAGCCAGAGCGTTGGCAACGCTCTGGCCGGGGATTTCGCTCCGGGAGGAGTCCCTGACGTCAATGTCCGTATATATGGACAATGACGTCAGGAGCATTAAGATGCCGGAATCCAGAGCATCAACAAAGCTCTAAACCGGGGATTTCCCTTCTGGAGGAACCCCTGACGTCATGGTCCATATATATAAAAAGTGACATTAGATGAGATGCCGGAATCCCCAGTCAGAGCATCAACAACGCTCTAAACCGGCATTGCATTGGCAATACTCTGGCCATGAATTCTGCTCCTGAAGGAGACTATAACATCACTGTCCATATATATGGACAGTGACGTCAAGAGCTTTAAGATGCCGGAATCCCCAGTCAGAGCATCGACAACGCTCTGGCCAGGGATTCCGCTCCTGAAGGAGTCCATGGCATCGCCATCCATATATATGGACAGTGACATCACGAGCTTTATGATGCTAGAATCCCCAGTCAGAGCGTTGGCAACGCTGTGGCCGGGGATTCCACTTCTGAAGGAGCCCATGGCATCACTGTCCATATATATGGGGAGTGACATCAGGAGCTTTTAGATGCCAGAATCCCCAGCAAGAGCATTGGCAATGCTCTGGCCAGGGATTCTGCTCCGGGCAGAGGCCCTGACATCACAGTCCATATATGGACAATGACGTCAGGAGCTTCAAAATGCCGGAATCCCTAGCCAGAGCCTCGGCAACATTCTGGCCGGGGATTCCGCTCCTGAAGGAGACCATGACACCACTGCCCATATATATGGACAGTGACATAAGGAGCATTAGGATGCCAGAATCCCCAGCCAGAGCATCAACAACGCTGTGGCAGGGGATTCCCTCCTGAATGAGTCCATGACATCACTGTCCATATATATGGACAGTGATGTCAAGAGCTTTAAGGTGCCGGAATCGCCAGCCAGAGCGTTGGCAACACTCTGGCCTGGGATTACGTTCCTAAAGGAAACCATGATATCACTGTCCATACACAGTATATCGACAGTAACATTAGGAGAATTAAGATGCCAGAATCCCCAGCCAGAGCATCGACAACGCTCTGGTTGGGAATTCCGCTCCTAGAGGAGTCCATGACATCACTGTCCATATGTGTGGGCAGTGACGTCATGAGCTTTTAGATGCCAAAATTCCCAGCCGGAGCGTTGACAACGTATTAGCGGCCCTACCGCTGAAGCAGCCATAACGACTGCTAGCGGCGCCACCGGGCATATGCGGGGGGCGTGTCGGCTGGCGGGCCCTGTAGCAGATGCTACGGCTGCTACCGCGGTAGTTACGCCACTGCTTCTCGCTCTTCTGTGTGGGCTGTGCTATGCTGGCTCCTCGCTCAATCTATGCTTTGCAGCCCCATGTGTCTTCTCTAGTCCCACTATGTGTCTCCCATTTGTACCCCCATTCGTCTCCCTTTAGTACCCATATGTGCTGTCGTGTCTTCCATTAGTTACCCCATTTGTCTTACTTGAGTTCTACTAAGTGTGGTGCAGAATTATATATTTTTGGACACATTTTAATATGATCGCAATTAACGAAATTCAGTTAAAACTTCTACATGTTTTTACCATGTGAATACACCCTAATGTGAGACCCATGAAGGTACTAATAAGAAACACATGGGGGTGGGGTATTATTTAGAAACCTAGGGACAATAATAAGAGACTAGGAGATAATAGGATAAAAGTAAGATGCATGGGGGTAACAACGAGTCAATCGGACATGGGGGAAGCGTATCAATAGTGTTGTAGGATCCATGCATTTAGGTGTATGTGAAAATTACACAAAATGCATCAAATTTATCACAGCGGAGCATCCAGCAGTCTTATGCGAGGTTTACAGACATAACATTTCCCATCTCTCAAACTGTTCTGCTCAGTAGTTGCAGAGTCTTACAGGGAATATTGTTCTAGATGTCCAAATGCTGATGATATAGAGGTCCACGTACCCAGATCATGGTGGTAAGTGATGCCAGCATGATACACAGTACTCATTGAAATTACTGGACTGTCCGTGTAATGCATGAATATGCTTAGTTCTCCAGAGTAAGAGACACTCTTTGTAGACTTTCTCCACTCTGGTCAAGAGATGAGGATCTCAAAATTCTCTAATATGGTAATTCAAAAAAGTTTTTCTAATCCAGAAAACACCTTTTATGGACTAAGGTCATACATACTGTAGACAATGTGGCTCCTATGAGGCCCTAGTTAATCCCATTCCCTTTGCTACTTAGTGAAGGGAACCTCTGCAGGACTCCCCTCTACAGACAAACTACATTGTAATCAAACAAAAGTGTAGGGAATCGGCACAGGGGTCATTGAAAGAAATAAAAACCTGGTCCTTTTGTCCTAGGCGGAAAAACATGGCACAATAATGGTGGGCCCTCTTTTGGTCTTTTGCTATGGGGCCCCTTTCTTGTATGTACATGAAAATTTCCAGGGACGCTTCGTGGACAGTGATGTCAGGGGCTTCCCCAGCCGTAGTCCCAGAGTAGATTCGCTTCTAGCACTCTGCCTGGGACACTTGCTCTGCTCCTGACATCACTGCCCATATATGGACTGTGATGTCAGGGGCTTCCCCAGCTGGAGTCCCGGAGCAGAGATGCTTCTAGCACTGTACCTGGGACTCCTGCTCTGCTCCTGACATCACTGCTGTCACGGTTTGTGGGTTTGTGGACCCACTAGGCCGTACCGCCGTAACGGGGAGGCAGCTGGCCAAACAACAGGGAACCCCAGCAATACAAAGTCCCGCACAAGGGTACCTGGATAGTCCACTGATGGAGATGGGTGCAGCAGGTAACGCCAGATGTGGCGGATTACACAGATGCCGCAGGTTGCACCAGACGTGGCGAATCCCTCTGGACGTGGCAGATGACACAGATGCAGTAGACTCGACTCCTACTAGTAGGCACAGAAGCAAGAACACAGCACGGGATACAGGAACAGGTAACAGGGCACGGGTAACAACTGGAACGGGAAACACTAAGGGACCATTTGCAAGACAGACTTGTAAATTACTAACAACGCTCAGGCAAGGATCAGACAGGCTGGGGCCCTCTTATAGTCCAGGAAATCATGTATGTTGATAATGATGATTTCCTACTTGTGTGCGCGCTGGCCCTATAAAAGCGGGCACGAGCGTGCGCGCGCACCCTGTGGGACACAGCAGACCGGAAGTGAGCGCTGGCGTCTCCTGGGAAGGAGATGGGGACCAGCACTCACAGATCCCATGGCTGCGGGCGTCAGGAGGTGAGTGGACCCGACGGCCCACGGCCATGGACGCTACAACTGCCCATATATGGACAGTAATGTTAGGAACTTTCCCAGAGCAGGAATCTCGGAGCAGAGCGCTAGTATAGTCTCTGCTCTGGGATTCCTTCTCTGGGGAAGCCCCTGACATCATTGTCCATATATGGACAGTGAAGTCAGGGGCTCTGTCTATGAGCGGAATCCGAGGCAGAGCATCGGCAATGCTCTGGCCAGGGATTCCGCTCCAGGAGGTGCCTTGCCCTGACGTCACTGCCCTTATATGGACAGTGAAGTCAGGGGCTCTGTCTATAAGCGAAATCCCCGGCCAGGGCATCGGCAATGCTTAGGTTGAAGATTCCGGCACTCCGGGAGGAGTGAATGGCAGAGCAGGAAGCGGATAGTTTCCTGCTCTGCCATAGTATTGAATTGTATCTATGTCCTGAAGACGCAGATACAATTAAATGTAGCAGTTGCTGGGACAAGTCCCGGGACAGTCATTTGCTGGGACTGTCTCTGTGAATTTGGGACAGTCCTGGTAAATTCAAGACTGTTGGCAAGTATGTATGTATGCCACTGATAAAATATGAAGATATGTACAGTTATCTTGTCTGTTATTTTTTTAGCCCATAAAGGGGTTTTCTTGTTTAGACCATCTCTTTGATATTCGCTATGAAGGTATAGGTAGGTAATAGAGCAGAGTCCTCCACGCAGAAACCCAACTTTTAAAAGTCATAGAAGAGTGCTGCTACAATAGAGGGTGCTCCATGAGTTACATGAATGGCCTATTTAAAGGGACGCTTCATGAGAACAACCACTTTCTACATGCCTTAGTAGGGTATATGTACACCATAGATGGGAACCCCTGTTAAGGACACCCCTCTATGAGCCAGAGCGGAGAGTTACTGCTAAGACTTGATGTAATCATGTATTAATGTACTATATACCTAAAATATAGGTTGTCCAAAATTAGAAAAACATGGCTGCTTAGTTCAAGAAACAACGCTACATTTGTCCATGGGTTGTGTCTGGTGTTGCAACTCAGCTCCATTGAAGTGAATGCACTACCACAGTCAATACCACACTGAACCTGTGGACAGGTTTGGCACTGTTTTTTATGATAGCAGCCATGTATTTCTAATCTTGCACAAGCCTTTAATTTGAATGGACATTGTGTAATACCACATAGGTATCTGCAGGGATAAATACAATCATAGGCTCCTTTATTTTGCTGAATATTAGCCCCCTGCCCAATACTTTTGTGATAATAGCCACGATCAATGTGCCAGAGACAGATATAATAAAAGAGGAGTAGGATTTTTTTTAATGTGATACATATATGAAAAAACATTACCAAAAAGCCCTGAAAGTTCCGCTAGATACTAAACTCCACCATATCCTGGGAAATAAGGACACAGCAGACTTGTTATATGTAAGAAGATTTATTTTATTATATGTATTTTTTTTATATTTATATTATTAATGAGAAGGACATCCCTATACCTAAAGCTGTTGATCCAGAAGAAGACAAAAAACCCTGGACACATTTGGCCAATTAGTATCACAAGGGGAAAATTCCTTCTTGACCCCAGAAAATGGCGATCAGTTATAAACCCTGGCTCAAAGCCGCTAATACTATCACTAGATGTGTTACAGGATCGTAAGTTCTATATCTATCACCCTGACTGCTAGTCACTAAGGGCTGTGAGTGGTTGTGGATGTCCTGTCCTGTATAACTGTGTATTATTATATAATGGTAAGGTATTAATATTTATATTATAGTAAGCTATTGTTTCTATTATAGTGAGGTAGTATAGTTTATATTATAGTGAGCCTGATAAATTTACTTTAATTTAGACCAGAAATTTTAGTAAATTATAGTCAAAATCTATGCCAGCTTGTAGCAGGCATAACATTTTAGATTGTAGCATACAAGCACGCCTGTTGGCACACGTCTCTTAATAAATTTGTTGCATCTTGCTCTAGGACTCTTCTATCTAAGACTGGCATATGAAACACCAGTTTTAGTAAATCTGGGCCTTAGTGTTTATATTATAGTAAAGTAATAGAATTTATATTATAGTGAGGTATTAGAGCTAAAATAACAGTAAGATATTAGTATTTATATTATTGTAAGGTGTTACAAATTATATAATGGTGAAACAATAGTATTTATATTATATTATAGTACAGTATTAACATTTATATTAGGGTCCTATTCACAACACGGTTTTTTCCTTCCCTCTGATGTATATGTCAGGAGGAGTATACCTCCGACGGAAGGAACCAACGTATCCCACTGTACAGGTATACAGTGGGATATGTCGCCTGAACTCACTGGGCACATCGCTACTTTAAGTGAAGAGCCTGTTCAAGCCCCTGAAGTCACTGTCCATATAAAGACAGTGGAGTCAGGGGCTTTCAGTTATGGAGCGTCGGCAACGCTCTTGGCTGTAGATTCTACTCCTGGAGGAACCCCTGACGTCACGGTCCATATATATATATATATATATATATATATATATATATATATATGTATGTAAAGGATCTGCCAGACACAGCTTCTGTGTCGACACCCGTGGTTAATCAGTCTGCATCTGCTCCTAGGTCTGATAGAGTGACTCGATCTGCTACCGCTCAGGCTGGTGGGCTGAGGAGTGGTAGTACCTATCACAGCCTGGCCAGACGGTTCTAGATCCCGCCATCGGTCTATGTATACCTTCATTTGCTTCTTGTCTTTGCCTGTGATTCTCTCTTGTTTCTTGGCTCTGTTGTTCCAGCTATTACTATTGACCTCTGCTTCATTTTGACCCTGGCTTTACTGACTACGCTCCTGCTCTGCGTTTGGTACCTCGTACACTCCTGGTTTGACTCGGCTCATTCACTACTATTGTTGCTCACGGTGTTGCCGTGGGCAACTGCCCCATTTCCCTTAGCTTCTGTGTACCCTTGTCTGTTTGTCTGTCGTGCACATAATGAGCGTATGGACCGTCGCCCAGTTGTACGCCGTCGCCTAGGACGGGTCGTGCAAGTAGGCAGGGACTGAGTGGCGGGTAGATTAGGGCTCACCTGTCTGTCTCCCTACCCCATCATTACTTAATCGCAGGCCCATATACCTTTTTTACCCTGGTTCCTACTACTATGGACCCCCTTGAGACCCTGGCTCAGTAAATGCAGGGTCTCTCCCTACAGGTCCAAGCCCTGGCACAGAGGTGCGACCAGCGTGATGCTAACCAGCTAGTGCCCTCCACCTCACCTCTTGAACCCCATCTTAAGTTGCCTGACCGGTTCTCAGGGGACCGGAAGACGTTTTTCTCCTTTCGGGAGAGTTGTAGACTCTATTTCCGTCTAAGGCCCCACTCCTCATGTTCTGAGAGCCAGCAAGTGGGTATAATTGTCTCCCGGCTCCAGGATGGCCCCCAAGAATGGGCCTTCTCCTTGGCTCCTGACGCCCCTGAACTTTCCTCTGTTGACCTTTCTTTTTCTGCTCTCGGGCTCATCTATGATAAGACTGACAAGACTGCCTTTGCCGAGAGTCAGCTGGTGACCTTACGTCAGGGTAAGAGACCCGTTGAAGAGTACTGTTCTGACTTTAGGAAGTGGTATGTAGCCTCTTGCTGGAATGACCCTGCCTTGAGGTGCCAGTTTAGATTGGGTCTGTCGAACGCCCTGAAAGACCTGTTAGCTATCACTCTTCTGACTCTCTAGATCAGGTTATGGCTTTAGCGGTACGTCTTGACCGACGTCTCAGGGAACGACGACTTGAACGTTTTTGTACCTTCTCCTCTGGATCCCCCATGATGGCTCCCGAGGTTCCGTTGCTTCGTTCTTCCACGGAAAACTCGGATGAACCAATGCAACTCGGGGCCTCCGTGTCTCTCAAACAACGTAGATAGTTCAGCAGGAAGAATGGTCTCTGCTTCTACTGTGGGGATGACAAGCATCAAGTGAACAACTGTCCTAGGCGTAAGAATAAGCAGCTGGAAAACTTCCGCGCTTAAGTGACCGTCGCTTAGGTGCACAGGTATTACCCGTAAATATGAAACCTAATAAGATCTTGCTTCCCTTTCAGGTCTCTTTTGAGGGTAGGTCTGCCACCGGCAGTGGATTCAGGATCTTTTGCTAATATTATGTCTGTGGAATTTGCTATGTCTCTAGCTATGCCATTGATTGATTTGCCTAAACCTGTCCCGGTAGTGGGTATCGACTCCACTCCACTTGCTAATGGTTATTTTACGCAGCATACCCCTGTTTTTGAACTCATTGTTGGCTCCATTCATTTGGAGCAGTGTTCTGTACTGGTGATGCAGGGATTATCGTCCGATTTGGTTTTAGGCCTTCCCTGGTTGCAGATGCATAATCCCACGTTTAACTGGAGTACTGGGGATCTTACTAAATGGGGTAATGAATGCATGACGTCCTGTTTTTCTGTTAATTTTATTTCTCTCCCTGAGGAGGTGAACACTCTACCTGAGTTTATTCAGGACTTCGCTGATGTTTTTTCTAAAAAGGCCTCCGAAGTGTTACCTCCTTATAGAGAATACGATTGCGCAATCGATTTGGTACCAGGAGCTAAGCTCCCTAAGAGTAGGATTTTTAATCTCTCTTGTCCCGAACGTGAGGCCATGAGAGAATATATCCAGGAAAGCCTGGCCAAGGGTTACATTCGCTCCTCTACTTCTGCGGTAGGTGCTGGCTTCTTCTTCGTAGGGAAGAAGGATGGTGGTCTTAGGCCGTGCATCGATTACCGAAACTTGAATAAGGTCATTGTAATGAACCAGTACCCCCTTCCTTTGATTCCTGATCTCTTCAATCAGGTTCAGGGGGCCCAATGGTTCTCTAAGTTTGATCTTCGGGGGGCTTATAACCTTATCCGAGTCAGAGAAGGGGATGAGTGGAAGACTGTGTTTAACACGCCCGAAGGTCATTTCGAATACCTCGTCATGTCCTTTGGGTTGTGTAATGCTCCTGCGGTCTTCCAGAATTTTATAAATGAGATTTTAAGAGACTACCTGGGGGTATTTCTTGTAGTGTACCTTGATGACATACTTGTGTTTTCCAAGGACTGGTCCTCCCACATTGAGCATGTCAGGAAGGTGCTCCAGGCCCTTCGGGAAAACAAACTCTTTGCTAAATCCGAAAAATGTGTGTTTGGGGTGCAGGAGATACCATTTTTGGGTCAAATCCTGACTCCTAATGAATTCCGCATGGACCATGCCAAGGTTCAGGCTGTGGCTGAATAGGTCCAACCTGCCTCCCTGAAGGCGTTACAGTGCTTCCTGAGGTTTGCTAATTATTACAGGAGATTTATTGCCAACTTCTCGGTCATCGCTAAGCCTCTTACGGATCTTACTCGCAAAGGTGCTGATCTCCTCCACTGGCCTCCGGAGGCGGTCCAGGCTTTTGAGATTCTTAAGAAGTGCTTTATCTCTGCCCCAGTGCTGATTCAGCCTAACCAAATGGAGCCATTCGTCGTGGAGGTTGACGCCTCCGAGGTGGGAGTGGGTGCTGTCTTGTCCCAGGGTACCAGGTCCCTCACCCATCTCTGTCCCTGTGCCTACTTCTCCAGGAAGTTCTCGCCCACTGAGAGTAACTATGACATGGGCAACCGCGAACTCTTTTGCCATTAAATGGGCATTTGAAGAGTGGCGCCACTTCTTGGATGGGGCGAGGCACCAGGTAACGGTCCTTACCGACCACAAGAATCTGGTCTTCCTAGAATCTGCCCGAAGGCTAAACCCGAGACAAGCTCGATGGGCGTTGTTTTTTACTAGATTCAACTTTGTGGTCACCTATAGGGCTGGGTCTAAGAATATGAAAGCTGATGCACTGTTACGTAGCTTCATGGCCAGCCCTCCTTCGGTGGAAGATCCTGCTTGTGTTTTGCCCCCAGGTATAATAATATCCTCTGTTGATTCTGACTTAGTCTCCGAAATTGTGGCCGCTCAAGGTTTTGCTCTCGGGAACCTTCCTGAGAAATAGCTTTTTGTTCCCCTGCAATTCCGGCTAAGGGTACTCAGGGAAAATCATGACTCTGCACTATCTGACCATCCAGGCATCCTGGGTACCAAGCACCTCATTGCTAGAAACTATTGGTGGCCTGGGTTGCCTAAAGACGTTAAGGCCTACGTCGCCGCTTGTGAAATTTGGGCTAGGTCAAAGACTCCCAGGTCCCGACCAGCGGGCTTACTATGTTCTTTGCTTATTCCCCACAGACCTTGGACCCATATCTCCATGGATTTTATCACCGATCTTCCTCCATCTCAAGGCAAGTCGGTGGTGTGGGTTGTAGTAGAACGCTTTAGTAAGATGTGCCACTTTGTGCCCCTCAAGAAACTACCCAATGACATTAGCTACCTTGTTTGTCAAACACATCCTGTGTGTCCATGGGGTTCCTGTCAATATTGTTTCTGACAGAGGGGTACATTTTGTTTCATTGTTTGGGAGAGCTTTCTATAAAAAGTTGGAGATTGATCTGTCCTTCTCCTCGGCCTTCCATCCTGAAACTAATGGCCAAACTAATCAGTCTCTACAACAATATTTAAGGTGTTTTATCTCTGACTGTCAATATGATTGGGTCTCCATTCCCCTCGCCGAATTTTCCCTTAATAACCGGGTCAGTAACTCGTCAGGGGTCTCCCCCTTTTTCTGTAATTTTGGGTTTAATCCACGGTTTTCCTCCCTTTCACCTGGTGGTTCCAACAATCCCGAGGTAGATGTCGTTCATCGGGAACTGTGAACAGTCTGGGCCCAGGTTCAGAAGAACCTAGAGGCATCCCAGAGCATACAAAAGACTCAGGCAGATAGAAGACGTTCTGCTAACCCCTTGTTTGTGGTCGGGGATCTGGTGTGGCTGTCTTCAAAAAATTTGCGCATTAAGGTTCCGTCCCAAAAAATTGTTCCCCGGTTTATAGGGCCGTACAAGGTCATTGAGGTCCTTAACCCTGTCTCCTTCCGGCTGGAGTTACCCCTGTCTTTTCAAATACACAACGTGTTTCATGCCTCCCTCCTGAAACGCTGCTCCCCGTCCTTGGTTACCTCGAGGAAACCTCCGGTCCCTGTTCTCACCCCTGAAGGGGTAGAATTCGAGGTGGCCAAGATTGTGGACAGCAGGATGGTCCAAGGCTCCCTCCAGTACCTGGTCCATTGGAGAGGATACGGGCCTGAGGAGAGGACTTGGGTACCCGCCCTGGATGTTCACGCTGGGGTATTGCTTAGGAGGTTCCATCTTCGGTTCCCCAATAAGCCAGGTCCACCTAGGAAGGGTCCAGTGGCCCCTCATAAAAGGGGGGTACTGTAAAGGATCTGCCAGACACAGCTTCTGTGTCGACGCCCGTGGTTAATCAGTCTGCATCTGCTCCTAGGTCTGATAGAGTGACTCGATCTGCTACCACTCAGGCTGGTAGGCTGAGGAGTGGGAGAACCTATCAACAGCCTGGCCAGACGGTTCTAGCTACCGCCCTCTGTCTATGTATACCTTCATTTGCTTCTTGTCTTTGCCTGTGATTCTCTCTTGTTTCCTGGCTCTGCTGTTCCCGCTATTACTATTGACCTCTGCTTCATTTTGACCCTGGCTTTACTGACTACGCTCCTGCTGTGCATTTGGTACCTCGTACACTTCTGGTTTGACTAAGCTCGTTCACTACACTTGTTGCTCATGGTGTTGCCGTGGGCAACTGCCCCATTTCCCTTAGCTTCTCTGTACCCTTGTCTGTCTGTTATGCACATACTGAGCATAGGGACCATCGCCCAGTTGTACGCCGTCGCCTAGAACGGGTCGTGCAAGTAGGCAGGGACTGAGTGGCGGGTAGATTAGGGTTCACCTGTCTGTCTCCCTACCCCGTCATTACAATATATATATATATTTTATATATATATATATATATATATATATATATAAATAAAAACTGTGACGTTAGGAACAATAAGATGCCGGGGATTCCGCTCCTGAAGTAGACCATGATATCACTGTCCATATATATGGACAGTGATGTTAGAAGCATTAGGACGCCGGAATTCCCAGCCAGACCATCAACACGCTCTGGCCGGGGATTTTGCTCCTGATGGAGTTAATGGCCTGACTGTCCATATATATGGGAAGTGACATCAGGAGCTTTTAGATGCCAGAATCCCAGGCCAGAGCATTGGCAACGCTCTAGCCGGGGATTCCGATTCGGGAGGAGTAGCTGACGTTACTGTCCATATATGGACAGTGACGTCAGGAGCTTTAAGATACCGGAATCAGCGGCCAGAGAGTCGGCAACACTCTGGTCGGGGATTCCGCTCCTGAAGGAGACCATGACATCACTGTCCATATATATGGAGAGAGACATTAGGAGCATTAAGATGCCGGAATTCCCAGCCAAAGCATTAGCAAAGCTCTGGCCGGGGATTCTCATTCTGAAGGAGTTCATGACATCACTGTCCATATATATATAGACCGTGATGTCAGGAACTTTAAGATGCTGGAATCCCCAGCCAGAGCGTTGGCAACGCTCTGGCCAGGGATTCCGCACCAGGAAGAATCCCTGATGTCAATGTCCATATATGGTCAGTGACATCAGAAGCTTTAGGATGCCGGAATCCCCAGCTAGAGCAACGGCAATGCTCTTGCCAGGGATTCCGCTCCTGAAGGAGACCATGACATCACTGTCCATATATATGAACATCCAATGATAGACAGCACTCCAATGTCAAGGTGAAAAACAGTGACGTCTGGAGCTTTAAGATGCCAGAATCCCCAGCCAGAGCGTCGACAACGCTCTACCCGGCGATTCTTTTCCTGAAGGAGTCCATGACATCAATGTCCATATATATGGACAGAGACGTTAGGAGCATTAAAATGCCGGAATCCCCAGCCAGAGCATCAACAATGCAGTGGTCGGACATTCCCCTCCTGAAGGAGTCCGTGACATCACTGTCCATATATATGGACAGTGACATTAGGAGCATTAAAATGCCGAATCCCCAGCCAGAGTGCAATGTCAGGATAGGGAGCTTAGGATAGGGAGACAGACAGGTGAGCCCTAATCTACCCGCCACTCAGTCCCTGCCTACTTGCACAGCCCGTCCCTACGCTCAATATGTGCACGACAGACAAAACAAGACAAGGGTACACAGATGCAAAGGGAAGTAGGGCAGTTGCCCACGGCAACACAGTGAGCAACAGAGTAGTGGACGAGTCGAGTCAAACCAGGAGTGTACGTGGTAACAAATTCAGAGCAGGAGAATAGTCAGTCAAGCCAGGGTCAATATGAAGCAGAGGTCAATGGTAACAGCAGGAACAGCAGAGCCAGGAAACAAGAGAATCACAGGCAAAGGACAAGCAGCAAATGAAGGTATAAGTAGACCAAGGGCGAGAGCTAGAACCGTCTGGCCAGGCTGCCATAGGCTCTCCCACTCCTCAGCCTACCAGCCTGAGTGGTAGCAGATCGAGTCACTCCAGTAGACCTAGGAACAGATGCAGGCTGATTAACCACGGGCGTCGACACAGAAGCTGTGTCAGGCAAATCCTTTACAGTACCACCCCTTTTATGAGGGGCCACTGGAACCTTCCTAGGTGGACCTGGCTTGTTGGCGAACCGAAGATGGAACTTCCTGAGCAATAACCCGGCATGAACATCCCGGGCGGGTACCCAAGTCCTCTCCTCAGGCCCGTATCCTCTCCAATGGACCAGGTACTGGAGGGAGTCTTGGACCATCCTGCTGTTCACAATCTTGGCCACCTCGAATTCTACCCCTTCAGGGGTGACAACAAGGACAGGAGGATTCCTCGAGGTAGCCAAGGACGGGGAGCAGCGTTTCAGGAGGGAGGCATGGAACAAGTTGTGTATTTGAAAAGACGGGGGTAACTCCAGCCAGAAGGTGACAGGGTTAAGGACCTCAATGACCTTGTACGGCCCTATATACCGGGGAGCCAATTTTTTTGACTGAACTTTAAGGCGCACATTTTTTGAAGACAGCCACACCAGATTTCCAACCACAAACAAGGGGTGAGCAGAACGTCTTCTATCTGCCTGAGTCTTTTGTATGCTCTGGGGCTCCTCAAGGTTCTTCTGAACCTGGGCCCAGACGGTGCACAATTCCCGATGAACGACATCTACCTCGGGATTGTTGGAACCACCAGGTGAAACAGAGGAAAACCGTGGATTAAATCCAAAATTACAGAAAAAGGGGGAGACCCCTGACGAGTTACTGACCCAGTTATTGAGGGAAAATTCGGTGAGGGGAATGAAGGAGACCCAATCATCTTGGCAGTCAGACATAAAACACCTTAAATATTGTTCTAGAGACTGATTAGTCCTCTCAGTTTGGCCATTAGTTTAAGGATGGAAGGCCGAGGAGAAGGACGGATCAATCTCCAACTTCTTACAGAAAGCTCTCCAAAACAATGAAACAAATTGTACCCCTCTGTCAGAAACAATATCGACAGGAACCCTATGGAGACGCAGGATGTGTTTGAAGAACAAGGTAGCTAACGTCTTGGCATTGGGTAGTTTCTTGAGGAGCACAAAGTGGCACATCTTACTGAAGTGGTCTACTACAACCCACACCACCGACTTGCCTTGGGATGGAGGCAGATCGGTGATAAAATCCATTGAGATTTGGGACCAAGGTCTCTGGGAAATGGGCAAAGAACATAGTAAGCCTACTGGTCGGGACCTGGGAGTCTTGGACCTAGCACAAATTTCACAAGCCGCGACATAGGCCTTAACGTCTTTAGGCAACCCAGGCCACCAATAGGTTCTAGAAATGAGGTGCTTGGTACCCAGGATGCCTGGATGGCCAGATAGTGCAGAGTCATGATTCTCCATGAGTACCCTTAGCCGGAATTGCAGAGGAGCAAACAGCTTGTTCTCAGGAAGGTTCTCGGGAGCTGAACCTTGATCAGTCGCAATTTCGGAGACTAAGTCAGAATCAACAGAGGATATGATTATATTGGGGGCAAAACACAAGCAGGATCCTACATCCGGAGGAGGGCTGGCCATGAAGCTACACGACAGCACATTAGCTTTCATATTTTTAGACCCAGCCCTATAGGTGACCACAAAGTTGAATCTAGTAAAAAAACAACGCCCATCGAGCTTGTCTCGGGTTTAGCCTCCGGGCAGATTCTAGGAAAACCAGATTCTTGTGGTCGATAAGGACCGTTACCTGGTGCCTAGCCCCCTCCAGGAAGTGGCGCCACTCTTCAAATGCCTATTTAATGGCTAAGAGTTCGCGGTTGCCAACGTCATAGTTACTCTCAGTGGGGGAGAACTTCCTGGAAAAGTAGGCACAGGGACGGAGATGGGTGAGAGACCTAGTACCCTGAGACAAGACAGCACCCACTCCCACCTCGGAGGCATCAACCTCCACGATGAATGGCTACATCTGGTTAGGCTGAATCAGCACTGGGGCAGAGATAAAGCACCTCTTAAGGACTTCAAAAGCCTGGACCGCCTCCGGAGGCCAGTGGAGGAGATCGGCACCTTTGCGAGTAAGGTCCGTAAGAGGCTTAGCGATGACCGAGAAGTTAGCAATAAATCTCCTGTAATAATTAGCAAACCCAAGGAAGCACTGTAAAGCCTTCAGGGAGGCAGGTCGGACCCAATGGCAGGGTCCATGCAGAATTTGTTAGGAGTGAGGATTTGACCCAAAAATGGTATCTCCTGCACCCCAAACACACATTTTTCGGTTTTAGCAAAGAGTTTGTTTTCCCAAAGGGCCTGGAGCACCTTCCTGACATGCTCAATGTGGGAGGACCAGTCCTTGTAAAACACAAGTATATCATCAAGGTACACTAAAAGAAATACCCCCAGGTAGTCTCTTAAAATCTAATTTATGAAATTCTGGAAGACCGCGGGAGCATTACACAACCCAAAGGGCATGACGAGGTATTCGAAATGACCTTCGGGCATGTTAAACGCAGTCTTCCACTCATCCCCTTCTCTGATTCAGATAAGGTTATAAGCCCCCCGAAGATCAAACTTAGAGAACCATTGGGCCCCCTGAACCTGATTGAAGATCGGATGATAATCCCTGCATCACCAACACAGAACACTGCTCCAAATGAATGGAGCCCACAATGAGTTCAAAAACAGGGGTATGCTGCGTAAATTAACCATTAGCAAGTGGAGTGGAGTCGATACCCACTATCGGGACAGGTTTAGGCAAATCAATCAAAGGCATAGCTAGAGACATAGCAAATTCTACAGACATAATATTAGCAGAGGACCCTGAATCCACGAAGGCACTGCCGGTGGCAGACCTACCATAAAAAGAGACCTGAAAGGGAAGCAAGATCTTATTAGGTTTCATGTACACGGGAAATACCTGTGCGCCTAGGACAGTCGTTCACTTGATGCTTGCCATCCCCACAGTAGAAGCAGAGACCATTCTTCCTGCAGAACTCTCTACGTTGTTGGGGAGACACGGAGGCCCCAAGTTGCATTGGTTTATCCGAGTTTTCCGTGGAAAAACGAAGCAACGGAACCTCGGGAGCCATCATAGGGGAGCAAGAGGAGAAGGCACAAAAACGTTCAAGTCGTCGTTCCCTGAGTTGTCGGTCAAAACTTACCGCTAAAGCCATAACCTGATCTAGAGAGTCAGAAGAGGGATAACTAACAGGTCTTTCAAAGCGTTCGACAGACCCAATCTAAACTGGCACCTCAAGGCAGTTTCATTCCACCGAGAAGCTACACACCACTTCCTAAAGTCAGAACAGTACTCCTCAACAGGTCTCTTACCCTGACGTAAGGTTACCAGCTGACTCTCGGCAAAGGCAATCTTGTCAGTCTCATCATAGATGAGTCAGAGAGCCGAAAAGAAAAGGTCAACAGAAGAGAGTTCAGGGGCGTCAGGGGCCAAGGAGAAGGCCCATTCCTGGGGGCCGCCCTGGAACCGGGACATAATTATACCCACTCGCTGGCTCTCAGAACCTGAGGAGTGGGGCCTTAAACGGAAATAGAGCCTACAACTTTCCCTAAAGGAGATAAAAGTCTTCCGGTCCCCTGAGAACCGGCCAGGCAACTTGAGGTGGGGTACAAGAGGTGGTGTGGAGGGCACTACCTGGGTAGCATCACGCTGGTTGCACCTCTGAGCCAGGTCTTGGACCTGTAGGGAGAGACCCTGCATTTGCTGAGCCAGGGCCTCAAGGGGGTCCATAGTGTGTCAGGGACCAGAGTAGAAAAGGTATATGGGCCTGTGATTATGTAATGTCAGGATAGAGAGACAGGTGAGCCCTAATCTACCCGCCACTCAGTACCTGCCTACTTGCACAGCCCGTCCTAGGCGACGGCGTACAACTGGGCGTCGGTCCCTATGCTCAATATGTGCACGACAGACAAAACAAGACAAGGGTACACAGATTGACAATGCTCTGGCCAGGGATTCCGCTCCTAAAGGAGTCCATGACATCACTGTCCATATATATGGACAGCGACATTAGGAGATTTAAGATGCTGGAAACCCTGATTCTGCTCCTAAAGGAAACCATGACATCACTGTCCATATATATTTGGACGGTGATGTCAGGAGCTTTAAGATGCCGGAATCCCTAGCCAGAGCATTGACAATGCTCTGGCCCGGGGATTCCACTCATGAAGGAGACCATGGCATCACTATCCATATATATGGTAATGCTCTGGCTGGGGATTCCAGCTTTAAGATCCTGGATTCCCCAGCCAGAGCATCAACAACGCTCTAGCCGGGGATTCCTTTCCTGAAGGAGTCCATGAAATCAATGTCCATATATACGGACAGAGACGTTAGGAGCAATAAAATGCCGGAATCCCCAGCCAGAGCATTAACAACGCTGTGGGCGGGGATTCCTCTCCTGATGGAGTCCATTACATCACTGTCTATATACATAGACAGCGATGTCAGGAGCTTTTAGATGCCAGAATCCCCAGACAGAGCAACTCAAATCTCTGGCCGGGGATTACGGTCCAGGAGAAGTCCTTGACGTCACTGTCCATATATGAACAGTGACGCCAGGAGCTTTAAGATGCCAAAATCCCTAGCCAGAGCATTGGCAACCGTCCGGTCTAGGATTCCGCTCCTGATATCACTGTCATTATGAAGAGTGACATAAGGAGCTTAAAGATGCTGGAATCCCCAGCCAGAGCGTTGCAACGCTCTGGCCAGGGATTCCGCTCCTAAAAGAGTCCATGACATCACTGTCCATATATATGGACAGCGACATCAGAAGCTTTAAGATGCTGGAAACCCTGGCCAGAGCATCGACAACGCTCTGGCCAGGGATTCCACTCCTAAAGGAGTTTGTGGCATCACTATCCATATATATGGCAACGCTCTAGCTGGGGATTCCGCTCCGGGAGGAGTCCCTGACGTCAATGTCCATATATGGTCAGTGACATCAAAAGCTTTAAGATGATGGAATCCCCAGCCAGAGCATCGACAATGCATCAGCCGGGAGTTCCGCTCCTGAAGAAGGCTATGACATCACTGTCCATATATATGGACAGTGACATTAGGAGCATTAAGATGCCAGAATCCCCAGCCAGAGCATCAACAATGCTCTGGTTGGGGTTTCCCCTCCTGAAGGAGTCCATGACATTACTGTCCATATGTATAAACAGTGAGGTCAGGAGCTCTAAGGTGACGGAATCCCCAGCCACAGCGTCGACAACGCTCTGGCCGGGGATTCCGCTCCTGAGGGAGTCCATGACATCACTGTCCATATATATATATGGACAGTGATATCCGGAGCTTTAAGATGCCAGCGTCCCCTGCCGGAGCGTTGACAACACTCTAGCCGTGGATTTCTCTCTGGGAGGAGTCCCTAACGTCACTGTCCATAGGATGACGGTTGGTAATGCTCTGGCCTGGGATTCTGCTCCATATTTGGACAGTGATGTCAGGAGTTGTAAAATTCTGAAATCCCCCACCAGAGCGTCCACAATGCTCTGGCTGAGGATACTGCTCCATTAGGAGATCCTGACGTCACTTTCAACATATGGACATTGACGTCTGGAGCTTTTAGATGCTGGAATACCCAGTCAGAGGGTCGGCCGGGGATTCCACTGCTGCAGACGACTTTGACGTCACTGTTAATATATGGACAGTGCTGAGAGGAGAGTTAAGATGCTGAAATCCCCTTCTAGAGCGTCGACAATGCTCCGGACGGGTATTTCGTTCCAGGAGGAGCTCCTGACGTCACTGTCCATATATAGACAACAATGTCAGGGGCTTTAAACTATGGAGTTCCTGGCCAGAGATGTATTTATTTAAGGGAGTATGTCAGTGGTCTTTGTTTAGGGGGGAGTGTGGTCTGCGGTCTATTTTTCTGGGGGTAGGCTCGTCTTGGATCTGTATTTAGGGGTAGTCTGGTCTGAGGTCTGTATTAAGAAGTAGTCTGGTCTAGGGTCTGTATTTAGGGATAGTCTGATCTGAAGTTTGTATTATAGGGATAGTCTGATTCGGGAACTGTATTTAGGAGTAGTATTGTCTGGGGTCTGTATTTATGGGTAGTCTTGTCTGCAATTTGAATTAGGAGGATAGTCTTGTCTGGAGTCTACATTTAGGGGAGTCTGGTTTGGGGTCTTTATTTAGGGGGAGTCTGGTCTGCGGTCTGTTTTTCTGAAGATAGTCTGGCCTGAGTTCTGTATTAAGAGGATAGTCTGTCAGTTTTCATATATTTTGTATGTCCATGTCAAAGTGTTATTCTACCTAATTGATAAAAAAAAAAGTGCAGGCTCCTCCTTCTGCGCTGGAGGCTGTGTATAATGGACATTCAGGGAAGCTCAGCTTAACATATTTTTGTTTGATTCTTCTGGAAGTATCAAAATATGATGATCGGAGCCGACCTGTAAACAACACAAAGCATGAAAAATCACCCCCAGATACATTGTGATGTCACATTGGGGTCCATTAGAATTGTGTGAAACAAAACGGCTGTGTTGCCTGCAACAACCAATAAGATTTCATGTTTCATATTTTCAGTGCAGTGCTGGACATGAAAGCTGTACTGTGTGATTGGTTGCTGTGGTTAAGCCCACACCCTTTTTGCCAGCACTAGGCCCAGTATGTTATAATAATAACAACCATATTAAGGATGATGATGATAATGATGATGATAATAATAAAATATACATTTTTACTGCTGTAACAGGAGTATCCCTATATAGGCAAGTGCAAGAGAAAACGTTGGGGCGTCATGGCAACTAATTAGCTCTTATTTTTTCGCAGCCTCTTGGAAATTGAAAGCAGCAACCTGATTGGTTTCTGCAGGTAACATGTCCACTTTTCCATTGCACTACTTCGACAAAAAGTATGCGTTGTCCATAGCAACTAACAACAGTGTTGGATTCATATTGGTTGCTATGGGTAACACCACTGTTTGTCTGCACTATTTGTCATACACACTGTATAATATATTATATAATTAATCTATGTGCTGATCATACAGATTCTATAATATATGACTGTGGTATTATTACATATTAATAACATACAGTCCGTTATTTAACGAGGGAATTAATTCACTAATTGAATAAAGGGCTGTATGTTGTTAATATGTAATAAACCCCTTTAAAGACCTTAGTGGGGCACTATAGAGCAGCAATGCTCCCTACTATATTATATATATATGTTCTACTACTGTGTCATGCTACAAGTAATGAAATGGAAGTGATAAATAAGGCTCTGTTTACGTCTGCAATGGCACATGGCATGACTTGTAATGGGGTCCATTAGGTTCCATTGTGGTGTCTATAATTTTCCCCTTAATAAATTTGGCGCATTTCATACTGACCTAGTTCAGTTTAAACCTGGCGTATGAAATGCCATTCTTAATAAATCCCCCCTATTAATTCAGAAGATGATGATAGAGTTACCTGTATTCTGCCCTTGGTCTTTGTCTTCATCTTCTGATCTGAGTAGTGAGCTCCGGCTTATACATGATAGTATTATTATAATGGAATCTAGTGATGTCATAATGTTTACTCAGATACAGTGCAGTACATAACATCACAGGATGACATGGTAGAATTATAATGATGTCATCTTATGATGTCACGTGTACTGAGCTTCAGGCCACCATTTTGTTGGCAGGCCCAACAATAAATAATATGACGTCAATGGCCCACATTTACTAATAATGGTGTATTTTACACCAGGCAAAAGGGAGGGGATAGTTGTCGAGATTTGCACCAAATGTACTAAATGGGGCATGGGACTTAAAAAAATTTGTTGCATTTTGAACCCTCCTGACAAAAAAAAAATAATTCTTACAAAATATATACATGTAACCCCCTAACAGTCACGTTAAATTGGGGGCAAAAACGTCTCAAAAGTGTCACTTTTTTTTTTGTAGATATTTTATTTATGTCTTAAAAAAATATTGTTGGCATTTAATTCTGGTTCTTTTAGAGCAGTGGTTCCCAAAGTTTCTGAGGCCGGGACCCACTTTTGGCCGAGACTTTTGTTTTGGACCCCCTCACTACCGTACTTAGCCCGATTTTGTGTGACGTATGTCAACATCATTCGTGGTTTGATGCCGGTACTTAGTTACATTACAAAAATAAGTCCCTGCAACATCGAAAGCAATGATAATTGTATGGGGGATGGGGCGGGCTCAAGGTATCCTGCTGCTGTGCGCTGCTGTGGTCAGACTATGGTTGCTAATGGTGGGTAATGTGACCCGACCCATCCCTCAGTGGACAACAGAGGCGTAGCTAGGGGTTTAGCACACGGGGGGTCAAACACATCTGAGTGGGCCCAAACCCAGTAGGCCACCCACACCGTATAATGACCCCTTAATGCCCTTATACCTGCCCCACACAGAATAATGTTTCTATAGATGCCCCCACACAGTATAATGCCCCCATAGCTGTCACCACACAGTATAATGTCCCTATAGTGCCGCCCCACACAGTATAATGCCCTCATAGCTGCCCCTACACAGTATAATGACCCCTTAGTGTCCCCACACAGTATAATGCTCCTATAGCTGCCCACACAGCATAATACCCCATAGCTGCCACCACACAGTATAATGCCTCTAAAGTGCCTCCCTACACAGTATATTGCCCATAAAGTTGCCCCCATAGACTATAATGCCCCCATAGCTGCCCACACAGTTTAATGCCCATAGCTTCCCCCACCCCTTAGTGCCCCCACACAGTATAATTACCCCATAGCTGCCCCCACAGGATAATGTCTCTATAACTGCACCCACACAGTAAAATACCCCTATAGCTGCCCCCACAGAATAATGTCCCTATAACTGCCCCCACACAGTATAATGCCCCTATAGCTGCACCACACACAGTTTAATGCCCCATAGCTTCCCCCACACAGGATAAGGCCCCTATAGTTGCCCTCCCCACAGTATAATGTCCCCATAGCTTCCCCCTCAAAGTATGTGCACACACAAAATAAAAAATGTCTGAAAATACGGAACTGTTTTCAAGGGAAAACACCTCCTGATTATCAGATGTTTTTTTTTATCATACTCACATCTTTCGCTGCGTTTTTTTACATCCATTTTTGGAGCTGTTTTTCTATAGAGTGTATGAAAAACCGCTCCAAAAACAGCTGAAGAAGTGACATGCACTTCTTTTTTGTGGCCGTTTTTTTTATGCGGCCGCGTAAAAACCGGCCCATCGGAACAGAACACCGTTTTTCCCATTGAAATCAATGGGCAGATGTTTGGAGGCGTTCTGTTACCGATTCTTCAGCCGTTTTTCGGCACGTTTACGGCCCCAAAAACGGTTGAAAACACTGCTTGTGAACATACCCTAACAGTAAAATGCCCTACAGCTGCCCTGACACAGTACAATGGCCCCATAGCTGCTACCACATAGCCCCAATAGTGCCTAATAAAACTTTAAAAAAACATATTTACCTATGCTCCTGGCTCTCCGCTCACAGCATAGTGAATGCTGGAGCAAGGAGCCATTATCTCTTTGCTCCAGCATTGAATTCAACTGTATATGCGTCCTGAGGAAACCGGGACATCAGTGAGTGGCTCGTGATCTCCCGGAGGTCTTCACTCGACCACCCAGATGGTCGTGATCCAGTTTGGAAAACAATGTTTTAGAGCATAATAACCCCTTATTGATGTTGCTGATTTTGGCCTTAAAGACCACTAAATTTATCCCCCCCCCCCCCCGTGTTCAGTTGAATTTTACTGGTGCTTGCGCTAGCCCTTTAAGAAATAGCACGAGCACGCGCGCACCCTATGGGACATACAGGGAGAGGAAGCAGAGAGAAGAGGCATATTCCTGTGGTCGCGGCTGCCAGTAAGAGGGGGATGCCGGTGGTCCGCGGCCACAGGCATTACAGTACTTGCCCCCTCCTCTTAGGTCTAGAGCGTAGGAGGAGCTTCTTGATGATTGTTGGGTCGTCAATATTCTCTTCAGGTTCCCAATCTTCTCCTCAGGTTGCAGTGGATTTACTTGTATGATTATTATACGAGAATTCAGCCCACAGAAGGAGATGTACCCAGTTGTCATTTTGAACTGATACAAAATGGCGGAGATCGTTTTTGAGCACTTGATTAATTGGCTCAACTTGGCCATTGGATTGTGAATGGCAGGCAGAAGAGAAGTCCAGTTTTATGTCCAGAAGTTTACATAGAGCTCTCCAGAATTTGGATGTGAACTGGACACCACAATAAGAGACAATGTGGATAGGCATTCCATGCAGACGAAAGACATTCTGAATGAAGAGGCTTGCCAGACGAGGAGCTGAGGGAAGACCAGACAGAGGAATGAAATGTGCCATCTTGGAAAAACAATTCACAACGACCCAGACAATGGTGCAGCCACCAGAGGGAGGAAGATCTGTAATAAAAATCCATAACACTATGCTACCAGGGACTATCAAGAACCAGCAAAGGTTGGAGTAGACCCACAGGCTTGGAATGAGTAGTTTTGTTTTGGGAACAGGTGGAGACAAAGTCCTGGACATCCTCTCACACGAGTGGAACAGAGCGTCTGCTTTGACGTTTTTGTCCACTGGAGAAAAATGAAGTTGAAAATCAAACCTGGCAAAGAAATGCGACCATCTGGCTTGACGTGGATTTAAACGTTGTGCCAACTGTAAGTAGGTAAGATTCTTGTGATCTGTGCAGATGAAAACTGGATGTGCAGAACCTTCAAATAGATGTCTCCACTCTTCTAGGGCTAACTTGATGGCTAGGAGTTCACGATCACCAATGGAATAATTATTTTCCGCTGCCGAGAAGAGTTTAGAGAAAAAGCCACAGGAGACAGTTTTTCCCTTAGGGTATGTGCACACGGTAGCAGGCTTTTACGTCTGAAAGGACAGACTGTTTTCAGGAGAAAACAGCTGCCTCGTTTCAGACGTAAATGCTCCTCCTCGCATTTTGCGAGGCTTCTCTGACAGCCGTAAATTTTGAGCTGTGCTTCATTGAGTTCAATGAAGAATGGCTCAAATTACGTCTTAAAGAAGTGTCCTGCACTTCTTTTGACGAGGCTGTATTTTTACGCATCGTCGTTTGACAGCTGTCAAACGACGACGCGTAAATGACAGGTTGTCTGCACAGTACGTCGGCAAACCCATTCAAATGAATGGGCAGATGTTTGCCGACGTATTGTAGCCCTATTTTCAGGCGTAAAACGAGGCATAATGCGCTTCGTTTACGCCTGAAAATAGGTCGTGTGAACCCAGCCTTAGAGTTTTTCTGGAAGAGGAGTTCTCCAGCACCTATGTAAGAGGCTTCAACCTCCAATGAAAACTGACGGGAAACATCAGGATGGTGTAGAACGGAGGCAGAAGTGAAGGACTTTTTAAGCTCTGAGAATGCAGCTTCAGGAGGCCAACTTGTAGCATTTGCTCCCTCTTTGGTGAGGGCAGAAATGGGAGGGGTAAGCAAAGAAAAATTAGATATAAATTGTCGGTAAAAGTGTGCAAAACCCAGAAACCTCGGTATAGCACAAAGACCTTGAGGAGAAGGACATTCAAGAATGGACTTTACTTTCTCTGGATCCATCTGGAGTCAATGATCGGTGACAATATAGCCCAGGAAGGGCAAAGAATTATTTTCAAATATGCATTTCTCCAATTTAGCATAGAGGTTGTTCCCCCTTAACCGTGACAGGAATTGGCGAACATGCTTCCAGTTAGTCATCAGATCAGGTAAGTAGATCAAGATGTCGTCCAGATAAACCACCACCATACAACATATCCCAGAATATATCATTCACGAATTCCTAGAACACAGCTGGAGCATACGCAAACCGAAGGGCATCACAAGATATTCATAGTGGCCGTCTCGTGTGTCGAATGCAGTTTTCCACTCGTCACCCTTGCGGATACGAATCAAGTTATAAGCCCCACCAAGGTCCAGCTTAGAGAAAATCTTGGCTCTAGGAATACGGTCCAAGAGCTCAGAGATAAGTGGTAAGGGATACTTATTTTTGACTGTGATCTTATTCAGACCACAGTGGCAAGTGGGCTTATACAATTTGATCAAAATGTTTACTAAGAACATCATGTTCGTACATTTTATTTTGCTGAGCCGCAATAGATCAAGTATAACAAGTGGATGTGTGGTCCAGGTTTCTTTTCTCCCTTGTGGATGTAACAAGCAATGTATTGTACTTCGGTGGCTTAAAAAGGCTCTGTAACCACATTATAAGTGCCCTATCTCCTACATAGTCTGATCGGCGCTGTAATGTAGATAACAAAAGTGGTTTTTATTTTGAAAAACTATCAATTTTTAGCAAGTTATGAACAATTTTAGACTTATGCTAATTAGTTTCTTAATAGACAACTGGGCGTTTTTAAACTTTTTACCAACTGGGCGTTGTACAGAGGAGTGTATGACGCTGACCAATCAGCGTCATACACTTCTCATTGTTCCAGCCCAGCTTGTTTCACTGCACATACTGCGTGATCTCACTGTGAATGACAGCACAGCGTGATCTCGCAAGATCACGCTGTGCTGTCACTTACTCACACATTAACTTTAACGAAGTGTATTGAGACTGAATAGACATTGCCTCCAGCCAGGATGCGATGTCTATTCACACTCCCTACACTTCGGTAAAGTTTCTGACACAGCACAGAGTGATCTCGCTGTGAATGACAGCACAGTATGATCTCGCGAGATCACGCTGTGTGTGTAGTGAAAGAAGCTGGGCTGGAATGATGAGAAGTGTATGACGCTGATTGGTCAGCGTCATACACTTCTCTTTACAACGCCCAGTTGGTAAAAAGTAAAAAAACGCCCAGTTGTCTATTAAGAAACGAATTTGCATAAATCTAAAATTGTTCATAACTTGCTCAAAATTTATTGTTTTTCAAAATAAAAAACACTGTTGTTATCTACATTACAGTGCCGATCAGATTATGTAGGAGACAGGGCACTTATAATCTGGTGACAGAGCCTTTTTAACTAGTGCTCTATACAGACCACAAATAAGCCCTCTCTCAGTTGAAATGGTCCGGCTGCAGAAGTCTGCAGTTAAGCTTAGCAAGGATATGGGATGGCTTAAAAAACCAATTGTTCAACCCTGGATTCCTTTCTCTCTGACTACACTTCTGGTGTGTATTTCGCTGGTTCTACTTCTTCTCCACTTTCCACACCCCAAGGTTCAGTGTTTGATCCCCTACTGGTTTCCCTTTTTACAAAGTTCAGCTTATTTAGTTTCCAGTATTATCTTTATACTTATGACACCAACCAATTACATTTTATCATGCTGTCCTAAAAACATCAGTGAGCAGCTGTTTCTGGTCTCTTCCTATTTTCACTTTCAAATTTCTCACCAAAATCAGATGTTTCCCTCTCAGTATGTAATACTACAATCCTTCCTATTTTTCATGCCAGGTATATGTGCTTTCTTTTTTACATTTAAGGTTGCTGTTTGACCACTGACAACACCTTTAATCTGAAAGCTGCTCCCATGAACCCTGGGAAATAGCTGCAAGGGAAATATAGTATTACATGGTGACCGTTTAGATGTTAGCATGTCTCCACTCTGACTCATTGAGGGGGAACCCCCTCTGACATCCACATGATGTCATAAGGAATATGGACAGGGGTTGTCCATTACCAAATTCTAAAATAATCTCTACCTACCTCACCACTGGTATAAAAAAAAAAAACAACGATTCAATTCTTGCCTTGAATGTAGCTCATTCCTAACTGGTTTTCCATTAAAGAAACCATCTCTGATTCAATCTATCATGAATTCAGCAGTAAGGTTGATATTTGTGTCTAATGGTCATACTTACCCCTCTGCCCTTTGTCAGTTATTACACCAATTACTTGTCTCTTCTAGAACTCAAAGTCCTCTTACTAGTTTATAAAGCTATCCACCATGCTGCACCTTCCTACATTTTCAACCTCATCTGTGTTTAATAATGGACTCTCAGTCCCATCTCCAGGACTTCTACCATGCTTCACCCATCCTATGTAAATCATTGCCTTGTGCCTTTAGATTTGTTCCTAACATTCACAGTTTAAGTATCCTTTCCAAACTTGTCACATACTTTTATCAGATGCCAAGCCCATGGTCCATATTTTCATTATTATTATTTATTTTTCAAACTGTTTTTCATTTTTAGGACCAACAAGGAAAGGAGACATTGCAATGTAAAAGGAATATTACAAATAAGATCATCATTACATAGATCCAGTGTAATGGGCTAAGGGGAAGTGGAGAGTGGAATGGCAGGAGTGTGAAACCATGAACAATCACTCATTACGCATACAGACATAAATGTATAGTTACCAGTATACAGTAACCAAAGTCTGGTACAATGGCATTGAAGCTCAATTAGTAAACATGAGGGACCCATCAACGTCTGAATTGTGGACAATAATTACACTGGTGCAGAGCCCAAGAGAATCTGATTCTGGAACCAAACTGTGTACTGGAAGCTATCACATATTGCCTGTTTAACATTTGATGGCAAAAAAGCAATAAAAGGGACCCAAGTATAAAAAAAAGTGTATGCGTTGTTTTTTTGTGGAGGGTAGTCTCTGTCCAATCTATCTTTAAAAAAAAAAAGAGTTTTTCCCAACAATTTCAAAAAGAGGGGGGCTCCCTTTATAACCAAGTTTGTAGTATGGCATAATTGGCTGAGGCAGCTATGATGTGTAACAGTCCTTTACACCCTGGAGTGCAATTATATAAATACTCTAAATGTTTTAATTATTTACATTTTCTAAAGCACTGTGGAATATGGTGATGCTATATAAATAAAGATTATCATCATTACTACTTTTATATAGACACCAAACATTTTATTTCAGCACCTTGTGTCATCTAAATAGTGGCCTATTAAATTAAAAGAAGTATGGTGGTATTAAATTCATTGTGGAACATTTCTTAGTCTAGTAGTTATTTTTCTAGTGACGGTTAAAATATAGAATAGGCAACACCTCTATTCTTGTATGGGTTTTATAAATAGCCCTCATTGTCTCTTTAAAATGAAAATGAACACAAATTAACATATTTAGTAACACAAAAAAAACTAGAAAAAAGTCACATATATTCAGTAACAATTTATTTCTAAACAGCATTTTCTTAAACAATCCTATTACAGAGTGAATATTAGTACTAGATATAGTTTAAATTCTAAACTGGCTTACGGCAATATGAATTGCAACCTGAGAGCAAATCATTTCTACAAAATACGGTACATTAACGTTTCTTTACCAGAGGCATTTTAATAATGATAATAATGATGTGAGTATAATCTCATCATGTGTTCAAAGCCCTTTTAATATCTGAATATTGTTACAAACGAATATACATAAATATACATATGTTTTTGTATAGGAAAGGACATGAGATAAATCCATCTTCATTATATGTCACCTACTTCATTACCACATTCATTTACCATCAGGTGCAGCATGTTCTACATAATAGAAAAACATTCAATGAACTACAGTATCATTATTATATATTACCCCAGGCCAAAATTGTCAAACTGAAGGCTGACGTGACTGAGTGTTTCTGGCTGGATTTCCAAATGTTTCATAAATTTATGGATATAAGTATATGTTCCAAAGAGAAAAAATGTTTTGGAGGATTCCTCCAGCTCACCTTATCGCATATGGGTACTTGCGCGCGGGTCCTCGTGTCAGCACACATATGGAGTACAAGAGAAGACAAAGAAATGGATCCAGCGCTGTGTCCTTGGAGTCTTTTAAAATAGGAAACTATTTCCAAGTTTTATTATATAATGAAAAATAAAAACAATAGCATTGCAGGTAGATATTCTCAAATGAATGGTGGATTTATGGCAGTGTGAGCGGTGCCTACGCGTTTCTGACGCATACAGCGTCCTTAGTCATGGCTTCTGAGAAAGCCATGACTAAGGACGCTGTATGCGTCAGAAACGCGTAGGCACCGCTCACACTGCCATAAATCCACCATTCATTTGAGAATATCTACCTGCAATGCTATTGTTTTTATTTTTCATTATATAATAAACCTTGGAAATAGTTTCCTATTTTAAAAGACTCCAAGGACACAGCGCTGGATCCATTTCTTTGTCTTCTCTTATATGTTCCAAAGATTTGCTTTTAGCAGTCACTTAGGCTTTGTTCACATTTGCATTAGGTGTTATCTGTAAGGTTCCCCTGCTTTTAGTGGAAAAGCGTAACATGATGCAGTATTCCATCCAGTTAAAAAAAACAAACATGTGTTCCTGACACTCATTAGAAGTCAATGGGGAAAAATCATATCCATCATAGATCCTGTAACGCCAGACATAATGACGCCAGTGTGAACTGATCATTTGGGCATCATTTTGCAGTGACAATATATCAATATTTGGGATCAATCATGTTCAGGTCAGATTATTTATTTTTTTCCTGGTCTTTGGTTGAAATTTTAGCGTCTGAATCTGATGGTACTGTATAATGACAACACTGAGCACTAAACACAAATCTATGCATCTACAAGGTGCCTTAATACCCATCTCATCTTTAATGGCATCCTTCAAAATGTTTGTGTGTATTGTTGGATAAAATTGGCAAAAATAGGCAATAAAAAGTTCCTGGATTATTATCATATGAATGTACCAAGAGCAATATCCATTTATTATTATTATTTTTTTTTATAAAAGTAGTTGTATCTGTGACTATTCTATCCTAAAACAAATACCAGTGGAGCAGTACTGATAAACCTGTGTACTGTGTTATTATCTAAAGAAGTCTAAAAGCTCTTGAATACAAAAATATCTCATTGAAGAAAATATATAAAAAATGTATTACCCTGTAATGACTAAGCTTGCCAAAATAAGAAAATCTATGCAGTAAAAATAGAAAGAATGTATAAAACAATGTTCATTTGACAATAAAAATCTCAGTGCATGAGTTTATTTATCATTGTCATTGTCCTCGGCTTTAACATTGTCTGTTTCTGGTGCACTGTCTGGTCCTTGAGACAAGTTGTCATTGCCTAAATTCTTTTCTTGTATACTCTTCTCAACTTTTGTGATTCTTTGTTTAAGTTTTAGTTGTGTGGAGTTGTAGTCGGCTAGTAATCTGGCAAATCTTGTCTGTAAACTGTCAAAAGCAGTTTCTAGCTTCTCCACTTTTTCTTCTGTATCTTTTGGATCTGACCCAGCCTTTGCGGCCTCCTCATCAATTAGTCCGTCTTTCATTAGAATTTGTCTACCTTTTTCTTCAAGCGCTGATTTTGCCTCTGGGTACTCTGTGAGAGCCTCCATTAAATCATCCTTGGATAAACAGAACAAGTCAGAATAACCAATACTTCGAATGTTAGCTGTCCTCCTGTTCCCTGACTTGCTACCTTTGATGTTTAATATGCTGATTTCACCAAAGTAACTTCCATCACTGAGGACCACAAACTGTGTCACACCATCATCTGCCACCACTGCAAGCTTACCTTCTTTAATAATATACATTTCCCGTCCTATATCACCTTTTCGACAAATATAGTCACCAGGGCTAAATACTTGAGGCCTTAGCTTCAGCACTAATTCCACTAGTAATCCAGCTTCACAGTCTTGAAAGATTCGAACCTTCTTCAAAGTGTCCAAATGGACATTAATTGCAATCTCTGCTTTCAGTTTGTCTGGTAAGTTTTTTAGGACTTCTTTTTCATCCATTGTTTTCTTGTTTGTCCAGAGATAGTCAAACCATTTTATTACCCTGGCCTCCAGATCTTTTGAGACATTACGAAATTGCATATATTGCTTTATGGAGTCAATCTTGGACTGAAAATCTGCTCTTGATGCATTCATATTTGAGATCATAGATCCCACATTACCAACAATGGTGGCAAAGATGAGAACACCAATTAAGAAGTCAAACACCACAAAGAGGAACTCTATATCCTTGACTGGAGGAGGTGTCTCCCCAATAGTGGTAAGAGTGAGGGTTGACCAGTAAAGACTGTAAATATATTTCCGTGCAAGGCGACCATATTCTGGATGAGAAATATTAGGATAGACCCATGTGTCATTTCCAAAGCCAATGGCTTTGGAAATTGCAAAGTAAATGCATGCATTCCAGTGTATGATAATCAAAATATAAAGAACAAGGTTTCCAATGCGGAAAATATTAGGGTAATTGGTTCTAGTTTCAGTGCGATCAAAGAACTCAAACATTCTAGCAAACCTTAATAGGCGGTTGAAACGTAGTTCTGGATAGTTAAAACCCACTTTGAAGGAGATCAAATCTGTTGGCAAGAGTGATAACATGTCAAGTTTAAACTGCAAAGTCTTTGTGTAATATTCCTTTAACTTCTTGGCTTCTCTCACTAGCAAGCCTTGCTCAAGAAAACCTGAAAAATATAAGTTTTTATTAAAATATAAGTTTTTATTAATACTTCATGTTCTAAATTTTATGTACTTAAAGTTCTATTAACTACTGTATAGCAAATAAAGGGGCCAATTTGTAACATTATACAATATGAATGAGATTTCAGCCTGTCAATCCATTAACCCCTTATTAACCAACCTATTTTAGGTCTTAATGACCATTTTTCCATCGTTGCATTCAAAGAGCTAGAACGTTTTTATTTTTCAGTCGACACAGCTGTATAAGGACTTGTTTTTTGTGGGACAAGTTGTATTTTCTAATCGTTCCATATTGGGGTACATATCATTTATTGATTAGCTGTTATTAACTTTTGGGGGGGGGTAATAGAAAAAAACACAGAAATGTTGCCATACTTTTTTGTGTCTAAAATTGACACCGTTTACCCTGTGGTATAAATAACATAATAACTTTATTCATCATGTCGTCACGGTCGTGGAGATACCAAATTTATATTGTTTTATTGTTCCTCTAATATAGCTGTAAGAGGGATGCCAATTAGCGTCTATGAAAGGCACTGATTGGCAGGGCAGAATGACTTGTAGTTTTTATTCAGGGGCGTAGCTAGGGGGGGCAGGCGGGCCATGTGCCCCGGGCGCAACTAAGAGGGAATTTGAGGGGGCACAGGGCCCCACCAATCATGACAGCGGTAGGCAGTTTCTCTGAGGGGGTGGCGGCGCCACTGAAATCACCCGCCGCCACCCCCTTCTGCAAAATAGACGATGAATGGCCGGGTACCGCGCCGCTAGCATCTATGAAAGGTGCTGATTGGCAGGGCAGAATGGCTTGCCGTGTCAATCAGCACCTTCCATCGATGCAATAATTAGAGGTGCATTGTATGACGCCATCCCCAGGAAACCTGCTCAGAAGAGAGTAGGTTTATACTGCCACGGGACGGCGTGGGAACCGGATTATGGTGAGTATGTAAAGTTTATTTATTTTTTATCCTAAAAAAATAAGTGACATTATCTACAGGGGGGGGGGTCTTTCTACAGAGGTCGGCTCAATCTACAGGGGGTGGCTATATACAGGGGTGGGCTATATGTGGAGTACTAAACGGGGAGCTATATGTGAGGCATTATATACAGGGATGGGCTATATACAGGGGTGGGCTATATGTGGAGCACTATTGGGGGAGCTATATGTAAGGCACTATATAAAGGGGTGGGCTATATGTGGAGCACTATATACAGGAGCGGGCTATATACAGGGGTGGGCTATATGTGGAGCACTATAGGGGGAGCTATATGTGAGGCACTATACACAGGGATGGGCTATATGTGGAGCACTATTCATAGTGGGAGATATATGCAGGGCACTATCTACAGGGGCATGCTATATGTTGGACACTTTATACAGGGGTGGGCTATATCTACACGGAGGCTATATACAGGGGTGGGCTATATATGGAGCACTATTGGGGGAGCTATATGTGAGGCACTATATACAGGGGGGTATATGTAGAGCAATATTCATAGGAGGAGATATATGTAGGGCACTATTTACAGGGGTGGGCTATATGTTGTACACTATATACAGGGGGGTATATGTGGGGCACTATATACAGGGGGGCTACATGTGGGGCACTATTTTCAGAGGGGGCTATATGTTGGGCACTATATACAGGGGGGCTATATGTGGGGCACTATTTAAATGGGTGGCTATATGTGGGCACTATCTACAGGGGTGGCTATATGTGGGACACTATCTACAGGGGGCTGTATGTGGGGCACTATCTACAGGGGGCTCTATGGGGGGAACTTTCTACGGGGGCACGGTGTGTGTGTGTGTGTGTGTGTGTGTGTGTGTGTGTGTGTGTGACACAGTTTATGGTGCTATTATAATTAGAGGTGCAGTGTATGGCGCTATTATAATCAGGGACACAGTGTGCAGTGCTATTATAATTAGAGGTACAGTGTATGGTGCTATTATATTTAGGGGCACAGTGTCTGGCACCATGAGAACTTTATCTTTGTTTATAGGTGCAGAAATGTTTGAAAAGTGAGAAGCTGAAGACATCTAAGTTGTAAACTACAGAAATGGGCCGTGGCCGGAAAAAGTTATCACAGCGGTCTGGACCGGATGGATAAGAAAAGACAAAAAGAACAACTACAATCTGAGATCATCACCTGTGAGTCACTTAACGTAAATGTTTATTCTGCCTCTAATCAGCACAGTAGTCACCGTACGATCTGTAGCGAGTTGATAGGTAGTATGTTTTTTTTTCCTGAAACAGCATCTCCCAGCATATCCTTACCATTGATTTACCCTTGCTGGGAGCTGTATACAATTTAGTACAAACCTATATGGCAGGGGTTACAATAATTGAGCTGTATTTGTGCTAGTGTATTGTATTTATGTACTGAACTTGGTTCTGGTGCTGTATATATGTATGGAGCTTTATTCTGGTACTATATATATATGTACTGATCTTGGTTCTGGAACTGTATATATGTACTGAATATTGTTCTTGTGCTGTATATATGTAATGAGCTTGGTTCTGGTGTTGCATATATGTAATGAGATTGGTTCTGGTGTTGTATATAGAACTATATTGCTTGCAAAATGTACAAATGGTTTTATGCACGAGTTACATTAAAAACAATAACGTGGGAAAAAAATGCCACCTCATTGATTGGTAGAGAAAACAAATATGGCGAGTTGGAAGAAGATGTCGGGAATGAGGTTGGGGGGGGGGGCGCCAAACTGAATCTTTGCTCCGGGTGCTGGAGAACCTAGCTACACCCCTGTTTTATTGGTACCAGTTTGGGGTCATTACAGATGTGGTGGTATCAAATATATGTAGCTTTTTTTTTTCCATAAAAGGCATATTGTAAGCGGAAAAAATAGTTTTGTTCTTTTTTTTTTCTTGGGATTTTTATTTATTTATTAACTTTGTTAAACTATTAGCTTTTTTTTTTTAGTCCCACTAGGGGACTTTACTGTATGATATTTTGATAATAGAGTGCAATATTCATGTATTGCAGTGTATTATCCCTGTCAGTGTAAAACTGTATTAGGCCATGCCTGTTAGGCCCCCGGCTGCCATAGAAAACATCGGCATTCCGCGATCGGGATAAGAGAGGGAGACCCCCCTCTAAAACCACTTAGATGCCTCGGTCACTATTTTGATCCTGTCCGCTAGAGCAGGTGCCCGACTGCCTTTAGACCGCCTGACACCCACTCTAGCTGGCACGGTACAAGCATGCCGGGCCTATGTCACAGCGTCGCCTTTTCACGGCACTGTGGCATAAGTACCCTTAATGGCCGCTGTTTAAACACTTATTGGCGGTTATGAAGGGGTTAAGGACGTCTCAGTACATTACAAAGCTCTAATACATATATTGTGACTGTAATGTAATGAGCTGTGCATCTTTGTCTCCATCACATAACCAGGACAGATCTTTATTCACTAGAAGTGAACAATGATGGTTCTCATTGAATAACTACATAAGGAATCTGTATAGAAAGTATATTAGAAAAATGTATACAATACAAAGTATAATATTAATTTGCTGAAACCACTATACTCCTTTATTCCATGCAAAGTTTCCGATTCCTTTCTGAGAAGTGACATTCCGTTCTGTGTAGGGAACATGTTTTCTGAATATTTTGTTTTAAGACATCTTTAGTAGACAAACGTAAACATTATGTACACCTTTGCAGAACTTTTTTTTTTTTTTGAATACTCATTTTTATTAACGTTTTCGACAAATAAACATACATAATTATATAATATAAGAGGAGTAACATAATCCCCTATCAAATTAAAATGTCAGAGTATTCAGTAACAATCTAAAAAACCTCAACTGTCCCCCGCCCTACTCACCTCCAACCCCCCCACCCATGTCACCACCTGTAAAGTATAATCATGTATCATACCAAGGAAATAGGTGTTCGCCCATGTAGTAGCTCCAAAGAATACCATGTTGTATACTTAAAGCCAGAGGCGTAGCTAGGTTCTCCAGCACCCAGGGCAAAGATTCAGTTTGGCGCCCCCCCCACCTCTTTCCCGACATCTCCTTCCCCCTCGCCGTGTTTGTTTTCTCTACCAATCAATGACGTGTCATTTCTTTTCCACATTTATTTTTATGTAACTCTAGCATAAAAACATTTGTACATTTTACAAGCAATACACACACACACACACACACACACACAAACACACACGCATTAAATAAAATAACAAACAATTCAAACTCACCTTAATCCCGCTCCCACGCCGGCCGGCAGCAATGGAGACCTGCTCTCTTCTGCGCAGGTCTCCTGGGGGTATAACCAAGCATCTATGAAAGGCGCTGATTGGCTGGGCAGGATGACTTTCCCTGTCAGTCAGTTAGCACCTTTCATCGACAGAAGCTTCACTGGTACAAAAGGTACCAGTCGCTTCACTGGTACAAAAGCGATGAATAGCCGGGCACGGAACGTACCCGGCCATTCATTGCTTCTAATTGTACCTGTGTCCTATAGACACAGGTACAATTATAGTGCAGGAGGAGGTGGCGCTGGCGCCCCACTCTAAGTTGCGCCCGGGGGGAACATGCCCCGCCTGCCCCCCTAGCTACGCCCCTGCTTAAACGTATAACTGCGGATTGAGTATTAATAAAGGATAGCCAAGATGAAAAGAATAGTTTTGTCAGTGTTTCCTTCTGTAATGCCGCATTAAACCAATCCATGCAAAATAAGTGTTCCACCTTTGATAAAAACCAATGCAAAGGGTACTGCGTCTGCATTTGCCCAATATTGAAGTATACTCTTGCGAGTCGCACATGCCCAAATATTCAAGATAGATTTTGAAAGGCTATTTTTGTCAGATTCTGACAAAATACTGAAGATAGCTCATTCAGGAGTCATTTCAAAAGAGATTTGAAATTGTTGAGAAAGATGAGTTTTGACCATGATATTTTAGTTTGCGGACATTCCCAAAAATTGAGAAAAATTTCAGAATTAGGAAATTTGCATCTAGCACAAGAGTACACTTCAAGTGGAGACACAGACCTTTATTTTAATGATTATGTTGTGAACAAAACATTTACAATTGGTTTTGATGAAAAGTTTTGTACCGTTTGTTTTCTGAATCTTATATGTCTTACAATCCTATACCAGCTGCTGGATGCCTTAGGGCTTGTCCACACATAACGGAATTGCGGCAGAAAATTTCTGCCGCAATTCCGCAAAAACTAGCAGGATTTCCGCTGCGGAAAAACCGCACCATTTCCTGCGTTTTTACTGTAGAAATTGGTGCAGATTTTACTGCGTTTTATTCAATGTTGTGAGATGGTGACATGTCCTCTGAAAAACGCAGCAATTCAGTCCACTTTCCGCAGCAGGAATTGACATGCGAAAAATACGCATCGAAGGTCAATTTCTGATCAGAAATTTTACGCGGTGTGTGGATAAGATTTGTTTAATCTCACCCACTTTGCTGCTACTGTATTCTGCTGTGTATTTTCCATCCGCAATTCCGCTACGTGTGGACAAGGCCTTACAGTGCTCTGCCCGACAGAAACGCTTATTGTCGGCTTATCTCTAGCCTCTCTCTGTACTCTCCTGAACGCTATTCTAAGCTGAGATCTTCTTTATTGAAAAAATGTTAGTTTGAAACCCCATGTACACAACCGTAAAAATCATCCTTAATTAAGGACGCATTCACTTCTATTCATCACAGACACCTTCACATTTATTTACGGGAAGGTGTCCCGGCCGTAGAAGTGTACCGCAAAAGATAGGACATTTCCTATATTTTGCTTTTTATGGTCCGTACTCCCATACGTTGTATTAGAGCAGGGGCCGAAAATGCGGGTGGCTGCCCGCAGGCCGTCAGCGGGCCGGCGTCGTGGCCCATGAGTACCGGCACGTACGTGTGCATGAGGCCTAAAACAGCATTGAGGATAGCAGAAAGAGAAAGGATAGAGAAGAGCTGACATTCAGCTGGTCTGTCAGACAGAGCACTGAACGGCATCCAGCAGCTTGTATGGAATTGTAATACATACAGGTTCCAGAAAAAAAAAAGTGCAATTTTTTTGAATAAAACCAATGGTAAAAATGTTTTATTTTTAAAAAAAATACATACAAGGCTCGCAAGTGTGAGGACATACAGCAGGAGACATCTTGGCTTCCTGAGTAGGGGCTAATAATAACTGCACGCAACCTACATTTCCAGGTCTGAATGGGGTTGTGCATTATGGATTGTAACACAGATCATATACACAGTATTCTATAAATATTTTTGACTGGTTATCTATGGTGTCCAGCTGATTTGATGTAATATAATATAATAAGGAGTACAATAGAGCAAACAGAGTTATAGACGTCAAAAAGTTGTAAGAGGTTCAGAAAACTAAGGAAGAATTTGGGCCATTTGTTCCTCTGGCTCGATTGTAGTCACCATCCCACTAAGAATGTGTTTAATCCATGACCCCCTCAAAACTTTTGGTTAAATAGTCTTAATTTCTAGCAACCAAAGTAATTTAATTGTAAAAAATATTAAAATTGAATATTATATGGGTGTGATGATTTGAATAATTTACCTGTCCTGAATCTTACTATTATGTCCATGATGTATACTGCATCCGCACTGTAATCCAGGATCATCCACAGGACAATGTTTTTTTTCTGCAGTTCATCAAAACAGGCTCTTCAAAAACAGAAAAAACAGCCAAATATCAGTCAGTGCTGACAGGATATCCAAGTGAACGTTATCAATAAGAGAGAAGACATCTGCTATCTTTACCTGCACACTAGAAAGCACCAGTTATACAGCACAGGTATGGAGATGATTGATAACCATCTGTAGTAGAAGTTGCTGGCTGGATCAACTACAAACACTACTTTTTTCTTTCTAGAATTAAAGAACACTTGTATTAAGAATACATCAGAGAAGAATATTCCACAATATTCCAAGATGTGACTGCATCAATTAAACCATCTCACCCATACCTACCTGTCAATGCAGACATATTTTCTTTGTTATAATATGTTCACCAATAGAAAATGGACATATTTTCTTTGTTATAATATGTTCACCAATAGAAAATGGACAAATTTCAGGATTGTGATCTGTTGTTTTTATTGTACCTTTAGGAATGATGTTCTATAATTGCTATGATATAATTTCCTTTACCTATATACTAAGAAATATTCTTATTAATAATAAGAAGCTTTTATAGCTTTTTTATGTATCATCAAGTTATCATTAAATGATTTCAAACACATACAGTATAGTAATTCATGTATATCAACCAGTCTAGCAAAAAAGGAAAAGGTACAGTAGTTTTACTTTTCAACCTCCACTTGACACTGGGAATCTAATAGTACCCTGGAAAACACCACTATTTGTATTTGTACTGTAGAATGTTAAATCTGTTCAATTTAACTCCTGTATTAGATTTCTATAGTGCCTTAGGAAATTATACACCCCTTTGGTATTTTTCCTGTTTTATTACATTACAACCTGAAATTCAAATCGATTTTAAATTAGATTTTATGTAATAGACCTAACAAAATAATCCAAATTGTTACAGTGGAATGTTTTTTTTTTTACCTTGTTTAAAAACAAAAACACCTGAAAAGTTGTTTCGTGCATATGTATTCAATCCCTTTGTTATGAAACCCCATATATAAGGTCTGATCAAACCAACTAACTTCAGGAGACACATAATTAGTAGAATAAGGTCCCTCTGTGTGCAAAGTGTTACATGATCTGTCACATGATGTCAGTATAAATATATCCGTTGTGGAAGGCCCTGATTCTGCAACCCCTCTAAGCAAGAACCATGAAGACCAAAGAGCTCTCCAAACAGGTCAGAGACAAAGTTCTGGAGAGGAATAGATCAGGGTTAAGTTATAAAAAAATATCCCAAACTTTGAACATCTCACGGAGCACCATTAAATCCATTATTAAAAAAAAAAATTCAAGGATATGGCACAACTACACATCTGACAAGGGAAGACCCCCCACGAAAACTCGGACTGGGCAAGGACAGCATTAATCAGAGATTATAAAAAACACCAACGATAACACTGAAGGAGCTCCAAAGATCCACAGCTGAGTTGGAAGTACAGTATCTGTCCACAGTACCACTATAAGCCATACATTTTACAGAGTGGGGCTTTATGGAAAAATGGCCAGAATAAAATCATTGCTTAAAGAAAACACATTTTGAGTTGACCAAACAGCATGTGGCAGGCTACCACAACGCTATGTGTGGCTCACACCCAGCACTTCCCATCACCCCAATAACACCATTCCCACAGTGAAGCATGATGGTGGCAGCATCATGGTGTGGGGGGGATACTTTTCATCGACAGGCACTGGAAAACTGGATTGAAGGAAAGATGGATGGCAGAAAATACAGGGCAATGCTTGAGAAAAACCTGTTTCAGTCTGTTGGACATTTGAGACTGGGGTGGAGGTTCACCATCTAACAGGACAATAACCCTGAACATACTGCTAAAGCTACTGTACACTGGAGTGGTTTAAGGGGAAACCGTTAAATGTCTTAGTCAAATCCCTGATCTCAATCCTATTGAGAATCTGTGGCATGATTTCGAAGACTGCTGTACACCAACACAACCCATCTAACTTGATGGAGTTGGAGCAGTTTTTCCTGGAAGAATTGGCAAAAATCCCAGTGTCTAGATGATGTAAACCAATAAAGACATATCCCAAGAGACTTACATCTGTAATTGCAACAAAGGTGGCTCCACAAAGTATTGACTTTCAGGGGGTGAATACTTCTGCACATTAAAGTTCTATTTTTTATTTTAATTATTGTTTGTGTGACAGTAAAAAATATTTTGCACCTTAAAAGTGATAGGCAAGTTGTGTAAATCAACTGGTACAAACTCCCAGAAATCCATTTTAATTCAAGGTTGTAATGCAACAAAACAGAAAAAACACGAGATGTGTGTGGGGGGAAGGGTGGGTGTGAGTACTTTCACAAGACACTGTAAATGCAAAGACACTGTAAATGCAAAGCAGATAATAAACCAAACTTGACCATACTTTGGCCTACATGGTTTACATCAAGTGATCTAATCCAAAGAGTATGGAAATCTCTAGTACAATATGTAGAAATGTGAGCAGAAAATTGAATACTTCACTCTGCAGAGATTTCCATGGAGAAAATTTTAAGCATCGAAGGGATTTTCCGAGTTATTTAAAAAAACAAAAAACAAACAAAGTGATTCTCATATTGCACTGTTTAAGATGTGACCATTACATGTAAAGTACCAAATTTTTACAGATTTCACTTACCACGTCTTTCGCCATTTGTTTACATCCTTAGGCCTCATGCACACGACCATAGCCATGTGCACAGCCGTGATTTTCGGGTTGGCCGGCTGCGGACTCATTATTTTCAATGAGCCCAGACCGCAGAAGACGGCCGTAATAAGGCATGTCCGTTCTTTCTGCGGTGCGGGCTCCCGGGCCATGCATGGACCGTAAAAACTACAGTCGTGTGCATGGCCCCATAGAAACGAATGGGGCCGCAATTCTCCCATGGATTTTCCGGGGAATTGCGGCCGCAAAAGCACGTTCGTGTGCATGGGGCCTTAGACTTCTCTTGTTGGGCGTTTCATAACATGCTCTACTGTAACTACATCTCCCATAAGTCTTTGCAGACTGCACATCGGGGTGTACTCCTCCCTCTGTCTTTTTCTCTGCTCTCTGAATAACTTCTAAGCAGTGGCGTAACTACCGCTATAGCAGCCGTAGCGGCTGCTACAGGGCCCGCGGCATGAGGGGGCCCGTGTCGCCCGCCGGCACGGGCCCCCACCTTGGCCGGAGGCTCCGCTAGCAGCCGCTATGGCTGCTACAGCGCGACGCCACTGAACACTACGGCAGAGCAGGGAGGTATCTCCCCGCTCTGCCATTAAACAAAAGACATGTATCCCCTATTCACAGGATATCCACAGGACAGGGGATACATGTGTGACTGCTGGCATTGATAGGGAGAACGGGGGACTGAAAGTCCCCTGAAGTTCTCCATCACAAATTTCGGACTTCCGGGGTCTGTGTCGGCAGCTCCGTAGAAATGAATGGAGCGCCGGTCGTGCTTGTGCGCATGCGTGACCAGCGCTCCTTTCATTTTTATTGAGCTGTGCAGACGCCGGAAGTCAGAGGTTAGTCATGGAGAACTTGGGGGACTTTCGGTCCCCCGTTCTCCTTATCGCTGCCAGCGATCACACATGTATCCCCTATCCTGTGGATATCCTGTAGAGAGGGGATACATGTCTTTTGTAGGACACACTGTAGGTCGCATTTTTTTGGGAGGGTGGACGCTGTATGGCGTTCCCTACAGGGGGGCTGTATGGCGTTCTCTACAGGGGGGGCTGTATGGCGTATACAGCCCCCTCTGTAGATAACGCCATACAGCCCCCCCTGTAGAGAACGCCATACAGCCCCCTGTAGATAACGCCATAAAGCCCCCCTGTAGATAACGCCATACAGCCCCCCTGTAGATAACGCCATACAGCCCCCTCTGTAGATAACGCCATACAGCCCCCCTGTAGAGAACGCCATACAGCCCCCTGTAGATAACACCATACAGCCCCCTCTGTAGATAGTGCCATACAGCCCCCTTGTAGATAACACCATACAGCCCCCCCTGTAGAGAACGCCATACAGCCCCCCTGTAGAGAACGCCATACAGCCCCCTTTGTAGATAACGCCATACAGCCCGCTGTAGATAACGCCATACAGCCCCCCTGTAGATAACGCCATACAGCCCCCCTGTAGATAACGCCATACAGCCCCCCTGTAGATAACACCATACAGCCCCCTGTAAATAATGCCATACAGCCCCCTTTGTAGATAACGCCATACAGCCCCCTCTGTAGAGAACGCCATACAGCCCCCCTGTAGAGAACACCATACAGCCCCCCTGTAGAGAACGCCATACAGCCCCCCTGTAGAGAACGCCATACAGCTCCCTTTGTAGATAACGCCATACAGCCCCCCTGTAGATAACACCATACAGCCCCCTGTAAATAACGCCATACAGCCCCCTTTGTAGATAACGCCATACAGCCCCCTCTGTAGAGAACGCCATACAGCCCCCCTGTAGAGAACGCCATACAGCCCCCCTGTAGAGAACGCCATACAGCCCCCCTGTAGATAACGCCATACAGCCCCCCTGTAGAGAACGCCATACAGCCCCCCTGTAGAGAACGCCATACAGCCCCCCTGTAGATAACGCCATACAGCCCCCCTGTAGATAACGCCATACATCCCCCTTTGTAGAGAACTCCATACAGCCCCCCTGTAGGTAACATCATACAGCCCCCCCTGTAGATATCTACAAAGGGGGATGTATGGCGTTATCTACAGAGGGGGCTGTATGGCGTTATCTACAAAGGGGGATGTATGGCGCTATCTACAGAGGGGTCTGTATAGCGTTATCTACAGGGAGGGCTGTATGGCGTTATCTACAAAGGGGGGTGTATGGCGCTATGTACAGGGGGGCTGTATGGCGTTATCTACAAAGGGGGATGTATGGCGTTATCTACAGGGGGCTGTATGGCGTTATCTACAGGGGGTCTGTATGGCGTTATCTACAGGGTGTCTGTATGGCGTTATCTACAGGGGGGCTGTATGGCGTTATCTACAGGGGGATGTATGGCGTTATCTACAGAAGGGTCTGTATGGCGTTATCTACAAGGGGGGGCTGTTAAAAAGGCACTATCTACAAGGGGGGGGGGGGTTGTGTGACACCCAGGGGAGGGGGGGGCCCAGTCAAAAGTTTGCTATGGGTCCCAGTCTTTCCTAGTTACGCCCCCGCTTCTAAGACAACCGCTGTGTCAGCTGCTCCGCTCCCCGCCACTCTCGTTCTTCTCCTGACGCCCTGACACCAACAAACTAGTGACGTGCCGTATACCAGGCAGATACTTTCAACAGGTTGACCACGTAATAGATATATGGCTTGTAAACAGAGGGGGCAAAGAGTGTGACGTCACCAGTCATGTGCCCCTTGACAGCATCGGAAAACAGGGCCAGTTTAGATACAGTAAGTGCATTACAAATGTAATCACTTTCAGAGTTTAAAAGCACTGCCACATAAAAGTGTTAAGTCGGAACACCCCTTTAACCTGTGTGGTCTATGCACTGCTAATATGGCATGGGAAAGACATAGCTTTGCAGTGATTTGACAAGAGGCAGCTAGAGTACTAGTTTAGACATCTCTATTGCTGAAATCTTTTGCTTTACCTCTCCCCTATGCTAACTATTTTTTCTATGCATCTAGAGTCGGCTGAAGGAATTGAACAACTTTATGGCTGCCATTCTACTGATTTGTTTCTGCTTTGTGTCATTTACAGAAGCCTGCAGTCTGCTAATACAGATTTGCCTATAGACTACTGTAAAATAGTCATTGTCTATAGCCAGGGCATGCAGAGAACGGAATTCTTGTTTGAATTCTTGTATGGATCGGCTCTGTAGAATCTATTACTGAAATATCTGCTAAAAAGTTATAAATGGAAAATATAAAAGTAATTTATTAATTAGTAATGTATTGGAAAGTTTACTGGCTATACGTGTACAGATAATTTGGTTGACCAATAATAGGATTTCATGTCAATAACCTGTAAGTATATGCCAAAGTCCCGTCACTTCTGAATGATGGAGATCCTTGACTTGTAAGGGCACATTCAGACGTGGCGGAATTGCTGTTGAATTCCGCTGCGGACAGTCCGTAGTGGAATTCTGCAGCAGATGTTTTTTTTTTGTTTCTTTCTCTACATTTTTAGGAAAGTTAGTTCAGACGTTGCGGAAAATAACTGTGCGGAATTTAGGCTGCGGTGCAGAATTTTCCCTCCGCAGCATGCACATTATGTTGCGGAGAAGCGGAACTTCACTGCGGATTTCAGCCTTTGCAAAGCAAAAACTGAAATCTATGGCAAGTCCGCTGTGATATATGCAACTTCTGAATTACCTGTCAAATATGAAAATGTTGGTGCAGAGTCGTTGCGTAATTGGCCCGAATCTGCACCAACATTTGCAGTGGAAAAATTCCGCCACGTCTGAACATGGCCTAATACTGGATTTACATATCGGGAGTCAGTATGCACAAAAGGCTCTCGAGTATGATCCTGATCAGTCAGTGTAAATGTAACAGAGACACGGCCAGCACCCCATGGGTATCTAAACTTTTACCAGTTGCGGTACAACTAAATATTCTTTTGTCAGTGTTTAGAGACATTGCATGTATATATCTATTGAATAGACTACTGCATTATCTCGCAATGCATTCAGCCCTGACCTGGCACCATTTCCAATAGACTAAAACAGGAGACAAAAAGAGACACGGCGCCACATGGTGCAAAGTAAAAGTAAAATTAGGCAGGGGAGCAAACTTTGTTAGGAATAAGCTCACCTAGCCCAAAATACACCAATAGGTGTCAAACGAGCATTAGGGCTGCTGCTGCCAGGTCCAAAACACATCAAACGAAGTTTGTTGTCCAGAATAGATACTTTAAAAATAATAAAAAATAGGACCACCGGCGCTGCAATGATGGACAGAAAGATGGAAGACTTAGATAAACATCACGGCAAGGTTTTAATGTCAAGGGCTACGCGTTTCAACACCGGACTGGTGTCTTCATCAGGCCAATACCTATTGATGAAGACACCAGTCCGGTGTTGAAACGCGTATCTAAGTCTTCCATCTTTCTGTCCATCATTGCAGCGCCGGTGGTCCTATTTTTTATTATTTTTAAAGTATCCATTTCTAATAGGGCTGCCCATAGGAACGGGCCTTTCATGCCCAATAAACACCTGTCCTCAAAGTCAAGTTATCAGACATGCTTGTTTTTTTTCTTAGCAAATGGTTACTATTGTTTGCACCAGTGATGCCCAAATGACAACCCGAGGGCCTCATGCAGCCATAATGTGTCTGATATACGGCTCCGAATAGAAGCCTAAATCAAATGCTAGAGCTGCTTTCCCAAAGATAATGATCAGGTATGAGCACTCCTGTACGATGAATGCTCTGCTCAACCATAAAGAATAGAAGAGCTCCTCTGTTTTCTCCACTGTTATGGGGGCACTGTGATATCTTTCTCATCTGCAAAAGATGTTTCATGTATATGTTTATGAATATTTATATATGGTTTTTTTTTTTACATTCATGTAGTCCCTCCTAATGTATTTTGCCTAACCCTTTATGTGGCCCAGGCTAAATGTGACTTTTGATGAAGTTAAGGGCTACATTTCAGGCCCCCTCAAATGTGTCAGGTTGCCCACCACTGGTTTACAATGCAGCATATAATTTCTTATCAATTTATAATTTTCTATACAATGGAAGTGCTATCATATTTTTGAGCGTACTGCAATTGCTTTCATTATAGCAAAATAAATTCTATGTAATATTTCAGAATGATAGCTGCAAAAATATTGTTTGTCAATGCCTAGCCTTAGAAAACAACGAGGTAAATAATCCTTGCAGAAGTCATGCAGATAAATCCCATTCCCGACAAACACCCCCTGCATATAAATTCCACACCAGAACAGCTCTCAGTACTTACTCATTTTCCTTTTTCTCATCATTTTTTGCATCCTTTTTGTCCTCCTTTTTTTGCTCTTTGTTCTCATTGGCAACAGTCTGATCGTTCTTTTTGCTGTTTAGTGTATTCACATGTAGAGTGGAAAGAGGCTTTTCAGAGAAGAGAATAGCACAGACACAAGAGCGAGCAGTCTAGTTTCTGCTGTATGAATTTGTGACCATTTTTCCAGACATCATTCAGGTTGTACATTTCAAATAACTGGGTTATTTGTGAGACTCGTGTAATGCAGAAATATCACCAATTTAGCAATGGAAGGAAATAAGAGGGCCATGATTTTGTTGTTTGAAATGATATGTTAGCTCGACATAAGACGTACCCTGAGCAGTAAAATATCTAATGTTGTTAGAAATAATGATGAATCTTAATATGGACGTGTTATGCGTTATCACATACACTCCAGCACATTTTTTTTGCTGTGGCCCCCGTTTGTAAAGTACACCCGGTAAAAGGTAGGGCAGTCCATCCTTTTACTGGGCGCTTTGTTGCAGAAATATCCTGGCCGCAATTATGTCACGTGACTGGAATGTGACCGGCCGATTCCGACAGCATCTTCTGTGTGGACCAGAAGTCACTTTAAAGAGAACCTCCAGCTGTAATGAATATTGAATAAATGCAGAGAATGTCGACAATACCTTCTATTAGAAATCATTGATTAATACACAGAACTGATGTCAACTTATCCCTTCTGCATTAAAATGCCCTGAAGCCACCTTCATTAATATGGAATTTAATCCATACTCACTTCATGTCCATTGGCCTATCAGAACATATTGTGAATATGCTTGTCTGCATCTAGTAAATATTCATTATAAATAAAAATTCTGACAGTGAGATATATTGTCGTCTGCCAGATTTATCTCCTACCCTTCCCCTGTGACCATTTAAAAGTCTTTCATCTGAAAAAAAGAAACTGGGGACCCTGTTCATCATCAATACTGTCCATTAACACTTCTGTAGACTGGCAGATGACAATGTTCACACACGGCAGATTACAGTTGCAGAAATGTTTGCCACAGAAATCCATTCAATACATCTGAATAGAGTTTTGTAAAATTTCCATGCATGTGTGCCATGTGAGAACCTAGTCATCCACTTCATGGAGATCCTGTTAAAACATTTTAGGTATTGTCTAGAAAATGAAGCTCAGGGAAAACAATAAGATGATTGTTTTAGGGACCTTGAAGGACATTACTGGAGTCATTACTATGGGGAACTACTTTTACCTACGTTTCCACTCTATATCGGTCAGTAGGTGTCAATGTAAAAGCTATCCATGAGCATGAAATCAGTGGATTGTCAAATTGAAGACTGACTGTATGACCTTCCTTCTTATAAGGACTACGATGATAAAAATTTTGGGCAGCAGGTTTACTTGAATGACTGGTAATGACGAAGAAAGGACAAAACGTGCGTTGTGGTGCCCTGTGTGTCCCCCCTGGTCAGTAGACCTTTTATTTTTATGTGATATTCCTAGTCCGTCTCTTCTCTATGTTACGTTATGTATTACTTGTACTTATGAGGGCTTTGTTGTACATATGCATAGATGCTTATAGGTGTATAGCTTTAAACACCTCTTTACAATAAATATGGTAGTTACAGTGTTTGTGGTTGTGTATCACCATTTATATCAATTTTATGTACTTTTATATCCGGATTTATTAACCGGTTCCCGACCGCCGGCTGTGTATATATAAGTCCGGCGGTTGGGGCCCTTAAAACCCGCGCCATAGACTATTTACGGTGCCTGTTTTCGCTTGCTCCCCAAGCGATCAGGCAAGCTGAATGTCGGGTCTCCGGACAGACCATAATAATATAAAAATAAAAGTTAAAAAAAAGTTTAAAAAATGAATAAATACACATAAAATACCCACCCCAAAAAAACGTTGCCCCCACCAATTATTATCATAACGCTAGCCCTGACCCAATTACCCTAAAATAGACATGTAATATATCAAAATTTACAGTAGACAACGATCACAAATAAAAGGTCTATTTTAGGGTAAAACTATATTTTTACCAGAAAAAAATAGCTAAAAAGTGAAAAAGTTTTTTTTTTACTATTATTTTCAAACTTTAAGCCTAACAATTCTAAAATAGCAAAAAGGATGTGTATAAAAATGATAAAAAAAAAAAAAGAAACCTGCATTGTCTTTGGGAAAACATTGCAAAAATCACGTCCCTAGCCCAACAAATAAAAAAGTTATAGCTGTTTAACTAACGCGTGCTAAAAATGGCTAAACGATGTCTGGTCCTGAAGGATCAAAATAGCCCGGTCCTGAACCGTTTAATAAAGAGGTATGATTATTCCTTACTATTTTTGTTCTGTGCATTTTATCTTTTTGGTGATTATTCTTTTAGTGACTGGATGATGGGCACAATTCTTACAAACAATATTAACAAAAGGATGAAATAATACAGAGAAGAGGACACAAGGGTCAGTATATCGGGAGGTCAGAGACATGACATCTATTGATTGTTGAAGGGTTAACTTTGGGATTCCACACTACCGTTATCTACATCTACATTCAAAGTATCAGAATAATTCTACATTTTGTCACAACTAGTACAAAAGGTTATCAAGGGATTTTCTTCTACGGGAATAACTTACTCATCAGTATTGTTGCTGTTGTTGACATTGAACTCGGCAAGAACCCAATGACTGGAATAACAGTAAATAATAATAAAAAAAACCATTAATAAACTGCTACCTAGTATTCTGAGAAAATATATTAGCAGCTTTAGCGAATATTAGGGCACTATATATATATATATATATATATATATATATATATATATATATATATATATATATATATATATATATAAATAAATGTACAGTGCTACCCATTTAAAATAAAAAAGCAACCAGTAAAGAACTCGGTTACAATGATTTAATGCTCCCCCTCCTGGGCAGACACAGTTAAGATGTCACCAGCCTCTACCCTCCTGCACCATAGAGGAGATTGTCCTGAAATGTAGAATTAGGCACCATCACAGTCTTGAGGAGGTGGTTCAACCCATTAAAAGTTGTCTCAGGACAGATATTTATGGCATCTTCACAACATATGCCATAAATGTCTGATAGATGCGGGTCCCACTTCTTGGACCCACATTTATCTCTGAAATGGGGGACCTCCAACCACATTCCACCTGGTTAGGGGGACACTGGCCGCTGCATCCAAAGCTGGATGAAAACTTATAGAAGTGAATGGGAGTTTCGGAAAAAACGTTGTACAGCATGCTACGCTGTTTATGAAACTTGAGCAATGAACATATATTATATTTGGAAGAATTAGAATGCTTTTCCTCTGGGAAAATAATTCTGATTAGTGGTATATACCATTGTATGCTCTTTTAACAGCCAGCACCCCAGTTGAGGCAAAATAACTTACGTTGCCAGCTTTAGGTCCTTGTTATTTTTAGTACACTTCACACTATTGAACACTCATGCTATCAGTAATGCAGCTAGAATTAATGTTACCTCCTGTTACAATAGAAAATATATGCTCTATGAACACTGTATATGGAATGGAATGCCACAGGACATGTGAAATATTTACACTACATAGGAAAAATGACCCCTTATATAAGTGTCATAGTCTTGCAAAATTAGTGCCATGGGTGCTTAAAAGTCCCCTGAACATGGCCCTATTGATATGCAAAATAAGGATCTCCTGCGTACACAAAGCTAATGCAGTTATCATGTGGACATAAAACAGTTCTTTAGAAACAAGGTTACATCATTTCATTATCATGAACATTAATAAGGGTTTAGCAAGTCATTTTTACCCCCTTTATTTCTCAAGATTGATGTCTCCAAAGTGTGTAATGTGTTGATGATAGTTGTTTCGCTATATGATTATCATATATTATCATATATTCAATACATTCTATTTATCTCGGCCATAGAGACCTCATTGCAGGAAAGGGAAGCTGAGCACATTGGAGAAGATTTAAAATAGTGGCGTACATGCCTTGCGTCAGATTTATTTTGTGTTTTAGATACCTTTTGCGCCTCACAAGACAGTTTTGAAAAGTGTATAGAAAAAAGGGCATGGCTTAGCAAAAAGGTGTAACACAAAATGTACCAGGGTGGCAAAATTGCACCAACATTTTGGTGCAAAATATTGGTCTAAAGTAAGCCAAGCAAGAGAAAGAGAAGAGAAAAGTATCTAACATGTCTTGCAAGATGCGCCAATTTTATCATACAGCATGCGCCACTGCCTGCCTGCCTGGTCTAAGTTTGACCATTTAGTGACAAGCCTATTTTAGGCCTTAGCTATTTGAGGGCTTTTTTTTTTTTTTGCTGGACAACTTTTTTTAGTTTTTTCATAATAAAGGATTTTGCAAGGAGACAAAGTATGTTTTTAATTTTTTTCTACTTGGGATTTTTATTATTAACTTTATTAAACTTTTTTCAACTTTTTTTTTTTTAGTCCCACTAGGGGACTTCACTAATCAGTCATTTGATCGCCTTTATAATACACTGCAATATTACTGGCATGGCCTAAGAGGCATTCATTCACCTGCGATACAAACCATGGGCATTAGGGGTGAGAGAGGGAGCCCCCTCCCTCTAACAACACTCAGACCCAGCGATCAAAATTGACAGCCACATCTAAGGGGTTAAATGGGCGGGATCAATGTTGATTTTGATCCTGCCCCCTCGAGCAGATCTGCTCCCAGCCCTCAGCTACCTCCGGTAGCTGAGAGCAGGGAGCTTTAACTGCTACCGGTGGCACTGCTTTATTCTGATGCAGAACCGTAAAAAGGCTACTGCATCAGAATAAAGCCTGTTAGCGACCGCTGTGAAAAGGCGTATTGGCGTTCACTAATGGGTTTTGATAGTAATATTAAATCTGCTCCATTCTGTCCAGCATCCTGTCAGAGAGACAGGACACAGGCAACATGTGATATCTGCTACGTTATCCTAGACCACCAGAGAAACACTTACCCCCCCCCCCAGTACCCTAGACCACAAGGGGAGCAGGCATTAACCCCCTCCATTACAGTAGACCACCAGGAAAGCAGGCACCCCCTCTCCATTGCCAGGGACTAAAGCTTCTGAATCTTTTTCTACTGTGTCCTCCCCAGCAAGAACATGGTGATGCCTGGGCCCCAATAATTGTCGCACTTAATGCCCAAATGTTAAAAAAATGTACTTCATTTATCTGAATATTTCTTCCTGAATATAGTAGAACATTAAAATAAGCACTAAAGTATTCAGCTAAATTAGAGATTGCTGTAGCCAGAGAAAGGGCTTTGCAGCATATAATCACTTCTGTCAAAACAGCCTATCAAACTGAGCCTCCTCAAAAACTGGGGGGGGGGGGTAACCTCAAAAGTGAGATCCTCCTCACAGTTTTAGACGCACTGACCTAGACCATTAGGGAAGCAGATGTTAACTCCTTCAATGCCATAGACACCAGGGAAGCAGGTATTATGCCTCCATTACCTTAGATCATCAGGTAAGCAAGCATTACCCATATAGCTGGCTTCAGAGGTGTGCGACCCTTGTCCTTGCACAGGGTGCATCAGCCACTCCTGCTGAAGAGAGGTGCCTCTGGAGCATTTGTGGCCGCAAGAAATCTTATTATTAATTGTATGGCACTGTTACTGAATTACACATGGAGCTGTTATTTAGTCATTGTACTTTATGTTGGTATTATTTGAGCACTGTATTATGTGGCAATGCTGCTTAGGTACTGTGCAGTATATTATTTTTGCAGTGTATAATGGTGGCGGTGATGGCTGCACTGTATCATTGTTATTTAGGTAACTGTAAAGAAGTATTATTTGGCCAATATATGACACTGTATGATACTTTTAATAAAGCAATGTTTAGTATGGTTATTTGTGCACTGTATAACAAAACACCATATGGTAAAGGGGCATTAGCAGAAGGTACTGCACACAAGCCATTCGCCACTTACCAATGCCAGAAGTGGATCCAAAAGGAAGAAAAAGTATAAAGGAAACACTTATACAGTACAGTACAGTCCTCTTTTATTGTATCCACTTCCGTGGAAAAATGTAGCCTTATAGACTGAAAAATATAGTAAATAATGAGGTAAAGATTTACATGTATTTTGATTGCACTTTGCATATACCTGATATCACACTAACGATGTAAATGGTCTCATAGTAGCCAAAAATACTAATTTGTCTGGATGTGTGGTTTGGGCAACCGTTTATATGTAGTTGTCCAAAAAGCTGATGCTTTCCTAGTAAGTGTCAACACTCGACAGTATAATAAATCTGGCTGTTGAAATAAATGGCTGTCCATAGGCTGCATTCCAGCTGTTCAGACAAAACAGGTACTAACAAGCCTTTCGATACAAAGAAGAACTCTATTCATGTTGGTTATTATTGGGCACAAAGTGCTTTTAGCATATGAAACACCACCCTACCTACGTTCATGAGTTCAACGGAGACCAAGATTATTCAGTTTCTACACCAATATAATTAGTTGATGCTGTTTTTACAGAAAGGGTATGTGCACACGCTAGCTGTCATTTACGTGTGAAAAGACAGACTGTTTTCAAGAGAAAACAGCTGCCTCGTTTCACACGTAAATACTCCTCCTCGCATTTTGCGAGGCGTCTGAGACGCTCGTAAATCTTGAGCTGTGCTTCATTGAGTTCAATGAAGAACAGCTCAAATTACGTGGCAAAGAAGTGTCCTGCACTTCTTTGCGGAGGCAGTCCATTTACGCGTCGTCGTTTGACAGCTGTCAAACGACGACGCGTAAATTACAGGTTGTCTGCACAGTACGTCGGCAAACCCATTCAAATGAATGGGCAGATGTTTGCCGATGTATTGTAGCCCTATTTTCAGACGTAAAACGAGGCATAATACGCCTCGTTTACGTCTGAAAATAGGTTGTGTGAACCCAGCCAAACAGCTGCATGTTTTCATGTGGTGGTTTTGTAAATGACCTTAAGGCCAGGTTATCACACACTTGATGCAGACTTTGGATCTTTTTTTTTTTTTGCCAAATTTTGTCCAGAAGTGGATTAAAAAGAAAGGAAATGCGTAAGGAAAAGACTGATGCATAACCTTTCTTTTGTGTCCACACCTGTGTTTGGCTAAAAAAAAAAAATATTAAGGGGCCAAAAACTGCATCAAAAGTGTGTTCTGCGATCCTGGCCTTAGAATGTGTTGCATTCCAACAAAGCCCCATTGCCAGAAGCTGCTGAAGAAATGTCAAAAATAACAACAAAACACGCTGCCAATACTGATGCCACAAGGTGTCCAGGGAGGACTAAACAAAAGCTTACCTGTAGCTGACTGATTTTTATGGCATTTGATATTCCAAAATAAAATAGTATCTCCTAATCCTATAAAATTCGTGGTACTTTAACACTAGTGTAATAAAGCTTTTAAAGTCTTATAGGAAATGAATGGTGAATACTTTATCACTATAGACAGCATAAAACCCATAGATGAAGAAAAAACATCATGCTACAAATACACGATAAGTGGCAGCATACTTTTTATAAAAGACAAATACAATACCTTTTAAATAACAGCCACTTTAAGTTCTTTTTCCCCACCATAGACATTTAAGGCATATCAACAGGATATGCCATAAATGTCTGATAGGTGGGGGACCTATCTTTGGGACTCTATCTGTTGAGAGTACAGGGTTTCTTGTTCCGCCAAGTGAGACAGCTACCAAAACTAGACGAAGACTGATTGATAGCTGGTCTGTATGGAAGTTACGAAGACCACCGTTCTAACATTAGGTGGTCCCATAAGTGTGATTCTAAAAATACTGTATATTCTCGCAAAGTTACAATAAAAAAATCACAACAAAGTTCTAAACTTTATGGTTGTCCTTTGAACCTCAAAAATTCTAGATTTGCATGATATATTCCTAGATTTGCAGAATACATTGTAAAATGCAGTAAATTGAGGAAGTATGGTCAAGCTCCTAGAGCACTAAAGCACATTTTTTGCTGTTTCTATGTTTGAAACGGGTTTCCTCTGATTACTATCATTTTGTTGTTCCCTATTCTCGTATCTGAGGACAGTAAAATCTGTACAGGCAGTGGCGTAACTACCGCTGTAGCGGCTGCTACAGGGCCCACAGCCTGCTGACACGCCCCCCCATATGCCCGACGCTACTACGGGGCCCGTTTTGCCAAGCCTCTAACATTTATGGGCCGGGTGGCACGGGCCCTCTCATGGCAGGTGGCGTCACTTGCACCGGAGGGCGCCCGGTGCTAGCGACAGCCATCCCCTCTTGCAGTAATTGTACCTGCGTCTATAGCACGCAGGTACAAATACATGCATTGGCGCTGAATGGCCTTACAATGATGCAGATTGGCGTGGCAAGTCATTCTACCCTGCCAATCGGCTCCTTTAAACGACGCGCCGCTTGCATCATTCAGCCCCAGCAGACCTGCTCAGAAGGGAGCAGATCTGCATTGCCGCCGGACGGCACGGGAATGGGATCAGGGTGTGTATGTAAAGTTTTGGTTATTTTCTACTAAAACTGTGAGTGGCATTATGTGGGGGCTCAATCTACAGGGGGTTTCTATATGTGGGGATGTAGAGCACTATCTACAGGGGTGGGCTATATGTGGGACACTATATACAGGGGTGGGCTAAATGTGGAGCACTATATATAGGGGGAGCTATTTGTAGGGCATTATCTATAATGGTGGGCTATATGTGGGACACTATATACAGGTGTGGGTTACCTGTGGGGCAATATCTACAGGGGGCTATATGTAGGGGACTGTCTACAGGGGTGGGCTATATGTGGGACACTATATACAGGGGGAGATACATGTGAGGCACTATCTACAGAGGTGGGCTATATGTGGAGCATTATAGGGGGAACTCTTTGTAGGGCACTATCTACAGGGGTGGGCTATATGTGGGACACTATATACATGGGTGGGTTATTTGTGGGGTACTATATAAAGGGGGCTATATGTAGGGCACTTTCTACAGGGGTGGGCTATATGTGGAGCACTATCTATATGGGTAGCAATATGTAGGGCATCATGGTGGCTCAGTGGTTAGCACTATTGCCTTGCAGCTCTGGAATCCATATGTGGGCACTATCTACAGAGGGCTGTATGTGGGGCACTGTCTACAGGGGCTTCTTTGTAGGGCACTATCTACTCTATGGGAGTCACTATCTACAGGGGGGCGATGGGGCACTATGTACAGGGCGCACGGTGTGTGTGGGGGACACAGTGTATGATACTATTATAATCAGGGACACAGTGTATGGCGCTATTATACTTGGAGGTGTTGAGAGTTTTATCTTCGTTTATAGGTGCAGAAATGTTTTAAAAGTGAGAACTTGAAGACATCTGAGCGGAAAACTGCAAAAATAGGTTGTGGCCGGGAGAAATCCATCATAGAGGTCTGGACCGGAGGGATGAGAAAATAAAAAAATAACCAGAATCTGAGATGTCACCTAAAGCAAATGTTTATTCTGCCTCTAATCAGTACTGTAATCACTGTATGATCTGCTGCGAGATGATGGGTGGTATGATTTTTTTTTTTGAAACAGCATCTCCCAGCATATCCTTACCATTGTTTGGGCCATGCTGGGTGCTGTAGTTTTACGCCGTACAAACCTATACTGCAGGGGTTGCACTAAATTGAGCTGTATTTGTTCTGGTGTTGTATATATGTACTGAGCTTTGTTCTGGTGCTGTATATATGTACTGATCTTGGTTCAGATGCTGTATTTATTTACTGAGCTTGGTTCTGGGGCTGTATATATATGTACTGAGCTTTGTTCTGGTGCTGTTTATATGTACTGAGCAGTATATATGCACTGATATTGGTTCTGATGCAGTATATATGTACTGATCTTGTCATGATGCTGTATTTAAGTACTGACCTTTGTTCTGGTGCTGTATAGCTGTATATATGTACTGAGCTTTGTTCTGGTGCTGTATTTATGTACTGAGCTTTGTTCTGGGGCTGTATATATGTACTGAGCTTGGTTCTGGTGCTGTATATATGTACACTGAGCTTGGTTTTAGTACTAAGGTTTGTTCTGGTGCTGTATATATGTACTGAGCTTTGTTCTGGTGCTGTATATATGTACTGACCTTGGTTCTGGTGCTGTATATATGTACTGATCTTGGTTCAGATGCTGTATTTATTTACTGAGCTTGGTTCTGGGGCTGTATATATGTACTGAGCTTTGTTCTGGTGCTGTTTATATGTACTGAGCTTTGTTCTCGGGCAGTATATATGCACTGATATTGGTTCTGATGCAGTATATATGTACTGATCTTGTCATGATGCTGTATTTAAGTACTGACCTTTGTTCTGGTGCTGTATAGCTGTATATATGTACTGAGCTTTGTTCTGGTGCTGTATTTATGTACTGAGCTTTGTTCTGGGGCTGTATATATGTACTGAGCTTTGTTCTGGTGCTGTATATATGTACACTGAGCTTGGTTTTAGTACGAAGTTTTGTTCTGGTGCTGTATATATGTACTGAGCTTTGTTCTGGTGCTGTATATATGTACTGACCTTGGTTCTGGTGCTGTATTTATGTACTGAGCTTTGTTCTGGTGCTGTATATATGTACTGAGCTTTGTTCTGGTGCTGTATATATGTACACTGAGCTTGGTGTTAGTGCTGTATATATGTACTGAACTTTGTTCTAGTGCTGTATATATGTACTGAGCTTGGTTCTGGTGCTGTATATATGTACACTGAGCTTGGTGTTAGTGTTGTATATATGTACTGAACTTTGTTCTACTGCTGTATATATGTACTGAGCTTGGTTCTGGTGCTGTGTATATATATATATACATACATATATATATATATATATATATATATATATATATATATATATATACTGAGCTTGGTTCCGGTGCCTTATATATGTACTGAGCTTGGTTCTGGTGCTGTATTTATGTACTGAGCTTAGTTCTGGTGCTGTATTTATGTACTGAGCTTTGTACTGGTGCTGTATATATGTACACTGAGCTTGGTTTTAGTACTGTATATATGTACTGAGCTTTGTTATGGTGCCGTATATGTCAGGGCTTGGTTCTGAAGCTGTAATTATATAGGATATATTTATAATAAAAATGCAGGGCAGATGGAATGGTTTTCAATTTATTGTATATTTCATGGGAACCTGTCTGGTAGTTTTAACCCTTTGAACCGCCACCATTCGTTAATACATGACCTGACAATATTTCCAAATGTATGTTTTTTTCAGATGCAGCAAAATCTATAAAATCAACTTTTAAAACGGCACACACTACATGCTAATTACTCATTAAAGGGTCATGGGGCGGTGCCGCTATCCTGAAGAGTCACATAGTCCTGCCTCCAAACCCACATTTCCATGTTTGATTGACATCACCCTGGCGGATACATCTTTCTCGGATTCGCCATTGCCTTGTACTACTTGGGGGGCTGAGTGGCACTATATTAAAGGGGGACTGTGTGGCACTATACACAAGGGGGGGCTGTGTGTCACTATACACAAGGGGAGCTGTGGCACTATACACTTGGGGGATCTGTGTGGCACTATATACAAGGGGCTGTGTGACTACTAAGGGGGGCTGTGTGGCACTATCTACTAGGGGGGCTTTATGGTACTATTTACAGGGAGGGGGCTGTGGCTCTATCTACAGGGGGCTGTGTGTGGCGCAATTTACAGGGGTCTGTGTGTTGCACTATCTACTAAGGGGGAAGGAGGGGCTGTATGGCGCTATATACAGGGGGGGGCTTTATGGTGATATCTACAGGAGGCTGTATGGCACTATCTACAAGGGAGAAATGGGGGGCACTATCTACAACTGAGGTGTGACGCTGTCTACAGGCGGGGCTGTATAGCACTGTCTACAGGGGGCTGTATGGCACAATCTACAGGGGGCACTATCTATAAGGGGGTGCTGTGTGTGGCACCTGGGGGGCCCCAGTCAAGAGTTTGCTATGGGGCCCAGTCTTTCCTAGTTACGTCTCTGTGTACTGGGAATGATATGAGTGATTCTATTCTGTGCACATAGCTGCAGAATGAGTTGTACTGTATAATGACGAGCAGTGGTAGTGGATAAACATCCTTTGAAAAAAAATACAGAATTTTTATTTCAGGTTAAACAGTTTGAGAACTTTTTTGGGCATTTTTATGAGAGAGAGAGAGAGAGAGAGAGAGAGAGAGAGAGAGAGAGAGGGAGAGAGAGGGAGAGGGAGAGGGAGAGAGAGGGAGAGAGAGAGAGAGAGAGATTTCTTTGAAATTCAGATTCATATTTCAGTAGTTCAGCCTCCATTGTGTTCTTATTAGGAAAGTTGCCGATCAACAAAACAACGGTGAAGTGAATTTAAAGTGATACGGAATACACAACTATTTGGTATCACGTAATTTACCTTTGTTTAAACAAAATTAGATGAAAATACTTTAGTATACCATATGGGCTCAATCCCTTAATTTCTCCAGAACAATGGCACAATAGCATCAGTATCTGAAAACCGCACATTGACACCATGGTTTCAAGAACACTGATCCTAGAACAATTAGTGATAACTTCTACATCAATATAAATATGGACCAATAATAATAAGTGGCCATGACATTATTATAACAGTACCTATTTGCCCTGTCCAGCTTGTCTGGGTTTTGGTTTTCTATTGCAGAATGTGTGTAACTATTCCTGCTAGACACCTCTTTAAGTTCTGGCCCTCGGAACCTCTCCAGAAAAGAGTCTGGACGCTGATCTTCATGATTCAGGTGTCTCATTGCCCAGTTCCGCATTGTTAAAAGAAATCTTGACAACCTGCAAGGAATTAATAATAAATAGTTTGCTAGTTTTTCTTTCTAACTACTCCCTAATAAAACATTATTTTTAAAGTATTTTAAATAATTTACAGGAAAATCCAAGAACATTCCATATAATCAAAACAGCATTTGGCGAATAGAGAAATACATCCAAAATATTGTAATTCTGTATAAGAAACATATTTGTATGATGCTGGCTAAATCTTTTTGTTTCTGAGGTCCAAATAAGGCCTCATGCACATGGCAGAGAAGTCCACTGCATATGACTGTACGATGCTTCGTCGGGTGCCATATGTCGATATTTTCTCCCCTAGAAGCAATGCTTCCGCATCCAATGGAACATGGCACGATTTTCGCACAGAATCCCACAAAAAAAACCTTGCCTCTGTATGAAATCAGAGGTATATAGAGATACCGTTAGGGCCCTATGCGCCTTTATGGGACTCTATCACAATGGACTGCTTTAGGTTACCTTTTTTTTATGGTACTCTATGAATATCACTGAGTATTAAGAAAAAATAAAATGTTACTTTTGTCTGATTAAAACATTACTATAGACAATTACTCTGCTTCCGAATGCTGCAAATATTTAGAAATATCCTCAGGCTATTTTATTTTTATGCCTGGGTACAGTGAAACCTTTTTAAGACGACCACCCAAAATTGCATTTGAAGTGGTCTTCTCTGGGGATGGTCTTCTCAAAGCAGATGGCCAGTATTTGTAATATATGTTGGAACTGAAAATCTGTCACGAGAAATCTGGTCTGGATAAGGGTTGGTCATCTCAAATAGATTGTCTTTTGGAGAGGTTTCACTGTATTTTCTAGTGCTCCAGGCTATCGGGCTAGTTAGTCTGTTTTTCCCGGCCTCTATACTTTTAAAGGAAGAAGAGGGATACAAAACCGAAATGTGCCCTATTCTTAGCTTAGACTAGCCATTCAATTACCAATTATTAATCCTACGCGTTTCTGTCCAAACATCATCAGGCAGTGGCATAGCTATAGGGGACGCAGTGGTCGCCGTAAAGCCAGGGGTTCCCGCGGCGTCCCCACACCACGTCTACAATTGCCCAGAGCCACCTGCACTCTATAGCAGCTATAGCGGCTGCTACGGGTCCGAGCCGCCTGGCACATAACATTTATACATACACGTACACACATTTTTTTTTGGGGGGGGGGGACCTATGTATTGGGGCTTGTGCTAGTGCTGCATCGCTGGGTCATTTAGCTGAAAGCTGCAGGCTGTCGGCCATGAGAATAAGTTGGGGGGCCCAAGAAGGCCTTTTGCATTGGGGCTCATGAGCCTTTAGCTACGCCCCTGTCACCAGGAGTATATATTTTATGGAGATTTAGATCAGCATATATTTCAGCAGCATAGCGGTCATTGATAACAGCCTTGAAGGTGGTTATTAAACAAAAATCACTCCAATAAACAGACTGTTACACAAATACCGAAAAATCTACAGGCTTCTCCTGCACTGGATATAAAACAGGGATGAGTGCATTTAAATACAAGTTATATATTTGGATGGGTATTACCCCCGTACAATTTATATATAATATATGTCGGAGTAACTCACACTAGGTGTACACCACCGATTGTCAATATATGATTGAAGGAACAGGGGGAGTAGGAAAAGTAGTGTGTTTCATAGATGTAAAAAATAAAAAATACTTTATTATTAAATTGTTATTAAAAACAATGTTGGATGTAATTTACGTTGCGCCAAAGTCCCCTAGATTGGCACAATATGACAAATTATGTCTAAATTAAATTGCTCCAATTCTATAGTAGTATATTGATTTATATAGACGACTGACCTCTCAGTGTTGGTGAGAAAACAGTCAATTGCAAGCAAAAAATTATTATTAAGGTTCCTCCAACGGGCTGTAGATAAAGCCCAGCGATGGGGAAACCCCTACATCAATCTTGCTGCAATGGGTTCCATGTACATGCATATAACTGCATAGATTGCATGCACAAATATCCTGTGTGAGCAGACACGACACAGCAGAGTCGAAACCGCTGCGTGCCAGCAACTACACAGGAGTAGGAAAGGAACAAGCCACAACAAGTGACAGCACTGTTGAATTGCCTAGATAGTGACCTGTGAATGATGTATCAGCAAATACTCTGCCCTGTCAGGCAGTCAATGACTTGCGAATCACAGCTTGTGTGTTATCATGTATGTGTATCTCAGCATAGCAGAGTTGAAACTGCTATGCTGTGACAGCTCTGCAAGGGGGAGTAACAGATCGGCCGTGCTCCCGGACGGGCGGCCACACAGGCAGTGTGCCTGAACAACGAGCTCCAGTGCCTTGCAGGGGTGAGTACTCTGCCTGTCAGGCAGTTAGTATACTGAAGCACAGTTTCTTTATTATTTATTATGTAAGTTGAGCTGCCAGGTCATTCACACACACGTGGTGAGGGCTGGGGGAAGGAGAGCCGCTATCAGCTGTCTGTGTACGGACTTTACTCAGACACAGCTCGGCTCCGTTCCCCTGTGCAGAGCAAACTAAATCAGCTGCTCAGCGTGCAGCCTCGGCAGGCCATTGTCCCTAACTAAAGCAGATATTCTGCAGGGTAGATGGTGAATAGAACTGCTAGTAGGCAGTACGGAGCAATATTAAGCATCCAATATTGACAGTGGTATTAAAAGAACACCCGACGCGCGTTTCGCCGGTACTTCCGGCTTCTTCCAGGGGTCTTCCTGCTTTAGTTAGGGACAATGGCCTGCCGAGGCTGCACGCTGAGCAGCTGATTTAGTTTGCTCTGCACAGGGGAACGGAGCCGAGCTGTGTCTGAGTAAAGTCCGTACACAAACAGCTGATAGCGGCTCTCCTTCCTCCAGCCCTCACCACGTGTGTGAATGACCTGGCAGCTCAACTTACATAATAAATAATAAAGAAACTGTGCTTCAGTATACTAACTGCCTGACAGGCAGAGTACTCACCCCTGCAAGGCACTGGAGCTCGTTGTTCAGGCACACTGCCTGTGTGGCCGCCCGTCCGGGAGCACGGCCGATCTGTTACTCCCCCTTGCAGAGCTGTCACAGCATAGCAGTTTCAACTCTGCTATGCTGAGATACACATACATGATAACACACAAGCTGTGATTCGCAAGTCATTGACTGCCTGACAGGGCAGAGTATTTGCTGATACATCATTCACAGGTCACTATCTAGGCAATTCAACAGTGCTGTCACTTGTTGTGGCTTGTTCCTTTCCTACTCCTGTGTAGTTGCTGGCACGCAGCGGTTTCGACTCTGCTGTGTCGTGTCTGCTCACACAGGATATTTGTGCATGCAATCTATGCAGTTATATGCATGTACATGGAACCCATTGCAGCAAGATTGATGTAGGGGTTTCCCCATCGCTGGGCTTTATCTACAGCCCGTTGGAGGAACCTTAAAGGAACAGTGTCATCACAAATTATTTTTTTATATGTTAAAGATGTTAGTGCTTTATTAAAAACGTTTATATTCATTTGTGTGTTTGTGTTTTACTTTTTCTTATTTTTACACTTTTTCTTCCCTATGGGGGCTGCCATTTTTTGTTCCATTTCTGTGTGTGTCGATTAACGACACACACAGACATGGAATACGGCAGCCACAGTCCCATAGGGACTGCGAACGGCTCCCGTCCCATTGACTGCCGTGTACGGCGTCTGTGTGGGAACTGCGCATGCGCCGCTCCCACACAGTCCTATTCGAAATTGGCGCCGTCCGGCGCCATTTTCCTGTGGACCGGAAGTCGCGGCCGGACAGTAATATTACTACTTCCGGTCGCGGCTTCCGGACTTGTGCACATGGAACAGCGGCAGCAAAGGGAGCGGACGGGCCGGAGGGAGCCGCGGCGGCAGGAGCAGGTAAGAGATTTCAATGTATGTTAGTGTTTGTGTGTGTTTACTACTGTATGTAAACCTACTACACTGTGGGTTACCTAAAAAAATGGCGACACACAGTGTAGGAGGTTAAACCTTTCAAACCCCTCGTTTATCCCGGCACTAGCCAGGATAAAGGAGGGGGGGATGCTGAGAGCTCACTAGAGCGAGGGCTTTTAACCCAATGTTGCAATGCTGCAATTTTGGGAACTAGCTCCATCTAGTGACCAAAAATGGGTAGTATTATAAATTAGAAAAAATTTATAATATTTCCTGACTCGCGAAAAAAATAAAAAAAAATTGAACAATGTTTAATCACCCACAAACTAAATGTTTAATTTTTAAAAAAAAAACATGTTTTTCTGGCAACACATTCCCTTTAATAATAATTTTTTGCTTGCAATTGACTGTTTTCTCACCAACACTGAGAGGTCAGTCGTCTATATAAATCAATATACTACTATAGAATTGGAGCAATTTAATTTAGACATAATTTGTCATATTGTGCCAATCTAGGGGACTTTGGCGCAACGTAAATTACATCCAACATTGTTTTTAATAACAATTTAATAATAAAGTATTTTTTATTTTTTACATCTATGAAACACACTACTTTTCCTACTCCCCCTGTTCCTTCAATCATACATTTAAATACAAGCACAATTATCAATGGAAACAGTTTGTAACATGGGAGCCCTACCCATACAAGTGTATAATCGAAATGGTAAACTTAATCTAAAGGCTTGTGTCAGCGTTCATGGGTCAGACTACCATTAGGTGAACACTGAAACAAGAATGGTGTATATGGGAGGATAGCCAAGATGTAAATACTATTCTCAAGTAGAACATGGTCATCCATTTAAGGTTTGATAAAGAAGACCTTAATTTGACAGAACTGAGAAAAAATGGAACATGAAATGAGCAAAATTAGATATGGTGAAATCCTAAGGCCTCATGCACACGACCCTAAGGGTTTTTACTGTCTGCAAATACGAATTTGACGGCTATTGATACACATTCGTAGCCATCCGCAATTGTGGACAAGAATAAGACATGTTCTGTATTTTGCGGATCATTTCTATGGCACGAATACACATCCGTAAATATACGGAAAGGTATCCATGGCCAATAGAGATTAATGGGTCCGCAATTTCATCCGTAATTACGGATGAAAACTACGATCGTGTGCATAGGCCCTAAGACGACAATCCAACATGAGAATGGCATTCCAGCAAAAAAAAATCATGCTGATGTCACTACCAAGACAGATTGTAATCATTGCATGTAAATCAGAAGCTCCCCCTAGTGGCCACTACCAGAAGACAGAATTTAATATTTATTTCTATGCACGGGATTTGAAAATCTGTATCAGAAAAATAAAACTCTGACCTCTATTAAAATATATTAGGAAAACAATCAGTACAAAATCCAGGACCTTAAAACAACATGATGTTAAAAGGGATTCCCTTTAATTACAATCAGAGTATGAGTTTACGCTTTTTTCCTGACAAATAAATATAGAAATATATCCTTTAAGTTTTTTTGGTTTGTCATAATATATTTCATGACTATTATGACCTGAAAATAATCAAATCCATGCAAAAATCCATTAAATTCTAAAGGGTCACACACCACTGTAGATTCATACAACTACATTGAAATAAATAGACACCAAAATAAATCCCAGCTGTACACTGAATTATTATAGTAGACACATAAAGCTTATTTCTAAATACACGTTCATTTCATTAAGGCGTCATGCACACGACCATAGTTTTGCGGCTGTATACTATCCGGAAATGTGGAACCGCAATTGTGGATAGTATAAAACACATGCTAACCTATGGGCCAATGCACACAACCGTGGTTTCCATGGTCCGTGCATTGCCTAGAGCCCGGACTGCAAAAGAAATAGGACATGTCATTCTATGATCTGCAATTGCGGTCCGGGCTCAATGAATTTAACGTACATCTTGTGTCTGCAGGGTCCGTGATTGCGGACGGCCTGCGGATGACACTCCACTGCCCGCCTGTGCCGTAATCACGGACTGTGCACACAGCTATGGCCGTGTGCAGGAGGCCTAACATATACATGATGTAAAATAATTTTGTACAGAAAAATACAAGAACTCATGTATTTAACTCAGAGGTACATATTAAAGATATACAGATGTGGCCATCTTTATCTTGACTCTTAACGCATTGGATACACCGTGGCAAGAAACTTTAAATTGACTTTTTCAATGGCTTTTCAACGTCTTTTGTTGTGTGATATCATGCTGCAGCAAGTTATCAGAGTCAAGTTTGCTACATATGTATATTAAAGACTCATGGGTTTACAGTACATAATATGATCTAGAGGAGCCTGTCAATGCTGAATTCATAAAATTATTTTCTGTGTCTATTACCTGGCCAGTCCTCCCCTTCCTGTGAATGAGCTCCTGCGGGACTCAGTAAGGCCTCTAGCATCCAATGCAATAACCCGTTGCAGCTCCGATGAGGTGTCCTCGCACAGGGAATGGGCCCTTTAAAATGAAAGGAAAAAACTGGGTTATATCTTGTTGGGGGTAAAATGATAGTATTAAATGACAGGAGGATACAAAGTATACATACTGGGGCTGGACGATTATGCCCTAAATCAAAATCACGATTAATTGAACATGTAACCTGGGTTACGATTAATGAACGAATATTTAGGCCACACCCCTTTTTGTGTATCACACCCCTTATTTGCATGCTACGCCATTGAATTAAAGAGGCTCTGTCACCACATTATAAGTGCCCTATCTCCTACATAAGGAGATCGGCGCTATAATGTAGGTGACAGCAATGCTTTTTATTTAGAAAAAACTATCTGTTTTTACCACTTTATTAGCGTTTTTAGATTTATGCTAATGAGTTGCTTAATGCCCAAGTGGGCGTATTTTTACTTTAGACCAAGTGGGCGTTGTACAGGGTAGTGTATGACGCTGACCAATCAGCATCATGCACTCCTCTCCATTCATTTACACAGCGCATAGGGATCCTGCTAGATCCTTATGTGCTGTCTTATACTAACACATTAACAATACTGAAGTGTTTAGACAGTGAATAGGCATTCCACGGGATGTCTATTCACAATCTCTGCACTTCGTTACTGTTTCTATGGTAGTTACAGCAGAGGAAGCGTGATCTCGTTGTAACCTGTCATTTACCGCGTAATCTCGCGAGATTACGCGTCCTCTGCTGTAACTACCACAGACAGAGTAACGAAGCCTAACAAAACCCCCACTTGGTCTAAAGTAAAAATACGCCCACTTGGGCATTAAGCAACTCATTAGCATAAATCTAAAAACGCTAATAAAGTGGTAAAAATAGATCGTTTTTTTAAAATAAAAAGCATTACTGTCACCTACATTATAGCGCCGATCTCCTTATGTAGGAGATAGGGCACTTATAATGTGGTGACAGAGCCTCTTTAATATTTATCCCCTGTGCCTGCTGTATACTACTGTATATAATATACCCCGACACTGCCCCCACACAGTATATTGCCCCATAGCTCTCACCACACATCAGAATGCCCCCATAGCTGTCCCCACACATTAATGCCCCTTAGCTGCCCCCACACATTATAATGCCCCCACACCGTATAATGCCCCTAAATCTGCCCCCTACACAGTATATTGCGACCCATAACTGCCCTCCACACAGTATAATGCCCTCCTTAATTACCCTCCATATAGTACAATGCCCCTATAGTTGCCCTCCACACAGTATAATGCCCCTATAGCTGCCCTCCACTCAGTATAATGCCCCCATAACTGCCCTCTACACAGTATAATGCCCCCATAGCTGCCTTCACACAGTATAAAGCCGCTACAACTGCCCTACACACAGTATAATGCCTCCTATAGCTGCCCTCCACACCGTATAATGCCCCTATATCTGCCCTCCACACAGTATAATGCCCCCTTAACTGCCCTCCACACAGTATAATGCCCTTATAGCTGCCCTCCACACAGTATACCACTATAACTGCCCTCCACACAGTATATTGCTCATATAGCTGCTCTCCACACAGTATAATGCCCCCTATAGCTGCCGTCCACACAGTATAATGCCCCCTATAGCTACACTCCACACAGTATAATGCTCCCCACAGCTGCACCCACACAGTATAATGCCTCCTATAGCTGCCCCCCACACAGTATAATGCCCCCCACAGCTGCCCCCACACAGTATAGTACTCTTATAACTGCCCCATATCTGCACTCCACACAGTTTAATACCCCCATAACAGTGCCTAATAAAATATATACTCACCTAACCCCGTTCAAACGACAAATGGTGGAGATTCCTCTGCTCCTACGATCTGTGTGGCTCAGCGCAGACCGGAACGATGACATCACTGCTTTGTACATGTCTGGGCAGAGCCGTGAGCGCCCGGTGATAAATAGTGAATGGACCTTACAGCTCCCTGCTCTACCATTGGATTCAACTGTACTTTTCTAACCAATCCATTACCTGTGTGTCCATCATATGAACATGGACAGAATTATTTCCTTTGAGAGTAAACTATTAAGGTCTTTTTGAATGACAGCAAGCAGAGATATTGAAAACCACAAGGAAATGATGCAGACAGTATTTCGGAAATGTGTATACCTTTTCATTATACAAGGAATAACATATATTTGTTGAAACCAAAATACCCCTTTAACAGATGTTAGTCTCAGCTTTTTAAAACGTATCAACAGATTATAACCAAACTTCTTGTAAAGCCACCTCCAATGTTATCACTAACTTTTCCTTTTAACATCCTGCATTACTACTGGAATATCTGTAACGTGTTAGGCTACAATCACACAATATGCAAATCCGACACAAATTCTTACATGATCAGTGGCAGAAATCGGAGGCATTTCTGCTGTGGATGGGCCGCGGATTTGTTGCGGGTGTGCAGCAGATCCACATTCTACTTATTTCCACAAGGACAGACCTTTTCCCGGAACATGTAAACGGGTTGTGGAGAGCCCATTCACATGGATGGGATACAGTTTGTAGTCGAATTTGACAAAATCTGTGTCAAATCCGCCATGGGTGAATGAGTCTTACTGTACTGGGAATTACTGATGTGATTCGCATGATGTGACTGTTAGGGTATGTTCACACGAGGTCATTACATCCGTAATTGACGGACGTATTTCGGCCGCAAGTACCGGACCGAACACAGTGCAGGGAGCCGGGCTCCTAGCATCATAGTTATGTACGGCGCTAGGAGTCCCTGCCTCGCTGCCGGACAACTGTCCCGTACTGTAATCATGTTTTCAGTACGAGACACTGTCCCTGCACTGTGTTCGGTCCGGTACTTGCGGGCGAAATACGTCCGTCAATTACGGACGTAATGACCTCGCGTGAACATACCCTTACGGAATGGCCCACATAGACTTGGATATGGTCCATTATGAGAGTACATCTGTAGTAGAAAATTGGGTCCATACATGCATTACTTATGCAGCATCTGGCCACAATTTTGTCATGCTATCCTCATGACCAACACTTTTCAGTTTGGGTGTGTTGCTAATTTTTCACAAGTGCTTGCCACATTTCTAAAGAACATATAATGTGTTATTTTCTACCAAATAAAACTGAAGAAGGGTTTTCTTTTATCCTGCAACATTTTCACAATATTCTGGTTATTATGTTGCAAATCATATCCAAGTCTAAGGACGCTGGAGTCGTCCGAAACGCGTAGGCTCTAAGGATCTACACTCCCCCATTTCTGCACACCAGGACTCCACACCATTGGACCTTTATAACTAAGACCATTAAACTTGGAAACAGCTTCCATTTTACTTCTATTTCAAAGCGCTGGACCCAACCTCTCTCTATTACCCTGATATACAATGTAGATTGTGCTGCGACATGAATGTGTGAAATAAATGTACAGCTCTGCCTGCCTATGACTGGCACGGAACTCCTTTCCTTGGAATATAATCTGAAGGATATGCAGACTGTAAAATCAGCTAAGTGTATTGTTATTGTCTAAATTTCAATCTCAATTACTTTATCTAATTATTAGTTTGATTTAAGTCATTATTGTTATATTGCATTATTGTTTATATGTGCTAGTACACTTTTATTATCACTTGTGTTTTTATGTTGCTGTAATTCATTAAAGTTATTTTTTAAAATAATGTCTGCTTCTAAATATTGAATTATAAGACCAGCGATATCTAAGGCCCTGTTCACACAGAGTTCTTTGCAGGCAGAAAATCTGCCTCAAAATTCTGTTTGGAATTTTGAGGCAGATTTTGCTCTGTCTGCACGCCGATTTTTGCAGTGTTTTTCACCCGCGGCCATTGAGCGCCGCGGGCAAAAAACGCAGCGAAATACGCTTTCTCTGCTTCCCATTGAGGTCAATGGGAGGTCAGTGACGTAAACGCCCTAAGATAGGGCATGTCGCTTCTTTTTCCCACGAGACGGTTTTTCCGCTCGCGGGAAAAAAACGGCTTTGCCTCCCAAATCAATGGAAGGCATTTTCAGACATTTTTTGGCGCGTTTTCCGACGTCATAAAACATGTAAAAAAACTCAGTGTGAACTTACCCTTAAGAACCTCCAGGGATGAGGCTAAAGTTGGCAATTGCTAAAACATTTATTTGATAGCTTTGTATGTTACTGCTCCCTTCTACTTTAGTGCTCTACTATATGTCCTATATCTCAGTGAATTGGTTTTGGCATGCCAATATACACCGATCAGTCATAACATTATAGCCACTGATAGGAGAAGTCAAAAACATTGATAATGGCACCAATCTGAGAGTGGGATACATAAGGCAGCAAGTGAACAGTCAGTTTATGATGTTGATGTTTTAGAAGCAGGAAAATTGGAAGGCGTAAGAATCTGCATGACTTTGAAAAAGGCCAAATTGTGATGGCTAGATGACTGGGTAAGGGCATCTCCAAAACGGCAGATTTTGTGGGGTGTTTCCAGTATGCAGTGGTTAGGATCTACCAAAAGTGAACCAAGAAATAACAACCGGTGACAGGGTCTTAGGTGCCCAAGACTCATTGAAGCTCGTGGGGAGCGAAGGCTAGCCCATCTGTTCTGATACCACAGAAGAGCTACTGTAGCACAAATTGCTGAAAAAGTTATTTCCGGCTATGATATGAAGATGTAAGAACACAGTGCATCACAGCTTGCTGTATATGAGGCTGTGTAGCCACAGAGAAGTCAGAGTGCCATGCTGACCCCTGTCCACCGCCAAAAGCGCCTACAAAGGGCACGTGAACATCAGAAGAAATGGAAGAAGAGGGCCTGGTCTGATAAATCACGTGTTCTTTTACATCGTGTGGATGCCCAGGTGTGTGTTTGCGTTGCTTACCTGGGAAAGAGAAGGCACAAGGATGCACTATGGGAAGAGGGCAGACCAATGGAAGCAGTGTGATGCTCTAGTCTAGGTAATGTTCTTCCGGGAAACCTTGCATCCTTCCATTACTTTGACACATAGGTACCACCTACCTAAACATTGTTGCAAACCATGTACACTCCTTTATGGTTTTCCTAACGGCAGTGTCCTCTTTTAATAGGATAATGTGCCCTGCCACACTGCAAAAATTGTTCGGAAATAATTTGAGGAACATGACAAAGAGTTTAAGGTGTTGAATTGGCCTCCAAATTCCCCAGATCTCATCGGATCGAGCATCTGTGGGATGTACTGGAAAAACAATTTAGATCCATGGAGGCCATACCTTGCAACCAACAGGACTTGAAGGATCTGCTGCTAACATCTTGGCGCCAGATACCACATGACATCTTCAGAGAACTTGTGGAGTCCATGCCTTTGATGGGTCAGAACTGTGTTGGTAGCACAAGCTCAATATTAGATGATTTTTTTTGTAATTTTGTTATGGCTGATCGGTGTATCGCTTGAAAAAAAAAAACGCACGTATCTCTGAGCTATTTTAGTGAATATGCTGAACAACTGATGGCACTGATGTAAAATTTTGGCAGAATGTCCATTATTAGAAATTTCAGGCCAATCATTAAAAGTAAATAAATGAGTACCGTAACTCCATGTGTATTCTGCATCCCCCTAAGAGACGAGATTAGCCATCATATATATATATATGCAATGTGACTGCTTTATAATAACGTATATGATTGTTACTGCTTCATGGCTAGTAAGAAATATTTAAAAATACTTTGTGATATGAAAAGGGCTGTAGGTGGCAGTGTTATATAAGAGTCTCAAAGAGGGACTGTTTGCCAGGTAACAGCTAATAGGAATAAGCAGGGAGCTTGTCCGTAATGAGTTTACAGTGAGGTCACCGCTGGCTCTGTTTCTTCGTCTCTGATTGGAAAATAAATGAGTTTTCACACATTGACACATTTAATGAAAGAACTGACACTTAGGCCCTGTTCCTATTGTGTGTACTCGACATGTTTTTTGGCACGTTTTACACTCCGAAAAATGCATCAAAAACAAAATGAATGGGAAAGCGCATTGTTAGTGCATACAACACATTTTTTTTAAACGCGCGTGTTTAAAAAACGCGTTGTATAAAGAAAGCGTCAGGTCAATTCTTTGGCGCGGAAAATGCGGCTAATTAACATAATCAATGGGAGTCCTAATTACGTGCCAAAAACGCGTAAAAAACTTCATTTTTTTTTTTGTTTTTTTAGCCCCATGTGAACAAGGCTTTAGCGTTGTGGTCATCTGTTTACCCACCAAACCACATTAAAAAAAATCTAAGTATCCAGGTATAGAAAACATCAGAGACACCTGAAGCATAATTCACATTAGCTACCTGTGGATCTTTAGGCTGGGTTCACACGACCTATATTCAGGCGTAGTGGAGGCATTTTACGCCTCGAATTACGCCTGAAAAGACGGCTCCAATACGTCGGCAAACATCTGCCCATTGCTTTCAATGGGTTTGCCGATGTACTGTGCCGATGACCTGTCATTTTACGCGTCGCTGTCAAAAGACGACGCGTAAAATTACAGCCTCGTCAAAAGAAGTGCAGGACACTTCTTGGGACGTTTTTGGAGCCGTTTTCTCATGGACTATTGAAAATAGCTCCAAAAACGGCCGAAAAAACGCTGCAAAAACGGCACGAAAAACGCGAGTTGCTCAAAAAACGTCTGAAAATCAGGTGCTGTTTTCCCTTGAAAACAGCTCCGTATTTTCAGACGTTTTTGGCTCAGCGTGTGAACATACCCTTAGGGTATGTTCACACGAGGGCGTCCGTAACGGCTGAAATTACGGGGATGTTTCAGCCTGAAAACATCCCCGTAATTTCAGCCGTAACGGCATGTGCAGGCGCTTGAACGCCGCGTCCATTACAGACGTAATTGGCGCTGCTATTCATTGGAGTCAATGAATAACGGCTCCAATTACGGCCAAAGAAGTGACAGGTCACTTCTTTGACGCGGGCGTCTATTTACGCGCCGTCATTTGACAGCGGCGCGTAAATACACGCCTCGTGTGAACAGACAAGCGTCTGCCCATTGCTTTCAATGGGCAGATGTTTGTCAGCGCTATTGAGGCGCTATTTTCGGACGTAATTCGGGGCAAAAACGCCGAATTACGTCCGTAAATAGGCCGTGTGAACATACCCTAATAATGAAAATGAGATGGTATTTTGTTTGAAATCATTTGCAATTATTCAGGAGTGCTGCTTATATCGTTCTGTAAATACAAATAGAAAAGTTAACTAGTCATGATATTACGGACATGTCGTTTTAGCACTCCCCACTTTAGTTTAATGGACTGTATAGTAGTTGCTCTCATAACCCCGCTAGTTTAAAGCTTTAGGCTATATTCACACAACAGTGAAAAAAAATGGCCATTAAAAACAGATCAACTGTCAGTTTTTCATGGCGGATTTGCATCAGTGTATCTCAAAATTGTCATGCATTTCTAGTCAGTCTGTCCATTTTTAATGACCGTTTGACATCCGTTTTGCATCTGTTTTTCATGGGCGTTAAAAAAAAACTGATGAATTTATTTGTCAGGCTTTTTTTGTCCCAACCGCCTGAAAACACTCAAAGGAAGGTCATTATCATGATTGTTTCACAGCCTCCCGTAGATGATGGCACACAGACCCCTGTATATGATGCCACACAGCCCCCCTGTAGATGATGCCACACAGCCTCCCTGTAGATGATGCCACACAGAACCCCTGTATATGCCACACAGCCCCCCTGTAGATGATGCCACACAGCCCCCTGTAGATGATGCCACACAGCCTCCCCGTATATGATGCCACACAGCCCCCCTGTAGATGATGCCACACAGCCTCCCTGTATATGATGCCACACAGCTCCCCTGTAGATGATGCCACACAGACCCCCTGTAGATGATGCCACACAGACCCCCTGGATATGCCACACAGCCTCCCTGTATATGAGGCCACACACCTCCCTGTATATGATGCCACACAAACCCCCTGTATATGCCACACAGGCCCGATGTAGATGATGCCACACAGCCCTGATGTAGATGATGCCACATAGCCCCGATGTAGATGATGCAACACAGACCCCCTGTAGATGATGCCGCACAGCCACCCTATAGATGATGCCACACAGCCTCCCTGTATATGATGCCACACAGCTCACCTGTAGATGATGCCACACAGCCTCCCTGTAGATGATGCCACACAGCCCCGATGTAGATGATGCCACACAGACCCCCTGTAGTTGAGGCCACACACACCCTCCCACACCCTCCCTGTAGGCATTTTCAGGGACTGCCTCTGTAAATTCTGGACAGTCCCGGAAAATTCACTACAGTTGACCACTATGTACAATGCCCCCTATACTAACGCCACACTACCCTTGTAGTGAGCGCAACAATACACTACATTTAACTTTTGGCTGCCCTACATACTCACTGATGCAGCGCCGTCTCTCATCTTCTTCCCGTGTGGTCTCTCATCTGCACGGGATCTGCCAAGGCGGTGCGATGACATCATCGGTGAGTATACCGCCGATAGCCAGCAAGGGAACTAATAGTTCCCTTGCAAATCTCCATGTCACAGATCCGTTTTAACGGTTGTTACACGTATTGACAGCTGTTAAAAACGGAACCATTGACTTCAATGGGGTCAAATGGCTGTGAAAACGGCCAAAGATAGGACTTGACCTATTTTTTGACGGCCATTATTCTTGGGCCGTTAAAAAAACGGCCGTGTGAATACACCCATAGAACATCAATGTTCTGAAACTGTCGTGTGAATTAGTGGATTCATGTTGGTGGCCATATTTAAAGCTTTAACAAGCAAACAAAATGGAAATAACTTTTAATTGTAATAGACATGTTTGTGTAATATTTTTGTCTGCACAACATATCCTAGAAGGCCTTATGCACCTAACTCTGTGCAGCCTCTGAGTAATAATATGGCACCAATAGAAGTCTATGAATTCCTACTGCACCTTTCTATGCCTCTCGATTATTCCACGTTCCATCAGATGCTATATTAGAATCAATGCTTCTAGAGAATACCTCTGTAAAATAGTGCCGTGCGGGGGCACCAAAGGCGTCAGGGACTACTCTAAACAGGCTCCCGAGGCCTAAATAAGTTATGTTTAATATCCATGAAATAACATGACTGAAGGTACATTTCACGCTACACTTTATTTACTTCACCGAACAGCAATATCGCATGTACTATGAACGACTTTATTCATATATTGGTTTATACTAGGAATACGGTAGGATAAGTCAGTAGACGACTATTTACATATTACAAATTAATCAATAGTGATCATTTTTATTTATGAACAATTCCCATTAACTATACTTATATCATTTATCTCTGATCCTTTGAGCATTTATACTCAGAAATTATCATTGTGACTGCTCAGAATCGGATGGATTATTATGGTAATTTCCCTGTGTACAGGTCCTGTAAGGTGTGAATGTAAAGTCAATACGTAAAGTCAGTGAAATTGTCCGTAAAACATAGCAGTGCTGAACTACAAGCACTGTCCTTGCATCTCCGAGGCGACTTGCACATCAAAGGAAGAGAGAGAATATTAATACTTGAGATGAGCTCTGTGCTCTTGTGAATAAAATCCTGTCATTAATATTTAGAGGCAATGAGAATCAGAAGAAATGCTAACCACCCCTCTACAGGAGAAATCCTAACCTAAAAGTAACATAAAACGTGTTATATTCAATCAATAACATTATATACATTCATTGGTGTCATTCACTGAGAGATGCCTTGTGCTTGTCAGAGGAAAATGGTGGAAACTCTGAGTAGAAAGCCAAATATGGATCCCCTCTCCTGCCAGAATCCCCTTGTCTATGCCTCATAATCAGAATTGTTATTATAATTATTATGATGTTAATGGTATAGTAGAGCAGGAATTGATTCCGAGATTTCTAGTTATGGTTTGGGCACTATGTAGAGTCCTGTGGTCCCTTTAACTGGGGAAGTTGTAGGGGTTGAGCTCAGACCTCCACCAATAACACCTTCCGATATGTCAAAAGATGATTTTATGCTGGATCGCCCTGTTGTAATCCTGTTATCCCACAAGCCATGGCTGTATTTAGTCATTTAAATTTTTGTTATTGTAGCAATAAAATGGTTGTCCAGTTTCAGAATAAATGGTCCGCTGATTTTCCAGAAACAGCGCCATGTCTGTCCATCAGCAGTGTATGGGATTGCATCTCTTTTTTTAAAACTCAATCAATAAAGCTGAATTGCAATACCAGAGACAGCTCATGGACAGACGTAGCGCTGTTTCTGGAAAATCAGCAGACCATTTTTTCTCATGCTGGACAACCCCTTAAGAGTATATTCACACTAAGGCACCATGCACACGACCATATTTTTATGCATCCGCAAATACTGTCCGCAAATACGTATCTGTAGTCGTCCGCAACTCATCTGCATATACGGCACGCTGTCCACAAATACGGTCCGTAGTGAATCGGTAGTTCATCCGTATTTACGGATCCGCAAAAAAAATGGAGGAATCTTGGGTAATCCCCTGGCGTCGCATAGCAACACTTCCGCAATTATGGATGGCTACGGATGCACATTCGTAGCCGTCCGTAATTGAAGAAGAGCCCATGGACTATGGGGAGTTTGTGCCGTAATTACGGACAAGAATAGGAAATGTTCTATAATTTGCGGATCATTTCTTCGGCACGAACACCCATCCATAAAAATACGGAAAGGTGTCCGTAGCCCATAAGGATGATCTAATTACGGATGAAAAATTGGGTCATGTGCATGGGGCCTAAGCAGTTGAGGTGCAGTTAAAAACCGCATCAAAAACACATTACTGCAATTTTAGGCGTTTATTGATGTGGTTATGTTTTTTAACTGCAACCACATTGAAAAACGCACCAAATTGCGGTTAAACCGCATGTGGTTTTTCAGATGCATTTTTGATGTGTTTTTTTAACTGCACCTCAACCGCTACGTAAGGCTAGGATTACACATCCAGTTTTGATGCAGTTTTTTTACTTTTTTTTAGCTAAACACAGGAGTGGACACAAAAGAAAGCAGATTCATCAGTCTTTTCATTATACCTTTCCTTCCATTTGGATCCACTTTTGGCTTTGGCTAAAAATAAACTTCATGAAAACTGCGTGTGTGATCCTTGCCTAGGATGTGGAGTCACTTTGGTTGTGGCTTTTGCAACGATTTTCATAATAGTGGCAAAACCGTGCATTTGGAACTACACCCTTAATGTTTTTATAGAACCCAAGGTGAGTATAAAAGCTTTCTGATATACGGTAATCTATGTTAACGGTTAATTACTTTTTTGAATTACTGGTGCTAAATATTTAGGACATGAGTTGGCCAAAAGGAGAGCTTAAATTTAATGTTCAACTCCTCAGACCAACAAGAGAACAGTCATTAAATGATCAGGGGTATTCTATTGTAATAGGAAAGTATCCCAAATTAAGATTAGCCCCCACAGAAATATATATGCATCAATTCAAGACAACCCAATAAAAATGAACCTCACCACCTTCCACGTCATACCACTGCACCATGTCATTGGCAGATCTACAAAGTAGGGCTGGGCGATTAATCAAATCAATTAGATTAATTTGCCCTCAAGGACTCCCACGATTCTGTTTAACAGAATCGTAGAATCGATTATTTAGTGGCGCCATCGCGCCGTGCTGCGGGAGGAAGCTCCACCCCGCCGCCTTGTCACTTCCTGGTCCGCCCCGTTCTGTCTCTGCTTCCCGTACGGAACTGCTGTTCTGTACTGAACAAAATGATACAGTACAGAACAGCAGTTCCGCAGGGAAGTAGAGACTCCTAGTACATAGCCACACCGCCCCGCTGTAGATAGCACCCCCCTTGTACCTTGTAGATCGCACCACAACCCCCCTTATAAATCGCGCCGCTGTAGATAGAACCTGCTTGCAGATCGCACCCCCCCTTGTACCTTGTAAATTGCACTTCCCCTTGTACCTTATAGATCACACCCCCCCTTGTACATTGTAGATCGCACCACAACCCCCCCCCCCCCTTATAGATCGCCCGCTGTAGCTCCCACTAGGAGCTGAATCCCCGGCCAAAGCATCGGCAACCTCTGGCCGGGGATTCAGCTCCTAGTGGCAGCAACAGCGGCGCAATCTACAAGGAAGGGGGGTGGTGCTGCGATCTGCAAGGGGGATGGGGGTGCGATCTACGTGGGAGGGGGGTAGTGCTGCGATCTACATGTGGGGGTGAAATCTACATGTAGGGGTGCTATCTACAAGGGAGGGGGTGGTGCTGTGATCTACAAGGTGGGGTATGATCTACATGGGGGTGCTATCTGCAAGGGGGTGCTATCTGCAAGCAGGTGTGGCACTGTCTACATGGGCGCTGTGGCACTATATTGGGGGGTGTCACTACATATGGGCACTGTGGCACTGTCACTACATGTGGGCACTATGGCATTATGTAACTATATGTGGGCACTGGGGCACTATCTACCCTGACATGAAAGACGGACTGGAAATGGATGGGAATTTGGAGACACTGATGCAAAATGGACATAAAAAAACTGACCATTGATCAGTTTTTAATGGCCAATGGCCACTTTTTTTTCACTGTCATGTGATTGTAGCCTAAATTACTATGATGCCAGGAGTCCTGTTATTATGTACCATAGTCAGGCCGGGAAATCTGGCCATTTTTCACGGTCCAATCACGGTAGTTTGAATCTGGCAATGTCGGAGACCGGCTGAGGTGGTGACGGGTAGAGAGGGATGTTAGTGCACGCATTGCCTCATTGATTATAGATTCTGTTAAACTGTTCCCTGCCAGGGAACACAGAAGTTATAATCAATTAGATTTAAATTTTTCCAATTGTATTTATGATAACAGAAAATGTATTTAATTATCTCTTGGTATTACTGATAGAAAAACAGAAGAGAAAAAAATAAGAAATATCAAGATTCAAATCGAAAAGCACCCAATGTGTTGAAAAAATATCTAGATTTAAATTTTTGGGCAAAATCACCCAGCCCTACTACAAAGAGTATTTTCAAGCATAGCCATCCAAATTGCAATTCAACAGCTAGGATCCCACCACGTTTGGGCATTACCAAGATACACTTGAAAGTGCTGCCAAACATATGCCCAAGACATATTCAACTGGGTGTCTATATAGATGCAAGAATCTGCAATTGAATCCCATTGTAAAAAATATATGATTTGTTTTTTGCATACAGTTGTATGCATAGTCCATTACACATTTCAATACAGTTGAGGCAAAGGCTTACTGACGCGCCAGACAAAATAATGCCAAAAGGGGCGTGCTTTTGGCATATATCTGGGTAATAGAACTCTTTAGCCACATAAGTCATATATTAGTTGGGATCATTTCCCAATGTATATGGGAAACGTAGTGCCCAAACATAGCCCTACTCTGGCATAAGAATGGCAAATGTCCCGACATCATATGAAAGACCTGTTCCATACGATTCATCTGCTGTATCTAGGCTCATGGGCATTTAATATTTTGTTTGGCTGGATGTATCCCCAATATTACAAAAAACATCTCTCAGTGTTTCAGAAAGAATATCAGATACTCACTGGTGTCAAAACAATGGAATAAGAACTAGTGCAGTAAAGAACAGGGGTGTGAGTGAGTGAGTGAGTGAGTGAGTGAGTGAGTGAGTGAGTGAGTGAGTGAGTGAGTGAGTGAGTGAGTGAGTGAGTGAGTGGCTGTGGCTACGTTAATGCTTGTTAAGTTATGTTTACATCTGTGCTGGAGGCTCCATTAGGATCTTTTGTCACAGAGCTGCGCCTAAAATATTTTTAGCCTTTTTTGTTTTGTAATGTATCTCATTTTGCATGATACATGAAGTGATGGATTACTTTACCTGCTGTTTCCATTTTCAATTCTTTCTATTTCCTCATCTATAGTTCTGACCGATAGTCTGTGCAGCACTGGATATGATGATTGTGTAGTCACTATGGCAGCCATCTTGAATCACAGCCAATTGGTCTTCACAGTGTAGTAAATGGCTAAATAAACAAAAAAACAACTTATCATCACAATAGTTTTTAGACTTAGGGAAAGCTGAGATATGGGCCACTATATGCAGTGTGCTCACACTGGAGAGCTGCTTAAGCTGTGCTTTTGCCTGCTGATCTGATATGTAGAGAGGCAGGTAAAACATGCATTTTTATGCAGCTCACAGCATTTTAAAAAACGGACGGGGTGGGGCCACCCACAACCCGACACATTTACCAGAAACTGGCAGAAATTAGAGAGGAAATCTTTGCCAGCTCATAGATGAGGTAGATTTTCCTTTCTGGCGCATGGACAGCAGAAGATGTGACAAATTTATTAAGAAGAATGCGCCTCTTAGTAAATCAGCCACATCTTACTCCTGCGCGCTTCTTACTAAGACTGGCATATGAAACACCAGTCTTAGGCCTCATGCACACGACCGTAAAAACACCCGTTATTACGGGTCGTAATTACGACCCATAATAACGGGCTCATAGACTTCTATTGGCCACGGGTACCTTCCCGTTTTCTTACGGGAAGGTGCCCGTGCCGTTGAAAAAGATAGAACATGTCCTATTTCAGGCCGTAATAACGGCACGGACAGCCCATAGAAGTCTATGGGGCTCCCGTAATAACGGGTGACTACGTGTGTGCACCCGTCATTACGGGAGCGTTGCTAGGCGACGTCGGTAAATAGTCACTGTCCAAAGTGCTGAAAGAGTTAACTGATCGGCAGTAACTCTTTCAGCACGCTAGACAGTGAATTCCGATCAGAATATAGAGCAACCTGTAAAAAAAAAAAGACGTTCATACTTACCGAGAACTTCCTGCTTCCTCCAGTCCGGTCTCCCGGCCCTTGCCTTGGTGACGCGTCCCTCTCGACATCCGGCCCGACTTCCCTGGATGACGTTTCAGCCCATGTGACCGCTGCAGCCAATCACAGGCTGCAGCGGTTACATGGGCTGCCGCGTCATCCAGGGATGTCGGGCTGGATGTGAAGAGAGGGACGCGTCACCAAGACAACAGCCGGGTAAGTATGAATTTCTTTAACTTTTATTACAGAAAGGGCTGTCCCTTCTCTCTATCCTGCACTGATAGAGAGAAGGGGCTGCCGATTACTGCAGTGTAATTTTGCAGCCAAAAACTTGCCCGTAAATACGGGTGGAATACGGGTGACACCGGGCCCGTATTTACAGGCACGGGCCCGTAAATACTGGTGCAAAACGGGTCGAATACGTGTGACACCGGACCCGTATTTACGCCAGTATTTACGGGTGGGAAAAAATACTGTCGTGTGCATGAGGCCTTAGTAAATGTGCCCCAGTATTTCTGTATGTCCCAGAAAAAGACATAACCAGTAAAATCTGTTAATTAGTCCTTAAGTGGAAGGACCGATGAGAGCGTGACTTGGACTAAGATATTTAGTTCAGCTCTACTTAAGTTTTTTGTTGTTGTTTTTTTTAAACATCTTTTTATGAAGGCCTCGTTCACATCAGTGTTGGGCTTTCCTTTCATGGGTTCCATTAGACCTTTCCGTCGGAGGAACCCATGAACGGAAAGCCAAACGGAAACCATAGCTTCCAATTGCATTACCATTGATTTCAATGGTAATGCTCGCATTGCAATTGGTTTCTGAAACAACAGCAAAGTCAACTACATTATTGTTTTTGCTAGAAAAATGGAAACCTTACGGAACAGAAACAAACAGAAACCAATCGCAACGGAAGCATTACCTCGGAAATCAATGGTAATGCAAACAGAAGCTATGGTTTTCGTTTGGCTTTCTCTTCATGGGTTCCTGTTACGGAAAGGTCTAAACAAACTCATGAACGGAAGGCCAACGCGGATGTGATCAAGCCTTAGAGTTTACAGAAGACGTAACAATATAAACATAACACACTTCTCCGAAATTATTGCAAAAGCCTTTCTTTTTTGGCTTTCCATAAACATATTAGGTTGTAAAAACTTCAAGCCCTCCCGACCCACCCATCTCACTCGAATGCCGTCAGATAGCAGAGAACTGAAGAATCAGACCAGTCAGGTAGCCAACCTGATGGGCAGTAAACCAAGCTAGGGAACGCAAATACGTCTTTTTAGGATGTGAATGAAGGTGAGATTTAATGCTTATTCATTCTAAGATTCTTTGTCTTTCGAATTTTTCCTCACACAATGAATAAACTTTATTTGCATACAACAAGAAGACCCCTTTAACGCCTTAATGCAACAGAATGTGTCGGTACATCATGGTGTGTGGGTTAAGTATGGAGCGGGCTCACGCTCACACTAACAGCCAGGAACCGAGATCCGTCTGATTCTAGCCATTTAACCACTTAGATGCCGCGGTAAATAGCGATCGGGGCATCTAAGCCATTAGAAAGAGATAGCAGGGTCCTGATGGCTGTCGTGGCAACTTGGGGGCCTAATGACGGACACCAGGTCTGCCTTCCTTCTTCTCCTGTTAAGCGCTGCCTCTGGCAGGGTTTAACAGGAGACTGTAAAAATTGCAACACACTTCGATATATTAGTATTGCAGTGTATTGAACCAGTGATCTGATGATTGCTGGTTTAAATCCCCTAAGGGGACTAATGGAAAGTGTAAAAGATAATGAAATAAAGTTTTCAGTAAGGTACAAACAAAAAAAAAAAATATTAGACGTTCAAAAAAAAAACTTTTACCATTTTACCTCTAAAGTAATGTAAAAAATAAAAAAGATAAACAAGGTCGGTATCGCTGCGTCCGTAAAAGTCTGAACTTTTACAATATAACATTATTTTGCATGGTGAACACTGTAAAAAAACAAATTTAACACGCCTGGATCGCTATTTTTTCATTACCTTAGCGCTAAAAAATAATCTAAGAAAAGTGATCAAAAAGTTGTATGTACATTAAATGGCAAAATAAAAAATGTATGGCTCTCACAATGTGGCGACACAAAGCTATTTTTTTTAACAAATAGTTTTTTCTTGTAAAAGTAGTAAAACATTAAAAAACTATATAAATTTCATATCGCCGCAATCGTATTGACCAGCAGTATAAAGTTAAGTTGTCGATTTTACCGCAAGGTGAAAGACATAAAAACCAAACCCAAAAAGTAATGGAGGAATCCGTTTTTTTTCCAATACCACCCCACAAAGAATTATTTTTCAGTTTCCCAGTAAATTATATGGTACAATAAATAGTGCCTATAGAAACTACAACTCATCCTGCAAAAAATAAGCCCTCCATTGACGTAAAAATAAAAAGTTATTGCTCTTAGAAGGCGGGGAGTATGAAACGAAAACGGAAAAAAAAACTAAAATGTCTGACTGGGTTAATATAATACACTTAGGCGTTATTCACACGAATGTGTTATATACGTCCGTGTGATGGCCGTCAAACCAACAGCTGTCACACGGACTTATGTAATTCAATGTGGCCGTCCACATGGCCGTTGTTTCAACAGACCTTGTGAAGGGTCCGTGAGAAAATAGGACATGTTCTATTTTTTCACGCTTCACGCATCCCTCCATAGACTCTAGTCTGTGGGTATGTGGACCCACTGGATCTCATCGTCGTAGCGGGGAGGCAGCTGGCCAAACAACAGAGCACCCAAGCAATGCAAAGTCCCGCACTAGGGTACCTGAATATTCCAGACAGTGGCCGAGGCTTTAGCACGGATGGAGGTGGGTGCAGCAGGTAGCACAAGACCTGGTGGATGACACTGGATGTGGTAGATGACACTGGACGTGGCAGATGACACTGGATGTGGCAGATGACACTGGATGTGGCAGATGACACTGGATGTGGCAGAAGACAGCAGGTGCAGTAGGACACAACTGCAACACTAACAGGAACAAGGACACAGCACGGGATACAGTATACAGGTAGCAGGGCACGGGTAACAACGGGAACAGGATAATACTAAGGGACCATTTGCAAGACTGACATGGGAATACTAACAACGCTCAGGCAATGAGCAAAGGGGCAGGGCCCTTCTTATAGTCCAGGGAAATGGTGGGCTAATTGATGATGATGATTCCCATGTGCGCGCGCTGGCCCTTTAAGGCTGGGCATGAGCAGGCACGCAAACCCTACGGGACACAGCAGACCAGAGCGGAGGTGAGTACTGGCATCTCCTGGGAAGGAGATGCGAGCCAGCGCTCACAGATCCATGGCTGCAGCTACCGGGGGTGAGTAATACAGACGGTCCGCGGCCATGGTCGCTACAGTATCCCCCCTCTTACGCCCCCTCTTCTTGGGGCCAGAGCGAGAGAGGAACCTCTTAATGAGTGCAGGGGAATTGAGGTTCTCTTCTGGCTCCCAGGACCTCTCCTTAGGACCAAACCCTCTTCAGTCCATCAAATAGAAAGTCCTTCCACCTACCCTTTTGCAGTCCAGGATCTCCCTCACCTCAAACACATCAGATAAACCGCTAGGAGGAACTGCGGGACTGGGAGTCTTACTGCAGCAGTTCAGGACCACTGTTTTCAGGAGGGACACATGAAAGGAGTTGGGGATTTTGAGGGTAGGAGGCAGCCGAAGGAGACAGGGTACCTGGAAGATCTTCTTTTTATATCCGCTTTATGCAATCGACTGCTAGCAAAATAGAGGACCGGGTCGGTTGCCAGATTTGCAGAAAGTACCCAAATGCAGAGTCAGCAGCGGGTACCTGAGATGTAGCCGACACAGGAAGGACTCTAGGATTTTGACTGTACACAACGTAGAATGGTGTGGAAGTGGTGGACTCACTTGTGTGGTTGTTATATGAGAATTCGGCAGATGGAAGAAGCTGTACCCAGTTATCATGCTGCATGGAGATGAAGTGGCGGAGATAATTTTCCATGATCTGGTTAATCCTCTCGACTTGCCCATTGGACTGGGGGTGATAGGCTGAGAAAAAGTCCAATCTCACATACAGGAGTTTACAGAGGGCTCTCCATAATTTTGTGCTAAATTGAACCCCCCGATAGGACACGATGTGAAGGGGCAAGCCATGCAAGCGGACGTTGTGCTGAATGAAGAGACTCACCAGTCAGGGAGCAGAAGGTAGGCCGGGCAGCGGGATAAAATGTGCCATCTTCGATAACCAGTCCACCACCACCCACACAGTGTTGGTCTGTGACAAAGTCCATTGCAATGTGAAGCCAGGTAACATTGGGTACAGGCAGGGGTTGAAGCCGGCCGGCAGATTTGGAGTGAGCAACCTTGTTAGAAGCACACACCGTGCAGGTAGAGACAAAGTCCACAACATCTTTAGATAGCGTGGGCCACCAGAAATGACGAATAATCAGGTTTCGGGTCTTACGAACACCAGCGTGCCCAGCCAGTTTAGAGCGGTGTCCCCATCGGAGAATTCTTTTCCTGTCTGCCAACCGAACAAAAGTCCTCCCTGGAGGGATGTCTCTAATCTGCAAGGGATTGGCAGTGACAATGCAGGACGGGTCTATGATACTTTGAAGGGACTCCACCGTGTCATCCATTTCAAATGACCTGGACAGGGCATCGGCCCTAACAGTCTTGTCAGCGGGATGGTAGTGGTGCACAAATTGGAAATGGGTGAAGAACAGCGACCACCTGGCTTGATGGGGTTTAGTCGTTGAGCTGAATGGAGTTAGGTGAGGTTCTTGTGGTCAGTGTAGATCAGGATGGTGTGAGCTGCGCCCTCTAGCAGATGTCTCCATTCCTCCAGAGCCAATTTGATGGCCAAAATCTCGAGTAATAGCCACATACTACTGCCTTTCCTTTTGGAGCTCCTCTGGAACAGAAGTGCACCTGCACCAACAGAAGAAGCGTCTACCTCCAATGCCAAACTGCCAAGACACGTCAGGATGATGGAGAATCGAGGCTGACGTGAAGGCTTTCTTGTGGCTAATAAATGCTGACTCTGCCTCTGGAGTCCACACCTTGGTGCTCACACCCATCTTGGTAAGGGTAGAGATGAGAGCCGTCAGTGATGAGAAGTTTGGGATAATGTAAAGGATCTGCCAGGCACAGCTTCGGGGTTAACGCCCATAGATAATCAGTCTGCACCTGCTTCTATGTCTGTGAGACTGACTCCATCTTCCACCACTCAGGGTTGCAGGCTTAGGAGTGGGAGAACCTATCGCAGCCTGGCCAGACGGAGCTAGCTCCCGCCCTCTGTCTATTTATACCTGCCTTTCCTGTTCCTCCTTTGCTTGTGATTCTTCTCCTTTGGTTTCCTGGCCCTGCTGCAGCTTCTTGCACTAATGTCCTTGCTTCATATTGACCCCGGCTTGCTGACTACTCTCCTGCTCTGCGTTTGGTACCTCGTACACTCCCGGTTTGACTCGGCTTGTTTACTACTCTTCTGCTCTGCGTTTGGCACCTCGTACTCTCCTGGTTTGACTCGGCTTGTTCACTTCTCTTCTTGCTCACGGTGTTGCCGTGGGCAACTGCCCCTTTCTCCCCTTAGCTCTGTGTACCCTTGTCTGTTTGTCTGTCGTGCACTTATTGAGCGTAGGGACCGTCGCCCAGTTGTACCCCGTCGCCTAGGGCGGGTCGTTGCAAGTAGGCAGGGACTGAGTGGCGGGTAGATTAGGGCTCACTTGTCTGTCTCCCCACCCCCGTCATTACAGATAAACTGCCGGTAGATATTGGCGAATCCCAAAAAACGCCGTATGGACCTCAGGCCTTGAGGACGTGGCCATTCCAGAATGGACTTTACTTTCTCGGGATCCATCTTGGGACCTTGATCCGAGATTATGTAGCCCAGGAAGGGAAGAATTCTTGTCAAAGACGCATTTCTTCAGCTTGGCATATACACGATTCTCCCTTAATCACAGCACAACCTGACGGACATCCCTCCGATGAGTCGTCGGATCTGGGGAGAAGATCAAAATATCATTCAGATCAAATTATAAGCCCCACTCAAGTCTAATTTTGAAAAAAATCCTTGCTCCTCGTATACGGTCAAACAGTTCGGATATAAGGGGACAACATTTATTTGTTCTTGACCGTGATCTAGTTGAGACCACGGTAGTCAATGCAGCGTCGAAGAGATCCGTCTTTCTTTTCAACAAACAAGAACCCGGCCCCGGGCGGGTAGAATGACTTTCCTATGAAACCCCTCTCCAAATTCTTCTTGATATAGGCCGACATGGATAGAGTCTCTGGCAAGGAGAGAGCATACACCTTTCCACGGGGAAGAGAAGCATTTGGAACCAGTTCAATGGGGCAGTCATAAGTCCGATGTGTAGGCAGCGTCTCAGCCTCCCTCTTGCTGAAGACATCCGCAAACTGAGCGAAATGAGGGGGTAATCCTGCCAATGACTGAGGCCGAGGAGGCTGGACAGGATAGATCTGCAACAGACAGCGACTGAGGCATTTGGAGCCCCATTGGTGAACCTCTACAGAATTCCAGTCCAGGACTGGGGAATGTAGTCGAAGCCAATGCAGGCCCAGCAGAACAGGATTAATGGCTTTGGGCAAAACAAGAAACTAAATTTGTTCCAAATGAAGAGGTGCAACTTGGAGCTTCAGCGGCTTGGTCTTAGATACAATCGTATCGGGCAGAGGCAGTCCATTCACCGGGGCAACAGCCAAAGGTGTCTCCAGGGGAACTGAGGGCAACTGGATATGATCCACTAGATCCTTTTGGATGAAGTTTGCCGTGGACCCAGATAGGCTGAAACCCGGTGCGTCTTCTCGGCAGATACTATGGTCACAGGAATGGTCAGCTTCTAGTTGAATTCTTTATTTGGTACCATTCTGCCTAGGGTTGTCTCTCCTACAAATCTTAGGCACTGTGGTCTCTCTGGCCTCTGGGGACACAAACGCACAACATGGCCTCCGAGGCCGCAATACAGACAAAGTCCTGAAGTGCGTCTGCATTGCCTATCCTGGGTAGACAATTTGGCTCGGTCCATCTGCATAGGCTCCTCTGGTGGGACAACTGAAGAGGACAATAGGGATTGCTGAAAAGTAGAAGACAGCCTAGGAAATCCTCTCTCCCGGAGAATCTCTTGGAAATGCTCCCGGATCCTTATGTCAACCCGGGTAGCTAGTAGGATGAGATTGTCCAGGGTAGTTGGCAGATCGCGAGCGGCCAGCTCGTCTTTAATCCCAGAAGACAGTCCCTGCCAGAATGTGGCCACCAAAGCCTCGTTGTTGCAGGTTAGTTCAGCAGTCAGGGTACGAAACTGAATGGCATACTCACCCACGGGGAGGTCTCCCTGGTGTAGGGTCAGCAGGGATGCAGCAGCAGAATTAACTGTCCCAGGTTACTCAAATATCAAATGGAAAGTCCGTAAAAAGCACTACAAGTCACGGGTCTCTGGTCCCACAGAGGATTTGCCCATGTTATGGCTTTGCTAGTAAGGAGAGAGATTATGAAGGCGTCATCAGAAAAGAGGACCCTGGCATGTAGTCTGAAGTGGATCCGGCACTGATTCAGAAATCCCCTGCAGGCCCTTGTGTCTCCGTCAAAGCGAGGAGGTAGCGGCAGGAAGCATAGGGGATCAACACTAGTACAGACAGGAGGTGTAGAAGGAGGAACAGCAGGAATAGGTGCGGTGACGACTGTGGCTTGAGCAACAAGCCGATGTGCAATGGCGTTCACCGACAGGAGGAGTTGGTCTTCCCGTAACTGAAGGTCTTGCATCTTGGCCTAAGCGTACTGTCACAGTCTGTGGGTATGTGGACCCACTAGGCCGCACTGCCGTAGCGGGGAGGCAGCTGGCCAAACAACAGTGCACCCAAGCAATGCAAAGTCCCGCACTAGGGTATCTGAATAGTCCAGACAGTGGCCGAGGCTTTAGCATGGATGGAGGAGGGTGCAGAAGGTTGCGCCAGACGTGGCAGATGACACTGGACATAGCAGAAGACAGCAGGTGCAGTAGGACACGACTCCAACACTAACAGGCTCAGGAACAAGAACACAGCACCGGGATACAGGATACAGGTAGAAGGGAACGGGTAAACATGGGACCAGGATAACACTAAGGGACCATTTGCAAGACAGACATGGGAATACTAACAATTATCAGGCAATGAACAAAGGGGCAGGGTCCTTCTTAGAGTCCAGGGGAATCATGGGCTAATTGATGATGATGATTCCCATGTGCGCACCCTACGGGACACAGCAGACTCGAAGCGGAAGTGAACACCCTGGGAAGGAGATGCGAGCCATCACTCACAGATCCAGGCGCCATGGGGTGAGTAAACGCGACGGTCCGCGGTCATGGACGCTACATCTACGTCTTGGATGTGAAAAACTGCAGTTTTCAACTTCCGAGATGCGCAATGCTCGTGTGAATCCGGCCTTAGTATCATGCTCTGTTCTGAAAAGTAATTAATTTAGTATGAGATTCTTGGAGTGGAATCGGAGTGGTTCTTGTGGGCAAATATTGTGTTTTTTTTTTATCTGCACTAGTTTTCATACATCTCTTTTGTAGTCTTAGTACAAGGTGATAAGGATCCAATGTTTAGAATGACTTCCATTGTCATGGCTTGTGTGACTTCTTGAAATGCTCCAAAGGGTAAAGTACATTTATTTCTACACATAAATGCCGAAACTGCTTGGTATAGTTGTGGCAACAAATCATCTTCAGGGTATGTTCACACGGCCAAATTTCAGTCGTATACGAGGCGTATTATGCCTCGTTTTACGTCTGAAAATACGGCTCCAATACGTCGGCAAACATCTGCCCATTCATTTGAATGGGTTTGCCGACGTACTGTGCAGACGACCTGTTAGGGTATGTTCACACGGCCTATTTACGGACGTAAATCGGCCGTTTTTGACCCGAATTACGCCCGAAAATAGCGCCTCCATAGCGCTGACAAACATCTGCCCATTGAAAGCAATGGGCAGACGTTTGTCTGTTCACACGAGGCGTATATTTACGCGCCGCTGTCAAATGACGGCGCGTAAATAGACGCCCGCGTCAAAGAAGTGACCTGTCACTTCTTTGGCCGTAATTGGAGCCGTTATTCATTCACTCCAATGAATAGCAGCGCCAATTACGGCCGTAATTGACGCGGCGTTCAAGCGCCTGCACATGCCGGTACGGCTGAAATTACGGGGATGTTTTCAGGCTGAAACATCCCCGTAATTTCAGCCGTAACGGACGCCCTCGTGTGAACATACCCTTATTTACGCGTCGTCGTTTGACAGCTGTCAAACGACGACGCGTAAAAATACAGCCTCGTCAAAAGAAGTGCAGGACACTTCTTTGGACGTTTTTGGAGCTGTTTTCTCATAGACTCCAATGAAAACAGCTCCAAAAACGGACGTAAAAAACGCTGCGAAAACGGCGCGAAAAACGCCGCGAAAAATGCGAGTTGGTAAAAAAACGTCTGAAAAGCAGGGTCTGTTTTCCCTTGAAAACAGCTCTGGATTTTCAGACGTTTTTGTTGACTACGTGTGAACATACCCTGAGGGTATGTGCACACGTAGTGACCAAAAACTTCTGAAAATCCAGAGCTGTTTTCAAGGGAAAACAGACCCTGCTTTTCAGACGTTTTTTGACCAACTCGCATTTTTCGCAGCGTTTTTCGCGCCGTTTTCGCTGCGTTTTTTACGTCCGTTTTTGGAGCTGTTTTCATTGGAGTCTATGAGAAAACAGCTCCAAAAACGTCCAAAGAAGTGTCCTGCACTTCTTTTGACGAGGCTGTATTTTTACGCGTCGTCGTTTGACAGCTGTCAAACGACGACGCGTAAATAACAGGTCGTCTGCACAGTACGTCGGCAAACCCATTCAAATGAATGGGCAGATGTTTGCCGACGTATTGTAGCCCTATTTTCAGACGTAAAACGAGGCATAATACGCCTCGTTTACGTCTGAAAATAGGTCGTGTGAACCCAGCCTTACTGTTTTTGATTATAACTCAAATCTTAAGGTCTCCTTCACACACTTTTTTAGCAGTGTTTTTAAAAGTCTGTTTTAAAAAAACGGCATGTTTTTCATGACTTTTTTTACAAGTGTTTTAAATGGCATTTTTTATGCCAAAACATTTGGGACATTCATTTTTTCTGGGATTTTTCAAGTCCTATAGAGAAGCTTATGAGAAAAATGTCAGAAAAAAGCGCTTTACACAGAGTAAAAATGAAACAAAAATGCCACAAACCAAAACGCTGTGTATGTAGCATTTTCAATAATTCACTATACACTTTAATGTAAAATCTCGTCACAGCGTTTTAGACCTAAAAGGAAAAAAAAATGCCATTGAAAGACACCAACAAAAACGTAGAAAAACGCTGTGCGAATCCAACCTAAACCCCTTCCCTCTTTAGCCACTTTTGACCTTCCTGACAGAGCCTAATTTTTCAAATCTGACATGTGTCACTTTATGTGGTAATAACTCCGGAATGCTTTCATCTATCCAAGCGATTCTGAGACTGTTTTCTCGTGACACATTGCACTTTAAGTTACTGGCAAAATTTGCTCGATATGTTCAGTATTTAATTGTGAAAAACACCAAAAATTTGCGAAAAATTGCAAAAATTAGCATTTTTCTCTATTTAAATGTAGCTTGTAACACAGGCAGTTATACCACACAAAATTGTTGACAATTAACATTCCCCATATGTCTACTTTAGATTGGCATCGTTTTTTGAACATCCTTTTATTTTTCTATGACCTCACAAGGTTTAGAACTTTAGCAGCAATTTCTTACATTTTCAAGAAAATTTCAAAAGGGTATTTTTACAGGGGCCAGTTCAGTTGTGAAGCGGTTTTGAGGGCCTTATATATTAGAAACACCCAAAAAGTCACCCCATTTTAAAAACTTCACCCTTTGAGGTATTCAAAACAGCATTTAGAAAATGTCTTAACCCTTTACACATTTCACAGGAATTAAAGCAAAGTAGAGGTGAAATTTACAAATTTCATATTTTTTTGCAGAAATAAATTTTTAATACACTTTTTTTTTATAACACAGAAGGTTTTATCAGAGAAATGCAACTCAATATTTTTTGCCCAGTTTCTGCAGTTTTCAGAAATATCCCACATGTGGCCGTAGCGTGCTACTGGAATGAAGCACCGGCCTCAGAAGCAAAGGAACACCTAGCGGATTTTGGGGCCTTATTTTTGTTAGAATATATTTTAGGCACCATGTCAGGTTTGAAGGGCTCTTGCAGTGCGAAAAAAGTAAAAATCCCCCAAAAGTGACCCCATCTGGGAAACTACACACCTCAAGGAAATTATCTAGGGGTGTAGTGAGCATTTTGACCGCACAGGTTTTTTACAGAAATTATTGGAAGTAGGCCGTGAAAATGAAAATCGACATTTTTTCAAAGAAAATGTAGGTTTAGCGATTTGTTTTCTCATTTCCACAAGGACTAAAGGAGAAAAAGCACCACAAAATTTGTAAAGCAATTTCTCCCGAGTAAAACAATACCCCACATGTGGTAATAAACAGCTGTTTGGACACACGGCAGGGCTTAGAAGGGAAAGAGCGCCATTTGGCTTTTGGAGATCACATTTAGAAGGAATGGTTTGCGGAGGCCATGTCACATTTACAAAGCCCCTGAGGGGACAAAACAGTGGAAACCCCCAACAAGTGACCCCATTTCGGAAACTACACCCATTGAGGAAATTATCTAGGGGTATAGTGAGCGTTTTGACCCCACAGGTTTTTTGCATACATTATTGGAAGTAGGCCCTGAAAATTACAATCTAAATTTTTTCAAAGAAAATGTAGGTTTAGCTAATTTTTTCTCATTTCCACAAGGACTGAAGCAGAAAAAGCACCATAAAATTAGTAAAGCAATTTCTCCCGAGTAAAACAATACCCCACATGTGGTAATAAACAGATGTTTGGACACACGGCAGGGCTTAGAATGGATGGAGTGCCATTTGGCTTTTGGAGTTCACATTTAGCATGAATGGTTTGCGGAGGCCGTCACATTTACGAAGCCCCTGAGGGGACAAAACAGTGGAAACCCCCACAAGTGACCGCATTTTGAAAACTACACCCATTGAGGAAATTATCTAGGGGTATAGTGAGTGTTTTGACTCCACAGGTTTTTTGCATAAATTATTGGAAGTAGGCCCTGAAAATGACAATCTACATTTTTTCAAAGAAAATGTAGGTTTAGCAAATTTTTTCTCATTTCCACAAGGACTGAAGGAGAAAAAGCACCACAAAATTTGTAAAGCAATTTCTCCCGAGTAAAACAATACCCCACATGTGGTAATAAACGGATGTTTGGACACACGGCAGGGCTTAGAAGGGAAAGAGCACTATTTGGCTTTTTGAGATCACATTTAGCAGGAATGGTTTGCGGAGGCCATGTCAAATTTGCAAAGCCCCTGAGGGGACAAAACAATGAAAACGCCCAAAAGGGACTCCATTTAGGAAACTACACCTCTTGAGGAATTCATCTAGGTGTGTAGTGAGCATTTTGACCCCACATATGTTTCATAGAATTTATTAGAATTGGAAAGTGAAAATAAAAACAGTACTTTTTCTTCAATAAGACATAGCTTTAGCGCAAATTTTTTCGTTTTCTCAACAAATAAAGGAAAAAAAGAAACCAACATTTGTAAAGCAATTTCTCCCGAGTACGGCAATACCCCATATGTGGTCATAAACTGCTGTTTGGGCAAACGGCAGGGCTCAGAAGGGAAGGACCGCCATTTGGAGTGCAGATGTTGCTGGATTGGTTTCTGTGTGCCTGTGGGCCCAAAACAGTGGAAACCCCCCCAGAAGTGACCCAATTTTGGAAACTACACCCCTCAATTCATTTACCTAGGGGTGTAGTAAGCATTTTAACCCTGCAGGTGTTTTGTAGAAATTTGTGTGAACTCGATGTTGCAGAGTGAAAATGGGATTTTTTTCCATAGATATGCCAATATGTGGTGCCCAGCTTGTGCTACCATAACAAGACAGCTCTCCAATTATTATGCTGGGTTTCCTGGTTTTAGAAACACCCTACATGGGGCACTAATCTTTTGCCTGGACATTTAACAAGGCTCAGGAGTGAAAGAGTACCATGCGAAAATTGAGGCCTAATTTGGCAATTTACAAAGTATTGGTTCATAACTGCAGAGGCTCAGATGTGAAATAATAAAAAGAAACCCTGAGAAGTGACCTCATTTCGAAGCTACACCCCTCAAGGCATTTGTTAAGGGGTGTAGTGAGTATTTCACCCCACAGTTCTTTTCCATAAATGAATGCACTGCGGATGGTGCAAATTAAAAATTTATATTTTTCCTTAGATATGCCATTTTAGTGGCAAATATGTCATGCCCAGCTTATGATGCTGGAGATACCCCAAAAATTGGTAAAAGGGTTCTCCCGGGTATGGCGGTGCCATATATGTGGAAAGAAACTGCTGTTTGGGCACGCTGTAGGGTTCAGATAGGAGGTAACGCCATTTGGCTTTTGGAGAGCGGATTTTGCTTGGTAGTAGTTTTGTTTGAGTATTGCTGGTGTTTCCGTTTATAATGTGGGGGTACATGTAAGCTGGGCAGAGTACCTGAGGGGCATAGTCAGGTGGGATGATAATGGGGTAAAAAAAACAATAAAATGATCCATAGATGTGTGTTACGCTGTGAAGCAATACTTTCTGCACAGGCAGGTGTTGCACTGATATATGGCGTCCTTTCTTATCCCCCTTTTGGTCCACACTCCGCACCTTTGCAGTTTGGGGAATTTTGCTGGGAAAGTGTTGTGTTGGTATAATACGGGCACCGTCGCTTCCAGCAGATATGTTTGGGCCCTCCCTTTCCTGGTTCCCTAATTTTAGGTCCTTGATATATCGCCTCTTCATACAGAAGAAATGTTCCCCTCGGGCAGCACAACTGCATATTTTTTATTTTCTGACTTATTGGAGCCATAACTAATTTTATTTTTTTATAGACGTAGTGGTATGAGGGCTGTTTTTTGTGGGACAAGCTGTTTTTATTATTGGTACCATTTTGGGGTACATGCGACTTTTTGATCACCTTTAATCCTATTTTTTGGGAGGCCAGGTAAACAAAAAAACGCAATTCTGGCAAAGTTTTATTTAGGTTTTTTTATACAGCGTTCACCATGCGTTATAAATTACATGTTACCTTCATTCTGCGGGTCAGTACGATTCCGGCGATACCTATTTTATTTTATAGGACTTTTTTATGTTTTACAACTTTTTGCACAATAAAACTACTTTTGTAAAAATAATGTATTTTTTCTGTGGCCAAGTTGTGAGACCTATAACTTTTTCATTTTTTTGTCGACGGAGATATATGAGGGCTTGTTTTTTGCGAGACGAGCGATAGTTTCTATAGGTACCATTTTTGGAATACGTGCGACTTTTTGATCACTTTTTATTCCTATATTCATAGGGCAAAGTGACCAAAAAACAGAAACTTTGGTATAGTTTTTTAAGTTGTTTTTTTTACGCTGTTCACCGCGTGCAATAAATAATATAATATCTTGATAAACGGTCGTGGCGATACCAAATACGTATGGTTTATTCTTTTTTTCAATAATAAAGGACTTGATAAGAGTAAAAGAGGGATTGTGTTTTATTTTATTACTTGAAACTTTTATTGTTTTCAAACTTTTATTGTTTTCACTTTTTTTTACACTTTTTTTTACACTTTTTTTATACTTTTTTTTACACTTTTTCTCAAGTCCCCCTAGGGGACTTGAAGGTGCAGCTGTCAGATTTATTTATTTTTAATACATTGCACTACCTATGTTGTGCAATGTATTAGATCTGTAAGTTATTCACTGACAGCAAGCCGATTAGGCTTCGCCTCCCGGCGGGGCCTAATCGGCTTCCGTAATGGCAGAGCAGGAGGCCATTGTGTCTCCTGTTGCCATAGCAGTCGCCAGTCCTGATTGCCTGTCAGGGCTGGCGATCTGCTAGTAACCGCTACGATGCAGCAATTGCTTTCGATTGCTGCATCGAAGGGGTTAATGGCAGGGATCGGAGCTAGCTCCGGTTCCTGCCGTTACAGGTGGATGTCAGCTGTAACATACAGCTGACTTCCACCGCTGATGACGCCGGATCAGCTCCTGACCCGGCGCCATCTTGCCGGCAGCTACGGAAGCCGATCAGGCTCCGCCGCCGGGCGGATCTTGACCGGTTTCCGTGCTAGGCAGACCGGGAGGCCAGTATTAGGCCTCCGGTTGCCATTGCAGCCACCGGAACCCCGGCAATTTCATTGCTGGGGTTCCGATGAGCTGCAAACACCTTAAGTGCAGCACTCGCGTTTGAGCGCTGCACTTAAGGGGTTAATGGCGGGGATCAAAGCTAATTTCGGTCCCCACCGTTACAGTCGGATGTCAGCTGTCAGATACAGCTGAGATCCGACGATGATGGCACAGGCTCAGCTTCTGAGCCGGTGCCAAACATTTGGCGTATGGGTACGGCAAAATGCAGGAAGTCATGGCTTTCCATGACGTACTCATACGGCAAATGTCGGGAAGGGGTTAAAGGGTTGTCCAGGATTAGAACCAGCGCTATGTATGCCCATTGGCTGTGTGTGGTATTGCAGTTCCCTTGATTGAGGATATGCTGCAATATCAGACACAGCACATAGACAGATGTCGTGCTGTTTCTGGAGAAAAGCAGACCTTTTTTTTAAATCATGGACAGTCAATTGAAAACCAATGAATATGTTAAATCTGGCGTAAGATACTACAGAGCAATCACAAATAACAATTGAAGTTTTGCGTTTATATTTGCAGAATTTCGTATAAAAGTCACATGAAGCTGGTGCTGCATAGTTTACACTGAGATATTTCAGTGAGAACCTGCTCAGGAAATTAAGCAGCATATCAAATTGCACTTAGTGAATAATATAATTGGTGCCTAGAAAGGAAAGAAGAATGAAGGAATTGCTGACTTTTACTCAGTAATCTTCCTCCAGAGGTCTATAAATACAAGCTGTGAATCCTTGGACCACATGGGAGAAACATAGAAGGCGTACACTTATTATAATAGCACTGCCGGGAAGGAAAAGTCAGGTTTTCTTTAAAAAAAAAAAAAAAGGATCCAATTATTAGGTGTATATGTTTTTTAGAAGCAGGTGCCTGTCATCCAATACAACAAGGTATCCTGCAGTTTGGCCTACTAAATCTTTTATGGGTTTTAAAGGGGAATTCTCGAATAAATAAAAACATTGTGAATGGGAATGTACGCCGAAACCAGTCATTTATTTCATATAACCATGCTGGCTTAGAAAAATAAGAGTTGACCACATAAAAGGCTCCTGGCACTCTCCACAGCACACTTTAACTAGGACTCTCATCACTCATATAGGTCAAAGCAATATTCCTCTACATTATTCCTCTACATTAACAACTAAAATATATCACGATAATCCATACATTCAATCAAAACTAGTCCCAAACTCAATGTTAATCCTGAGTACCCATATGGATATATAAGGCCTTGCTCACACAGGGCAGTTTTGGAGCAGTTATGAATGTTGTTGTTTTTTTGCCAAAACCAGGAGTAGACTAGAATTTTAGAATACTATAAGAAAAAAAAACATGAAACATAGTCACAAGTGTAATAAAAACCCAACCCAACCCAATAGGGTGCAGTAGGTAACCTAGAAAATACTAAACAAAACAGGACACAAATAAGAGGCTCTTCACTTCAAATTGTACTTATTGCACAGGAAGACCACATAACACTCCTCTCCATTCATTTACACAGCAGCGATGTGCAGCCACATACACAGAGATTAACGTTAATCAAGTGTCCTGATAATGAATACACATGACCTGCAGCCTGGACGTCATGTGTATTCAGAATCCTGACACTTCTGACTCTTTTCTTTGAGATTTCCAGCAAGGGAAACTAAATCTCGTTTACCTCCGTAATCTCACGAGATTACGAGTGGCTTGATGGAATCTCACAGAAAAGATTCAGAAGTGTCAGGATTCTGAATACACATGACATTCAGGCTGGATTTCATGTGTATTCATTATCAGGACACTTGATTAACGTTAATCTCTGTGTATGTGGCTGCACATCGCTGCTGTGTAAATGAATGGAGAGGAGTGTATGACGCTGACTGGTCACTGATTGGTCAGCGTCATACACGTAAACACGCCCAGTTAAAAACACAATACACGCCCAGTTGGACATAACGAAAAAAAAAACGCCCAGTTGTCCATTTCAAAGCTCATTTGCACATATATAAAATAGCTCATAACTTGGCCAAAAATGAACGTTTAAAAAATAACAAAAAAAAAACTTTACTGTTATCTACATTGCAGCGCCAATCACATGCAATAGGAGATAGGGATTTGAGAATCTGGTGACAGAGCCTCTTTAAAGGAACAGTGTCATCACCCAAAAATGTTTTCATATGTTCAAGATGTTAGTGCTTTATTAAAAACGTTTATATTTATTTGTGTGTTTGTGTTTTACTTTTTCTTATTTTTACACTTTTTCTTCCCTATGGGGGCTGCCATTTTTTGTTCCATTTCTGTCTGTGTCGATTAACGACACATACAGACATGGAATACGGCAGCCACAGTCCCATAGGGACTGCGAACGGCTCCCGTCCCATTGACTTCAGTGTACGGCGTCTGTGTGGGAACTGCGCATGCGCCGCTCCCACACAGTCCAATTCGAAATTGGCGCCGTCCGGCGCCATTTTCCTGTGGACCGGAAGTCGCGGCCGGACAGTAATATTACTACTTCCGGTCGCGGCTTCCGGATTTGTGCACTTGGACCAGCGGCAGCAAACGGAGCGGACGGGCCGGAGGGAGCCGCGGCGGCAGGAGCAGGTAAGAGATTTCAATGTATGTTCGTGTTTGTGTGTGTTTACTACTGTATGTAAACCTACTACACTGTGTGTTAGCTCAAAAAATGGCGACACACAGTGTAGGAGGTTACACCGTTCAAACCCCTCGTTTATCCCGGCACTAGCCAGGATAAAGGAGGGGGGGATGCTGAGAGCTCACTAGAGCGAGGGCTTTTAACCCAATGTTGCAATGCTGCAATTTTGGGAATAGCTCCATCTAGTGACCAAAAATGGGTAGTATTATAAATTAGAATTAATTTATAATATTTCCTGACTATTTCCTGACTCGTGAAAAAAATAAAAAAAATTTGAACAATGTTTAATCACCCACACACTAAATGTTTAATTTTTAAAAAAAAAACATGTTTTTCTGGCAACACATTCCCTTTAAGCCAGATAGAAAACATGTCCTTTACACAGAGATATTTAGACCCTGCCTGTGTGCCTGAATGGACTATCACATTTTTGCTCCCTTTGGGAGTTCAGTTGTCAAAATATTTAACCCCTTAGTGACCACCAATACGCCTTTTTATGTTGGTCACTAAGGGGCCTTAGGCTAGGCTGACGTCTTTTCACGTGAGCCTAGTCTAAGTCCTGCACGGGTCTCCCGTGCAGGCTGGAGCCGGGGCTCAGCTGTCTGGTGACAGCTGAGCTCCTGCTCCAACGCCCGCGATCGAAGTTTACTTCGATCGCGGCTATTTAACCCGTTAAATGCCGCCGTCAATAGCGACCGCGGCATTTAACTTTGTTTACAGAGGGAGTGCGCTCCCTCTGTCACCCATCGGCGGCCCGCGAATGCAATCGCGGGTCTCCGATGGGGTGTCATGGCAGCCGGGGGCTTGATAAAAGCCCCCAGGTCTGCCCTGGACATATGCCTGTTAAGACGTGCCGGAGGCACGTCCTAACAGATTGCCTTTTAGATTGCCTGTCAGATGTACAATGACAGGCAATAATGCTCTGGTATACGAAGTATACCAAAGCATTATAGCAGCGATTTGAAGATCGCACAGTAAAGTCCCCTAGTGGGACTAGTGAAATAAATAATAAATGTGAAATAAAGATGAATAATAAAAGTTACAGTAAAAAAAAAAAATAAAACCATTTTTTTCCATAAAAAGTGGTTTTATTTAGTAAAAGTGTAAAAAAATAAATAAAAGTACACATATATGGTATCGCCGCGACCGTAATGACTCCATTAATAAAGTTAATATGTAATTTAAACCGCAAGGTGAACACTGTAAAAAAACAAAAACGTCCCATGCACCCCAAAACAGTACCAATCAAAACTACGTCTCGTCCCGCAGAAAACAAGCCCAAAAAATCACTACATTGATGGAAAAATAAAAAAGTTACGGCTCTTGGAAAGCAACGATGCAAAAACAAATAATTTTAGTTCAAAAGTGTTTTTATTGTAAAAACACCGAAAAAGGCCATACTTACAAATGGACACAGCCAGGTCAGAAACGCTGATGAAGGAGTGTGAGCAGCTGCTTTAAATAATAATAGCCACTCCCACTAGTCTTGAGGGGAGTGGTGTGTGTGGTGCATGGGATGTGTAGTAAGAAATAATAAATGAATAGTGTGTGTGCAAGTGTAATACTATAAGTGAAATATAGGGGGCAGTAATGAGTGAAGTGCCTCAATAGAAATAAATGGATAATGGGGTGCAAGTGTGTGAAACATGGAGGGATAGTGTGTACGTCATGAGGCACAACGTGTATAGCCAGGTAGAAGCCTATTTGTGACGCCTTGATAGTTCATAGAGTGGGCTACCCTGCTTGCTATGCCAAACAACAACACACCATGCTCTCCCAGCATCAAAGACCCGGCTGTGTCCAAGAGAAGCAAATATACATAATAATGAAAAATACCTGTGGTATTAGTGATCATTTTGGCCAAAAGGACGCAAGCTCGCAATCCACAACAAGGATCCCCAGACTTGCGAGTCCCTAACTCCTTAACTGGAACAGAATGTTCCTGATGCACAGACAGAACCAATAAAAACAAGGGCACATATACAAAAACACTGAAAAAGGCCATACTAACAAATGGACACAGCCAGGTCAGAAACGCTGATGAAGGAGTGTGAGCAGGTGCTTTAAATAATAATAGCCACTCCCACTAGTCTTGAGGGGAGTGGTGTGTGGTGCATGGGATGTGTAGTAAGAAATAATGAATGAATAGTGTGTGTGCAAGTGTAATACTATAAGTGAAATATAGGGGGCAGTAATGAGTGAAGTGCCTCAATAGAAATAAATGGATAATGGGGTGCAAGTGTGTGAAACATGGAGGGATAGTGTGTACGTCATGAGGCACAACGTGTATAGCCAGGTAGAAGCCTATTTGTGACGCCTTGATAGTTCATAGAGCGGGCTACCCTGCTTGCTATGCCAAACAACAACACACCATGCTCTCCCAGCATCAAAGACCCGGCTGTGTCCAAGAGAAGCGAATATACGTAATAATGAAAAATACATGGGGTATTAGTGATCATTTTGGCCAAAAGGACGCAAGCTCGCAATCCACGACAAGGATCCCCAGACTTGCTTCTACCTGGCTATACACATTGTGCTTCATGACGTACACACTATCCCTCCATGTTTCACACACTTGCACCCCATTATCCATTTATTTCTATTGAGGCACTTCACTCATTACTGCCCCCTATATTTCACTTATAGTATTACACTTGCACACACACTATTCATTTATTATTTCTTACTACACATCCCATGCACCACACACACCACTCCCCTCAAGACTAGTGGGAGTGGCTATTATTATTTAAAGAGGCTCTGTCACCAGATATTGCAACCCCTATCTGCTATTGCAGCAGATAGGCGCTGCAATGTAGATTACAGTAACGTTTTTATTTTTAAAAAACGAGCATTTTTGGCCAAGTTATGACCATTTTTGTAGTTATGCAAATGAGGCTTGCAAAAGTCCAAGTGGGTGTGTTTAAAAGTAAAAGTCCAAGTGGGCGTGTATTATGTGCGTACATCGGGGCGTTTTTAATACTTTTACTAGCTGGACGCTCTGAAGAGAAGTAACATCCTCTTCTCTTCAGAACGCCCAGCTTCTGACAGTGCAGATCTGTGACGTCACTCACAGGTCCTGCATCGTGACGGCCACATCGGCACCAGAGGCTACAGTTGATTCTGCAGCAGCATCAGCGTTTGCAGGTAAGATCGACTTACCTGCAAACGCTGATGCTGCTGCAGAATCAACTGTAGCCTCTGGTGCCGATGTGGCCATCACGATGCAGGACCTGTGAGTGACGTCACAGATCTGCACTGTCAGAAGCTGGGCGTTCTGAAGAGAAGAGGATGTTACTTCTCTTCAGAGCGCCCAGCTAGTAAAAGTATTAAAAACGCCCCGATGTACGCACATAATACACGCCCACTTGGACTTTTACTTTTAAACACACCCACTTGGACTTTTGCAAGCCTCATTTGCATAACTACAAAAATGGTCATAACTTGGCCAAAAATGCTCGTTTTTTAAAAATAAAAACGTTACTGTAATCTACATTGCAGCGCCTATCTGCTGCAATAGCAGATAGGAGTTGCAAAATCTGGTGACAGAGCCTCTTTAAAGCACCTGCTCACACTCCTTCATCAGCGTTTCTGACCTGGCTGTGTCCATTTGGAAGTATGGCCTTTTTCGGTGTTTTTGTATATGTCCCCTTGTTTTTATCGGTTCTGTCTGTGCATCAGGAACATTCTGTTCCAGTTAAGGAGTTGGGGACTCGCAAGTCTGGGGATCCTTGTCGTGGATTGCGAGCTTGCGTCCTTTTGGCCAAAATGATTACTAATACCCCAGGTATTTTTCATTATTACGTATATTCGCTTCTCTTGGACACAGCCGGGTCTTTGATGCTGGGAGAGCATGGTGTGTTGTTGTTTGGCATAGCAAGCAGGGTAGCCCGCTCTATGAACTATCAAGGCGTCACAAATAGGCTTCTACCTGGCTATACACGTTGTGCCTCATGACGTACACACTATCCCTCCATGTTCCACACACTTGCACCCCATTATCCATTTATTTCTATTGAGGCACTTCACTCATTACTGCCCCCTATATTTCACTTATAGTATTACACTTGCACACACACTATTCATTTATTATTTCTTACTACACATCCCATGCACCACACACATCACTCCCCTCAAGACTAGTGGGAGTGGCTATTATTATTTAAAGCACCTGCTCACACTCCTTCATCAGCGTTTCTGACCTGGCTGTGTCCATTTGTAAGTGTTTTTATTGTGCAAAAGTCGTAAAACATAAAAAACCTCTACATATGTGGTATCGCCGTAATCGTACCGACCCAAAGAATAAAGGTAACATGTTATTTATGCCGCACAGTGAACGGCGTCAATTTAAAAACGCATAGAACAATGGTGGAATTTCAGTTTTTTTTATAATCCCCCCAAAAAAAGTTAATAAAAGTTAATAAAAAAAATTCTATGTACCCTAAAATGGTGCTATTAAAAAGTACAACTAATCCTGCAAAAAACAAGTCCTCATACAGCTATGTAGATGAAAAAAATAAAAAAAGTTATAGCTCTTTGAATGCGACTATAGAAAAACAAATAAAATAGCTTGGTCATTAGGACCTAAAATGGGCTGGTCACTAAGGGGTTAAAGAGAGAATTCATAATAATTTTTAAAAAAAATTACACTGTCTAAACCTAGTCTAAGTGGGCAACTGCCAGTTCATGGTAAGATGTTGTGGAAACCATAAAACTAATTTGGAGGGTTTAGTATGGATTAACACCCTGAAGTATTAAAGTTGCACAATGTGGGAATTAAAAGCTGCAGGCTTCTGCCATCAGAAATGTATTGTACGACTCTTTCATACAGGAGACTGTCTGCCTTAAAATTGTAAAAAGGAAGATGGGGGTTCGGCCTTCCCTAATCCCTGGTTGTATTACCTTGCTGCTCAGCTACAACTCCTATGGGGAGTGGGAGAACATTTACCTAAAATCGGGGGGAATTTGTTAACTTTTGTACTCAGTTTTGTGGTGTAGATAAGTTGGAAATGGAACTTAGAGGAATAGATAGAATGAAGCATCCCTCTTTGGATAGACATTTTACTTCCTTCTACCAATTCCAACAGGAATTCGGACTGCCCCGCCAGTGCTTTTATCAGTATTTGCAACTTTGTCATGCCTCTAAGGCTGGGTTCACACGACCATGATACGTCCGTAATGTACGGAACGTATTTCGGCCGGAAGACCCGGACCGAACACAGTGCAGGGAGCCGGGCTCCTAACATCATAGTGATGTACGACGCTAGGAGTCCCTGCCTCTGCGTGTAACTACTGTCCCGTACTGTAATCATGATTACAGTACGGGACAGCTGTCCTGCAGTGAGGCAGGGACTCCTAGCATCGTACATCACTATGATGCTAGGAGCCCGGCTCCCTGCACTGTGTTCGGTCCGGGTCTTCCGGCCGAAATACGTTCCGTACATTATGGACGTAACATGGTCGTGTGAATCCATCCTTACACTAAACAACTACTGACTCTCATAGTATCTGCTACATTTACCTCGACCTGGATTTAATTATACATATAGGGCGGACCAGAGGGGTAATTTACTTATTTTATCGGTCCCTATTGGAGGCCCATCTTAAAGGTCACCCTCTTTTCTTTACAGAGTAAATGGGAAAATGATGTAGGGCAATAAACAGATAAACAATAGGTAGATATTATACAAGCTTTCCCAAAGACATGTGTTAGTGAGGCCCACAGACTGACTGATCTCTAGCTTCTATAACAGGGTGTATAGGACTACTTTTTAAAATGGATATCAGGTCTGATAGTTCTGCCCGTTGTCAATCCCCTGGGGCAGAAATAATTCACCTTTTCTGGAATTTCCCTGCCTGCGCAAATATTGGGGAGACGTATTGGACCTGATTGATAAAGTCTATGCAGTAAGTTTAATAGGAATCCAATAATTTATATTTTAGGTTAGGTATCTGAAATACTTGTTTATTATTCTATGACTGCTGTATCAAGACAAGAAGTAATTGCTTTTCATGAGAAAGATGATAAACCTCCTTCTATGGCAGAATATGTAGGTAAAGTGAAACTTTTTCTTAGATTGGAGAAATTTGTGTGTTAAAAGGGGGAAAGGGAAAGATGTTTGATGTCATTTAGGCACAAGGCCTGGACACCCAGGTCTAGATCCATTGGATTAGCTGAAAAATTGTAGGCTGTTGGCTTTATTTTTTCCCTTGATGTCAAATTATTACTATTCTTTGAAATTTTCACTTATTCTAGTAAGATATAATGCAGTTTGTGTTTCTGCTGTGATGTGTACAATGTATGCTATTATATGTGAAGGGTTTTTTGTGATTGTGCTGGCAGCACCTCTTTGAAGCTAAGAACTAAGATGGCGTTAGACTCTATATTGTAGTCAGGGAGGGGGGGGTAGGGAAGGAGTTTTGAAGAGTGATTTTTTATTTTATTGTTGTATTGTAAACCTTTGAAAATGTATCTTAAAAAAAAGAAATATATTGTACATTCTTGTTTGAGCAATACGTAAAGACCACACAATAATATCATAGTTCATGTATTTGGATTGGATTCTTATGAGTTATGTACCACATTATTTTAAGACAAATCTCCAATGAATTTTTAGACTCTTATCTATCCATCGATCCATCCATCCATCCATGGTTTTTCTCCTTGAGCTGAGTACTGCCTGTAATGGAGATGGTTTTGAATTTTTTTTTCTTCTATCTAGTAATGTCACTATAATTGAAATTTCTACTACAAATAGTTTGAAAGTGACATACGTTGTGCCGTCACCATTACCACAGAAGTGGTAGACAGTTCTCTAGAAGTAGATCACCTCTGTAGTGCAAATCCACTATTCAGCATTGGTAGATCACACTGAATTAAGTCTGGATGTACTACATAGGGCTCCATATGGTGATGTGTATGGTTATGTATTGTAATAACATTTAGCATATTTAAATCTATATCTACCTAAGTTCCTTCACCTGGATGCGGAAAACATCCCTTTATAAAAGAGTGTAACGGAAGTGCTCCTGGATATGCATAATAAGGTAAAATATAGGTGTTTCTATGATGCGATGTAGAATATTACTGTTTATTGTTCTAAATAAAATGTTTTACTAAATGAAACACTTACATATAGACACTTACATTCAAAGGTTTACATATAGTGCAGCCAATACTTGTCCTAGTAGAGGTGCTCCCAAGGCCTTGTTCCTTACTGCCCGTAGAGATATTTCTAAGTCTCTGACACGCAGGATCGAGAGTTTACTGATCAGATCTAAGTTCATAACTTAGATGTGATCGATAACAGGTGGATTCTGTGTGGACCCGCTGACACTTAACCCGTTAGTGCTGCTGAACTGATGGATTGAGGTCTTAGAGCAAGATACGGCTACTTTATATACAGGCTACAAAGCAGCTGTATCTTAAAAAGTAAAAATTATTTTTAATAAAAAGTAAATAGAAAGTTGCACCAATCACATAGCCTTTAAAATCTCTTCTTGGAATAAGTTTCTCCCTAAAATAAGATGATTACAGGATGTCCTGATGATGGGACCCTCAGCGATAAACTGTAATTTTAGGGTGTACCAGTTAGCAAGTGTTTGTTTCTCCTGCAGCATCACCATAGGGGAAATGAAGCATTAACCAATTCCCATAGTAATCAATAGTGTGTCCCCGTGTAATGTATATATATGCTGGGTCCCTCAAAGTGACAGATGCTCTTTGTATGGGTCTCTGCTCTGACTAATTGATGGAGGTCCATCCTCTAGTAACTCAGATTATCCTCATAAGGTGTTTGAAAATGGGTTTTCTAAATCAGACAACCCCTTTAAGACAGTCCTGTGGCCTACAAGTAACATAGTTAACCCAATTTATCATGATGCCCACAGGGCTGATCGTACATGTCTCCAGGATTACCACACTACTACACACGTGAAAGTAGCTAAAGGCGATTAATCGAAATCTGTCAATCCAACTTAACTTTTAACCTGTAAAGGGTTCTCCATTGATGTAAATGTGCAGGGAAGTGAATGGGAAATAGTGCTGTTTTATATAGGCTGTTTTGTTGGCAGTAATAATTTGGTTTTTCTATTCTCTTACAATTGCCTCCATGTAATAATTTGATTATATCTGGATGGATAATTTTTGATAGTGGCTTGTTCGGCTGGTTACTGAATTCTCAGCATGCATGGTCATACCAGACACCTATCTGTATTTCTTATAACTTATTTAGCTCAATCATTTGGCAGAACTGTAAAACCAATTTAGGTGTAGAAAAAATCCGTAATTGTTAAAACACGTGAGACATCATCCAACTTATAGGCAGAAGTTCTGATTTACTGAAGATAAAATCCAGTATCAGTTCATTTGAACAAATCCGTTACCATAACAATCCTACAAATTCTATATGTCAGCCATTTACGTTAACCGCTTAGGTTAAGGACCTTTATCTTCCTTCTTTCCCTCTTACAACAGACACAATGGGCAACCTTCCCTCTTTGTCCTGATGTGATGAATAATGACAAGAGCAGTGGAAATAACAGCAAGGACTGTTTTATAACAGGGAAGGTTTATTTACGGACGATTTAGAATTCAAATGCCATTCTGAATATATCTTCATGATTGTATCTTAATAGCGGAGCTATTGTTTAGAGCGCAGTCGACTTTGCCTGTGGAAAAAGTCATTTCAATTGCAAAAATATAGGAAAAGCCATTTAGTCTAATCCACATATACATCCCTATGACAGGAATACAGAGGAGACGACCAATTCACCGGAAAATCACAATGTAGCCATCAGCGGCTGCTATCTACACCAGCCTGAAATTGTTCTAATAACACACTTTCCTCTATCGAAACACTGCCATGTGTATTTATGTGTCCTGTATATATAGATATGTGGAAGGTGAGTTGAATATAAATGGAATCAGTTCCCTCCTGTATATATATCTGACCTACAATGTCATTCTTTCCGAATCTCATGTTATAAAGGGGTTTCAGACACAGATGAAATACATGTTATTCTATGTTATACTGTAGAATCCTCGTGACATAACTTCCCTGTGACAACAATCATCTTAGGTTATATTTATCTGGTCACCGAACAGAAATCTTACTGATCCAGGGGCAATTAAAGTGAAAGCCTAATTCCCCTGGACACAGAGAAGATCTAGGACTGCTATCTTATTAAGTGCTTTGTTAATTGTCATTGCCATGGCAACTGACCCTTTTACATAAGCTTTCCTTATATAGGTAAAGTAGGCTAACTTTGACACATAGACCCTACATGTAAACCCCTGTATATGACAACTCACCTTATATCCAGGTTATCAGCATAGTGAGAAGTTTATTCCTGTAGATATAGAAGGGAGCAGTTGTAAGAACTCTTTGGCATAGTGATGTGTCCAAGGCTCAGAGTATTCATAGATGATGGTGCTGAGCTGATTATGTATCATCCTTCACATGTATCAGGTCCCAGGTCAGACATTGTGGTCACTGTCCATCTCTGTCATCATCTCCAGCTCTCCATGGCTGTTCTCTAGAGACTTCCAGCAGCTATCCCCTGACTCTGTGTCTTGTTAGTGGCGCCCTCAACAGTCGTGCAGGAGGTAATGGCTGGTAGTCACAGGTTCTAGTTTCAGCACGGTGTGTGGACAGCTCCTGCTTCAGCAGCTCTGGGACTGTCCCCCTCCACAGAGCTCCGGGCACACAGCTCCAGCCCTGCTGCTGTCCCTCCCCCTCCTCCTGCTGCTGCCACAACAAGCGCGGACTCCTATATGCCCGTATGTCACCACTCATACAACCTGAGAGATGTGGCATTTCCTCCACTACTGTCCAGTGGCGGATTAAGAAGACCATGGGCCCTGGGCTGTTACCCAAACTTGGGCCCCCCTTCTCCACCACCACCCTGCCGCGCCGTGACTATTGCTAACACTACCTTTTTGCACAAGCATTAACAAATGGGTGTTACGATTCCCCTTTCACAGGGATGTGTCCCTACATACTGACAGTATCACACTGTGCAGGGACACATCCCCCCATGTAGACAGCGCCACACACACACACACCCCCTGTAGATAAAGCCACACACACACCCCCTGTAGATAAAGCCACACACATACCCCCTGTAGATAAAGCCACACACACCCCCCCCTGTAGATAAAGCCACACACACACCCCCTGTAGATAAAGCCACACACACACCCCCTGTAGATAAAGCCACACACACACCCCCTGTAGATAAAGCCACACACACACAACCCCCTGTAGATAGAGCCACACACACACACACACACACACCCCTGTAGATAAAGCCACACACACACACCCCTGTAGATAGTCACACACCCCTGTAGAGAGCGTCACACAGCCCCCTGTAGAGAGTGTCACACAGCCCCCTATAGATAGTATCACACGGCACTCCCCCTTGTATATAGTGCCACACAGCGCTCCCCCCCCCCCTTGTATATAGTGCCGCACAGCGCTCCCCCTCTTGTATATAGTGCTACACAGCGCCGCTGCAGCCCTGGGATGACATTTTATCCCATATGACTGCTGCAGCCTGTGATTGGCCTGTGATTGGCTGCAGCGGTCACATGGGGTGAAACGTCATCCCAGGAGGCCGGCCCGGACGAAGAAACAGAATTCTGGGCAAGTGTAAGATTTTTATTTTTTCTAAATTGCGTTTTTACATAACATCTGCTATCTGTTGCGGGTTTTACCTCCCCATTGAGTTAAATGGGGAAAACCCGAAACAAATGAGGAGCATTTACGTAAATACAATTGACATGCTGCAGAATAAAAAACCGCACCGCAGCTTTTTATTTCCCACTTATCATTTACGCAGCGTGTGGAAGAGAATGGTTCACATCTAATCTACTCTGCTGCTACGGTTTTAGGGCTTGTCTACACTTAACGGAATTGCTGCGCATTTTCCGCCCGGAAAATACACAGAATACAGTAGTGGCAAAGTGAGTGAGATTTAACAAACCTCATACAGATGCTGCGTAAAATTTCCGACCAGACATTTTGTCCTGTGGTGCGTATTTCTCGTACTGCAGCATGTCAATTCCTGCTGCGGAAAGTGACTAAATTGCTGCGTTTTTTCAGAGGAGACGTCACCATCCCCCAAAACTGAGAAAAACGCAGCAAAATACGCACCACTTACTGCAGTAAAAACCACAGGAAATGGTGCTTTTTTTCTGTAGCGGAATTTCTGCTGAAATATATATATATATATATATACACACACACACACATACACACACTATACATATGTATGTATATATACACTATCTCTATCACTGACAAAGTACGCACATTATGCACATAGTACGCACAGTACACAAAGTACGCACAGTACACACATTATGCACAAAGTATACACATTATGCACATTATGCACAAAGTACACAAAGTAGGCACATTATGCACAAAGTACGCACAGTACACAAAGTACCACATTATGCACAAAGTACGCACATTATGCACAAAGTACGCACAGTACACACATTATGCACAAAGTACGCACAGTACAAAGTACCACATTATGCACAAAGTACGCACAGTACAAAGTACCACATTATGCACAAAGTACGCACAGTACAAAGTACGCACGTTATGCACAAAGTACGCACAGTACACAAAGTACCACATTATGCACAAAGTACGCACAGTACACAAAGTACCACATTATGCACAAAGTACGCACAGTACAAAGTATGCACATTATGCACAAAGTACGCACAGTACACACATTATGCACAAAGTACGCACAGTACACAAAGTACGCACATTATGCACAAAGTACACAAAGTACCACATTATGCACAAAGTACGCACAGTACACAAAGTACCACATTATGCACAAAGTACGCACAGTACAAAGTACGCACATTATGCACAAAATACGCACAGTACACAAAGTACGCACATTATGCACAAAGTACACAAAGTACCACATTATGCACAAAGTACGCACAGTACACAAAGTACCACATTATGCACAAGGGTACGCACAGTACAAAGTACGTACATTATGCACAAAGTACGCACATTATGCACAAAGTACGCACAGTATACACATTATGCACAAAGTACGCACATTATGCACAAAGTACCACATTATTCACAAAGTACGCACATTATGCACAAAGTACGCACATTATGCACAAAGTACGCACATTATGCACAAAGTACGCACATTATGCACAAAGTACGCACATTATGCACAAAGTACGCACAAAGTACGCACAGTACACACATTATGCACAAAGTACGCACAGTACAAAGTACGCACATTATGCACAAAGTACGCACAGTACACAAAGTACACACATTATGCACAAAGTACACAAAGTACACACGAGTATGCACATTATACACAAAGTACACCTTGTAAACACATGAATATGGACATTAAACACACATGAATATGGACATTAAACACACATGAATATACATGAATATGGACATTAAACACACATGAATATACATGAATATGGACATTAAACATACATGAATATGGACATTAAACACACATGAATATACATGAATATGGACATTAAACACACATGAATATACATGAATATGGACATTAAACACACATGTATATACATGAATATGGACATTAAACACACATGTATATACATGAATATGGACATTAAACACACGTGAATATGGACATTAAACATACATGCACTTACCTTTTATGTCTTCACTGCAGCTCTTCTCCTGCTCACAGCACGACACAGAGCCCGCCGACAGTCTCCCCTCCCCCATGTCCCGACAGCTAGCAGCAGAGGAGAGATGTTTAGAGCAGGGAAGGGGGGCTGGAGGGGGAGCTTCTAAAGCAGCACAGACCACGGCTGCTAAGTAGAAGCGAAGCTCCCCTCGCCTGACAGGTGCGGTCCTGGCACCGGGGCTCCCTCCGGTGCTAGCGACGCCACTAGGCATGAGGGGGTTCGCGGTCATGGGCCCCCTGGGAGCCTTGGGCCCCGGGCGGCCGCCCGAAATGCCCTAATGATAATCCGCCACTGCTACTGTCCCCTCCCCCATGTGTGGTAAACTGTCACTTTACTGTATATTTTACCAATTCATTGTATATTTTATCTACAAGTGGAGTTGGAATTGAGGAAAATGTAGGTTATTTTCCAGTTTTTGTGTTTTCAGTCTCGTTTTTCCCCCCTTGCCTTTCAAGAGCCATAACCGTTTTATATTTCTGTCAATATAGTCGTATAAGTGCTTGTTTTTTGCGGGACGTGTTGTATTTTTTAATGGCACCATTTAATGTGTTAAGAAATCGAACAAAATTATTTTGTGGGGTGGAATGGAAAAAACAACAATTCCAACAATTCCTCCGTGGCGGAATTATTCCGCTGCAAATGTTGGTGCAGATTTGGGGCAATTACGCAACAAATCTGCACCAACATTTGCATATTTGACAGGTAATTCAGACGTTGCAGAAAAGACAGCGGACTTGCCACAGATTTCAGTTTTTGCATTGCAAAGGCTGAAATCCGTAGTGAAATTCCGCTTCCCCGCAACATAACGTGCATGCTGCGGAGGGAAAATTCTGCAACGCAGCCTAATTTCCGCACAGTTATTTTCTGCAACGTCTGAACTAAGTTTCCCGAAAATGTATAGAAACAAATGTAAAAAAACGGCTGCTGCAGAATTCAACAGCAATTCCTCCACGTGTGAATGTGCCCTTAGGGGGAGTTCACACAGAGTATTTTTACTAGTTTTTTTACACGGAAACCGCATCGGAAAAAGGGCCAAAAAATTTCAGAAAATGGCTCCCATTGATCTCAATGGGAGGTGGAGGCATTTTTTTCGCGCGAGCGGAAAAACCGGCTCGCAGGAAAAAGAATGGACATGCCCTATCTTCAGTCGTTTACGCCTCTGACCTCCAATTGACATCAATGGGAGGCACAGAAAGCGTATTTCGCGGCGTTTTATGCCTGCGGTGCTCAATGGCCGCGGGTGACAAATGCAGCTAAAATCAGCGTGCAGGGAGAGGAAAATCTGCCTCAAAATTCCAAACGGAATTTTGAGGCAGATTTTCCTCCTGCAAAAAACTCAGTGTGAACCCAGCGTTATAATCCTCTGAGATGGACTGAAAGTGATCTGGACCCCCTGCTATAGCCATGAAACATTTGGTTTGGGTGAATAAATTGTATTTGAGGTGCATATATCACTTAAATAATTTATTTTTATTTTAAAAACCCAACACCTAAACTTTGAAAAGTGTTGTACTCAACAGAGGAGCTGGACCCCTCTGGCCATATGTACTCTGCCCTAATGTAAGAATGGCTAGGCCACCCCTGCACTATGTTAGGACGCCGCATTAGGTTTACTTACAGAACAGGAGAGATATTTCTGCTACTGATGGATTAGGCTCACAAAGGATCGTATAGTTTGATTTCAAGTGTAGCATTTATTTAGACCCCATGCACGCGACTGTAGATTTAGTCTGTAACTGTGGACCGTAATTACTGTCCGCAATTACGGACACATTATTTCCATTGACCACGGACACCTTCCCATATACTTTATATGGAAGCACAGATCGAAAATGCGGGTGGCTGTCCGCGGCCACCAGTGGCAGGCCGTGCCTGTAATCACGGATATGTTCACACACAGTTTTTTGCAGGCAGAAAATTCTGCCTGGAAAAATCAGCTCCGTTTTTTTGTAAGTGGCTTTGCACCACACGCGTTTTTTGATGCGTTTTTTGTCACGTTTGTTTTACGCTGTTTTTTTAGCTATCTCTTCAAAAGAAATACGGAATAACCGCAAGCGACTTTTTGACGAAAAACGCATCAAAAATCGCAGCAAATATACACGTAGAAAAACGCGTTTATTTCCATCTCTCATTGATTTCAATGGAGCTTTTGAGGCGGAAAATAGGGCATGTCGCTTCTTTTTACCGCGAGCGTTTTTTTTTGCTCGCGGTAAAAACGCCTCAACCTCCCATTGAAATCAATGGGCGTCAATTTCGACCATTTTTTGCTGCGGTTTCCCCGGCAAAAACCACAGAAAAAACTCAGTGTGAACAGGGCCTTAGTCTGTGTATGTTTTCAGCCTCTAGGTTCCCATTCACTGACAACAAGCAGAAATCTTGAAAATGAGTAAGTATATTAGAAAGTTGCATACATTTTCATTATACAGAAAAAAACCTGAAAAACCCTTTTGTCCTATTAACCCCAGAAAACCTTTTTATGGCTCAGGATACCTTTTGTAGTGTAGCAACTGGAATAGCAACCGTTATGTGACATATTTAGTCCAGATGCTATAAAAATAAATAAAAAACACACAAGGCGCACCATCTAATTTAAAAGAAATGGCAACGTGTAATCGGTTCTTCTACGTGGTTTGTTTGTACTGGGAGCACAATGTCCAGTAGAGCTTTTCTCGACAATAGGGAGGCAGTATGGGTCACGTTCTGGGCGACTTCCGTCCAGAAGTAAATGCTCAGTTTAGAAATAAAAAAGAAAGTCGGATTGACCCCTTGGCGCTGCCCAGTGTTCGTTTAGTTAGTGCATAATAGTGTCGCACACCAATAATAAACTCAGATTGGTTTATTGGTACAGAGTATAAAAAGCATTGCGTTTCAAAGCTGAACCGGCTTCTTCATCAGGCCTGTCATGTCTTGTCATGTGAATGTCGCTTGTGTATGCAACTCACTGGTTACTAATGAAGCTCTTGCATACAATTAGGTCCAGAATTATTTGGACAGTGACACAATCTTCATGATTTGGGCTCTGTATGCCACCACATTGGATTTGGAATGAAACAACTCAGATGCAATTGAAGTGAAGACTTTCAGGTTTAATTCAAGGGGTTGAGCAAAAATATCCTGTGAAACGTTTAGGAATTGCAACCATTTTTCTACACAGCCTCCTCATTTCAGGGGCTCAAAAGTAACTGGAAAAATTAACATTACCATAAATAAAAATTATTTTTTTTTAATACTTTGTAGAGAATCCTTTGCAGGCAATGACTGCCTGAAGTCTGGAACCCATGGACATCACCAAACGCTGGGTTTCCTCCTTTGTGATGCTTTGCCAGGTCTTTAATGTAGCGTCTTCCATTGTTACTTGTTTGTGGGTCTTTCTGCCTTAAGTTTTGTCTTAAGCAAGTGAAATGCAGCTCGATCCGGTTGAGATCTGGTGATTGACTTGGCCATTGCAGAATAATTCCACTTCTTTGCCTTAAAAAACTCCTGGGTTGCTTTCGCAGTATGTTTTGGGTGATTGTCCATCTGTTCTGTCAAGCGACGTCCAATCAACCTTGCTTGAACCTTTGGTTGAATCTGAGCAGAAAGTATATCCCTGAACACTTCAGAATTCGTCCAGCTGCTTCTGTCTTCAGTCACATCATCAATAAACACTAGTGACCCAGTGCCTTTGGCAGCCATGCATGCCCATGCCATCACACTACCTCCACCATGTTTTACATAGGACGTGGTGTGCTTTGGATCATGAGCCGTTCCAAGCCTTCTCCATACTTTCTTCCTCCCATCAGTCTGGTACAGGTTGATCTTAGTTTCATCTGTCCAAAGAATGCTGTTCCAGAACTGGGCGGCTTCTTTACATGTTGTTTGGCAAAGCCTAATCTGGCCTTTCTATTTTTGAGGCTGATTAATGGTTTACATCTTGTTGTATTTGCTCTCATGAAGTCTTCTCTTCATGGTAGACTTAGATACTGGTACACCTACTTCCAGGAGATTGTTCTTCACTTGGGTAGATGTTGTGAAGGGGTTTTTCTTCACCATGGAAAGGATTCTGCGATCATCCGCCACTGTTGTCTTCCGTGGATGTCCAGGCCTTTTGGAGTTCATGAGATCATCAGTGCACTTGTTTTTTTTCAACAATGTACCAAACTGTTGATTTGGCCACTCCTAACATTTTTGCTATCTCTCTGATGGATTTCTTCATTTTTTTCAGCCTAACGATGGTCTGTTTCACTTTCATTGAGAGCTCCTTTGATCTCATGTTGTGGGTTCACAGCAACAGCTTCCAAATGCAGATGCCACACCTGGAATCAACTCCAGACCTTTTACCTGCCTAATTGACGATGGATTAGTGAGGGAATAGCCCATGCAGCCCATTAAATAGCTTTTGAGATAACTGTCCAATTACCTTTGGTCCGTTGAAAAAGAAGCTGCTACATATTAAACAGCTGTAACTCCTAAACACTTCCTCAAATTAGGATGTGAATACCCTCAAATTAAATCTGACAGTCTGCACTTTAAGCCTATATTGATTATATAACTGTATATTCAATATGTTTTGATAAACCGCTAAAATGCCAAAACCCGTGTCATTGTCCAAATTCTGGACCTAACTGTATATCCCTCCTTTAAAAAAAGCAGACCCACCCTGTTGACTTTTGTGATATTAGTCAACCCTCACAATAAAAATACTTAAGTTGTTTAAATAGTTAATGATTGAAGTATTACGGTACACCGGCCAATATACTCACCCCCGAGACCGGCGTCAATTTCTGCTTCCCACCGCTGACAGCCCTCCATAGTGGCTTGCCGTGGCGTGATTACTGCTCAGACTATATAAACCTGTACAGTACATTCCTTGTCTTAGCAACAAGGTTCTTTGGTTCCTGTGGTGTGCTGTGAAGGTGTTTACGTTTGCTAATTTGGATCGCCTCAGACTATTGATTATGTTTATTGATCGGTGCTTGCCTTGACCTGTGCTTATTTTCCTGCATTGCATGAACTCTGCCAGCCTTGACCTCAGATTTATACAACTACTCTTTTGCCTAGCGATTTTGGTACCACACTTCCAAAATCCCTATCTGTCAGTAGTCAGCAGTTGCTATTACAGACTGCTACCAGGACACAACCTGGAGATTCCCTTTGGGAAAGTCAATACCCTGGGTGTCGCATTTTAAGGAGGAGAAAAATCAATTGGCCCTAAGCCAAATCTGCTAGCAGTCCACTCTGTGTCCAAAGGCCGGTTATTCACACCAAGTGAAGGCACAAATTATGCATGATGCTGGAAGATATATAATTGTGTTTCCTTTTAGCACTTGATGCGCAATCATCAGCATTATAAATCCCAGGACAAAATTATACCTCTCATTTGATGGGATATATATGGAGTTATATTACCTAGTGAACTCCAGTTGCACCCCTCTGCCATGGATCTGCTGCTTTGGGGTCCCATCTGTGTTGTACCAAAATGGCCACAGCGCTTCACAGACTGAGTCTAAGACACTCCCTTTGTTCTCAGATTGGCCAGAACTGCTCATGTGAGCAGCTCTGACCAATCCGAGAACAGTCAGTGTTTCAGATTCCTAATTTAAAAAGCACTGCAGCCATGTTGGGACAACACAGAGGGGACCCAAAAGCGGTGGATCCATGGCAGAGGGGTGCAACTGGAGGGCACCAGGTAATATAACTCCATATATCCCCGTCATATTTAAAATGTTGTCACAGGACCGGAGGGTCGCTTTAAAGGAAACTCTTTTGTCTATACTGTTTTTATTTTTAATTTTTAAAAAGGCCTATTGTGTTACAAAAGCAATCTTGAGATGTCATTAGAACCATTTCTGCTTTTATCTTGAGGCCAGAATCGCACACACAGTTTTAATGCCGTTTTTTATGCAGTTTTTAGCTCAGTGTTTTGAGCCAAAGCCAGAAGTGGATCCTAAAGAAAGGAAAGATATAAACACAAGACTGATGCATCTCCTTTCTTTTTTTGTCCACTTTTAAGCTTGGCTAGAAAATTGAGCCAAAAACTGCATCAAAAGTGTGTGTGTGTGTGTGTGTGTGTGTGTGTGTGTGTGTGTGTGTGTCCGTGTCCTAAAAGACGTCCCATAGAAATGACTTAGAGTTGCAGTGAAGCATAATTATGATGGTCATCTGTGATTCTGACTTAATGCATAACATTAATTACACCGGACATACTACTTCTACATAATGGGCTTTTTTTTATTGCAAAAACGTCTTGAGCTTTCCTATAATAGGACCAATGCAGTTTCTGACGCAGAATTGAATGACCTCACAGGCTGCAAACATAGATGTGTGAATGCAGGTTGTATGCAAGAATAAGGCACCATGCACACAACCGTAAAAAATCCCTGTAATTGCGTACCGCTACAGAAGGGTGTCCGTGCCGTAGAACTGTTCCGTGAATTATGGAGCATGTCCTACGATTTAGTTTTTTACGGTCCATGCTCCCATACAAAGTATGAGAACACGGCACGAAAATGCGGCCCGTGACCATCGGAGGCCGGCCGTGCCCGTCGGAGGCGGGCCGTGATTACGGGCCCGGCCATGTGCATGAGGCCTTAGATGAGGTTCAGATGTTGCGTTTAAGGTATGGTTAAAACTACCTAAAAAAAAAAAAATAGCATCCACAACAACTTGTGGTTTTACACCGATTTTGGTGCATTTGTCTATACGATTGAGGTAAAACCCCCAATAAAAGAAGACAGTTTCTGTACAACTGAAAACAGTTAGAGGCAGATATGATCATAGTCTGATGAACTCACAAATCCTTAACTCATCAACTATTTGATACTCTGGAACGTAAATTTAATTTCCACTTTGTTACACCATTTAAATTTTTAGTCCGAAATTCTGTGCTCATAAATATATATATATCTTTAGGCCATGATAACACATTCAATTTTGATGCGGTTTTTGGCTCTGTTTTTTGTAAGCTAAACACAGGAGTGGACACAGAAGAAAGGATCAGTCTTTTATTCATACCTTTCCTTCCTTTTGGACCATTTCTCGCTTTGGTAAATAGAAAAGCTGAGCCAAAAACTGCATCAAAACTGTGTGTGATCCTTACCTTATAGCGTTTGTAGCTAAAAAAATTTCTACCGAACTCCCAATCTCATGCACAGTGATAGAGTTAAAGGGGGTTATCCGGGAATTACAAATTGGTGGTCTATCCTTAGGATAGGCCATCAATATTAGAGCAGTAGAGTTGTAAAAGCGTGTGCAAGTACAAACAGAAATGAAATCAATGTGAACAATGTTCATACAAGGCCTGCAGCCCCTTCATACAACTGATCGGCAGGGGTGCCGAGAGTCAGACCGCCACCGATCTAATATTGGTGGTTTATCCTAAGGATTGTCCATCAATTTTAAAATCCTGGATAGCCCCTTCAAATTACACAATTATCTCTGCCTGCAGTCAACACTAGGATAAACTTACTGAATACGGTTTAATTATTGTGTTCCATGTTTAGCCCTCTCACGTCACCCATCTGTCTATGTAAGTCGCTATAGCACATACCTCATGTTGCAGCAATGTTAATGCTGCATAGCGTTTTGCCATTAAAGAGATCGAGCTGACTACGCATCAGCCCGATTCTCCTGAAGTGACAGTGAGTTTAAATGATCAGCTCCCTGTAACAAAATACACTAAACATTTGTTCTGCTAAGGGTAACTTAGTTTCTATATTTGGGCCTTTGCCATGGAAACCTATGATGGGTCGATGACGTCACTGACTTCTAACAGTCCGATGGAGGAGAGGCGCATGCTGGGAGGACATAATTTGTGTCCTTCCAGAATTCCTCTTTATGCAGATCACTGCGAATAGTGATCTAGTGGTTAGCAGGCATCAGATCAGTATTAACGATATAGCATTACAACTAACAATTTAACTTTTAGTGAATACTGGTCAGTGATCTTGCAACAGGGGGCTTGCTACCGAACATTGGAGGTCCTGACCCTATTGCTGACCACATCACTATACGTGGCTGTAAGAGCCGGACTAGCGCAACATAGCGCAAGGTGTAGCGTGGTACGGCGCTATTACTAATCAATCATTAGGATTCAGCTTATATATAATAATAGGAGAGACTGGTCTGTGGGTAGTTAGTATCCTTTGCCTCTTAGGCTAGGTCTCTGCTGCTGACCATATGATTGAGCCTGTTATTTTGGCTTCAAGGGCCCATTTTTAAAGATTTATCTAAATAAACTTATTTTAATCGTTCAGCTCAGGCAGTAATATTTACAGGCATCAGATCAGTATTATTTGTGATCCGCATACAGAGAAATGCTGGGAGGACAAAAATAATGTTATCCCAACTTCCTCCAAACACAGGAAAAAAAAAAAGGAAGAAAAAATTAACACAAATAAGAAAAATTAAAAAGCCTGTGAAATAAAAAAAATTGTAACACCTAAGCCATTCACATCATTATGCACTATTAACGTATATATTATTATGTCCATATCACAGAATCAATGTTATATGAAATCCACAGAAATTATTACCTGTCACTAGTTTTTATCTCCCTAGCCGGGCCACTATTTACTTTAATGCCTACAATAAAAATTTATGTACACGGGTACTTTGTGCCCATTTAAAGATCTCACATACAACTTACAGGCAGAAAGTGCACTAGAAAAAAAGGGCGACATTTGTTTTTGGGCATTATAGTGATAATGTTGGTGGGGCATTATGCAGGAAGCTTCTAAACTTTCTCTAGTGGTGGCTGCAGGCAAACAGAATTTTGTCAATTAATTAATTTTTTTTGCCGTGGATTTGGAGCTCTATTTCAGAGAAATAAATCTCCGACCAAGATATAATAAAAAAAATTAATTAGCACAGAATTTCAGAAATAAATAAAAATCCTAAATGTTATTCACGGCAGGTCATTTTAAAGAACCATACAACAAGAGGGTGATCAAAATTTTAGGAACTCCTACATTGGTGACAGTTTCTCTTCTTTCATATTGCTATTTCATTCTACACTTCGGTATCACCCCCACCTTTTAAGTAAATGCATTATTTTCCCTATATACCCATAATGATAGACAACATTATAATCTTTATCACCAGTAGGCTTAGGGCATAACAGACCTGAAGGGCACCACTTAATCAAACAATAATCTCAACTATTCTATGTCAGAATATGTGTTGTTTTCTTCTCAGACAGTTATGGTACTCATGGGTACTCAATTAGAACATATTTGATGCTTTGAACATTTTAATTTGAACTTCTCAAACTAATTCATGCTAAACCTAGTCTGAAGAAATTCCTAGTGTTTTTCATGTTACTTTAATATTCAGTGCAACTTCCTCTTCCTGTCCCTACCTGCTTTCTCAAAACTTTACAGAGACTACTATTGACATTTATCTGGAATAATTCCATACCTAGGGTGTCCAGTGCAGTCCTATATCTCTCTATACTCAAAAGGAGACTCAGGCTATATTCACACGACAATGAAAAAAAATGACCATTAAAAACTGATCAACTGTCAGTTTTTCATGGTCATTTTGCATTAGTGCGTCTCCAAATTTACATCCATTTCAGGTCAGTCAAATCATTTTTAAAGGGCCGTTTGTCATCTCCTCAGGCCAAGGATTCCGCTCCTGGAGGAGCCCATGGCGTCCCTGTCCATATATGGACAGTGACATTAGGGGCTTTAAGATGTCGGAATTCCCAGCCAGAGTGTCAGTAACGCTCTGGCCGGGGATTTAACTCCTGGAGGGAGCCCTTGACATTACAGTCCACATATGGACAGCGACGTTAGGGGCTTTGAGATGGCGGAATCTCTGGCCAGAGCACCGGGAATGCTATCGCCAGGAATTCCGCTCCTGGAGGGAGCCCCTAATGTCACTGTCCATACAGTGACGTCAAGGTCTTTCCTAGGACAGGAGTCGCCGACCAGAGAGCACGCTGTGCTCTGGTCGGAGACTCCATAGTTGAAAGCCCTGATATAACTGTCCATAGATGGACAGTGACATCAAGGGCTTCCCTGGGCTCAGTGCTTGTGAGGGCCAGGATCAGTTTTTAACTGCCGTCACAAGGATTCAATTCTAACAAACGGACGTTAAACGTAGACGGAGGCATTTGCGCCGAAACGCGCGTTGGGGCGGACGTCTTGCTGTGCACCCAGTTCTGGACCTATCATGGGTATGTTTAATTGCTGCAATCTGCTTTAATACTGCTTCACGTGTCAGCACTGTTTACATCTTGCTGTTATCTTCATATGTACCTTGTTATTCATCTTCATACCACTCTACATGGCATATGTTCATTTAACTTTGTTCAACTTCTGTGGGCATGACATAGCTTGAAGGTGCATACAGCGATAGGTTGTGCCACTAGGCAGTTATTTTTTGTCTATACAGCTTTCTTATTTTGTGAGTTGCATGGCTTGTATGTCTTTTTTAACCTGTTGGTTTGTGGATTCTTTTTAATCATTGTATACCTATGTGTTATTTTCAATAAAGTATTTTTCCATTTTTCTCATACTCCTAGTCTATTGGCATCTTTTTCTTTAGGTTATATATACTATCACACAGCTGAGTTGGCCCCATCCATTAACTACCATGCAACCTCTGAAGTGCCATTTTGGCTCTCCTTGAAAGCACCAGATTGTTATTCCTCCACTTTACATGATTTATTATGGACTCCAAATTCAAGACCCCGATTTCTAACCCTATAATTAAACACTTACATTTACGGGATGATTTTAAATATTCTGCAGGAATTATTTCCCCACATCTTCTGCTTCTCCCTATATTTAGATCACCACTATTTACCACAGTAGACTCCTCACCTCAATTGTTCCAACAGTGGATAACCAGAGGCCTTTACGCTAGTCTATAAATTTTCATCTTATGAGGGAGTCCTGACTCTTTCTGCATTTCAAGAAAAACATCAGATCCCAGCAGGAGGATTATTTTCATATCTAGAAATAAAAAAATGTTTTGACTTCCATCTAAAACACACTGATCAACCACTGCACCTCACCTACTTTGAGTGTAGATGTCGCTCTGCTCCTCATGCCCTGGATCTTATATCCCTTTTACATTCCAGCCATAATAATCGGGTGAATGTTACCCCACACACACACACACACCCCGCATATGTAAGAAAATGGAATTCTGACATTGGATCATAACTCTTAGATAGAAAATGGCAACAAATATGTGAAGGGACAGCAAAAAAAACAATAATACTCTTTTATTAGAATCTTCCTAGAAAATTTTACTTTGTTGGTACCTAGTTCCTGTGAGAATTGTTAATGCAGTACCTGACTATTCCCCTAATTGTTTTAGTGGCTGTACTTCATCTGGTACTATGTATCATACCTGGTGGCAATGCCCCAAAGTGATGAACTTCTGGACAAAATTATATTGACTTATTAACCCTTTCAAGACCGAGCTAATTTTGGCCTTCAGGACCAGCCCCATTTTTTCAAACCTGACATGTGTTACTTTATGTGGTAGTAACTCCGGAATGCTTTTGCCTATCCAAGCGATTCTGAGATTGTTTTCTCGTGACATATTGTACTTTATATTAGTGGGAAAAATTTGGTCAATAAATTTATTGCTTATTTGTGAAAAACACCAAAATTTAGAGAAAATATGCAAAAATTATGATTTTTCTAATTTTAAATGTATCTGCTTGTAAAACAGATCGTAATACCACACAAAATAGTTACTATTTCACATATTCCATATGTCTACTTTATATTTGCATAGTTTTTTGAACATTATTTTCTTTTTCTAGGACGTTACAAGGCTTCGTACTTTACCAGCAATTTCTCACATTTTCAAGAAAATTTCAAAAGGCGATTTTTACAGGGACCAGTTCAGTTCTAAAGCGGCTTTGAGGGCCTTATGTACTAGATAGACCCATAAATCACCCCATATTAAAAACTTCACCCCTCAAAGTATTCAAAACAGCATTCAGAAAGTTTCTTAACCCTTTAGGCGTTTCACAGGAAATAAAGCAATGTAGAGGGGAAATTGACAAATTTTATTTTTTTTGCTGCAATTCATTTGTAATATATTTTTTTCTGTAACACAGAAGGTTTTACCAGAGAAACGCAACACAATATATATTGCCCTGATTCTGAACTTTTTAGAAATATCCCACATGTGGCCCTAGTGTGAAAATTGACTGAAATACCGGCCTCAGAAGCAAAGTAGCACCTAGTGGATTTTGTGGCCTCCTTTTTTTAGAATATATTTTAGGCACCATGTCGGGTTTGAAGAGGTCTTGTAGTGCCAAAACGGTCGAAATCCCCCAAAAGTGACACGTTTTTGGAAACTGCACCCCTCAAGGAATTTTTCTAGGGGTATAGTTTGCATCTTGACCCCACAGGTCTTCTGCTATATTTATTGGAGTTTGCTTGTGAAAGTGAAAATCTACTTTTTTTCTGAAAAAATATTTAAAAAAAAGATATTTGTAAGGAATAAAGAATAAAAAGCACCCCAAAACTTGTAAAGCTACTTCTCCCGATTACATCAATACCCCATATGTGGTACTAAACTGCTGTTTGGACCCACGGCAGAGCTCAGAACGGAGGGAGCGCCATTTGGATTTTGAAGCGCAGATTTTGCTGGATTGGTTTTCAGTGCCATGTCGCGTTTGCAACGCCCTGGAGGGAGCAAAACGGTGGAAAGCCCCCAAAAGTTACCCCATTTTGTAGACTACACCCCTCAAGGAATGTTTCTAGGGGTATAGTTAGCATTTTGACCCCACAGTTTTTTTGCTGAATCTAGTGGAATTAGGCCGTGAAAATGAAAATCTACTTTTATCTGAAAAAACATAGAAATGTTTAATTTTTACAATGAATAAAGGAGAAAAATCACCCCAAAATTTGTAAAGCAATTTGTCCTGATTACAGCAATATGCCATATGTGGTAATAAACTGCTGTTTGGACCCACGGCAAGACTCAGAAAGGAAGGAACAATATTTGGCTTTTGGAGCTCAAATTTAGCTGGAATGGTTTTCGGGTGTCCTGTCGCATTTGCAAAGCCCCTGAGGTACCAAAACAGTGGAAACCTCCCAAAAGTCCCTTTAGGGGACTGGAACGAGTGATCATTAGGTCGCTGGTACAATACACTGCAGTACTAATGTATTGCAGTATAATATCATTTTTACAGGCTCCTGTAACAGCGCGATCGCTGTTCCTGTCCATTAGTCCCGGGTGTCAGCTGTAATACACAGCGGACACCTGCAGAATATGGCGCGGGCGCAGCGCATGAGCCCGCTCCATATATAGCCCCCCGCACCACGACATGCTATTAAGTCGTGGTGCGCAAAGGCGTTAATGCGCAGCGGATGGTGCAAAGTGAAAATGAAAATTTTCCACTGATATGCCATTTTAACGCACAATATGTTCTGCCCAGTTTGTGCCACTGAAGGCAAATACCTCATACAATGTTGAGCGGGTTCTCCCGGATATAAAATATCATATATGTGGACGTAAGCTGGTGTTTGGGCATGCTGTGGGGCTCAGAAGGGAGGGAGCGCCATTTGGCTTTTGGAGCGCAGAGTTTGCTTGGTAACTGTTCTGTTTGGAGTTTTGCTGGTATTTCAGTTCATGATGTGGGGGTATGTGTAAATTGGGCAGAGTACATCAGGACATAATAAGAGGGTATAATAATTCGGTAAATAAATAATAATCCGCAGATGTGTGGCCGATGTCGCACTGATAAATGGCGCCCGATCTTATCAGCTTTTGGACACTGCACAATTTCTGTCGCTATATTCTGAGAGACAGAACTTTTTTTTTTTTTTCTTCACTGGAGCCGTGCGAGGACTTATTTGTTGCGGGACAAATTGTAGTTTTCATTGGTACCATTTTAGGGTACATGTGATTTTTTTTATCACTTTTTATTAGATTTTTTTTGGCAAGCAAAGTGACAAAAAAACAAATTCTGACAATGTTTTTTGTCTTTTTTTTTTTTTTACACTTTTCACAGTGCGCTATAAATGACATTTTACTTTATTCTTCGGGTCGATACGATTACGGCGATACCAGATGTATATAGTTTTTTTTGTGTTTTGTGGCATTTGCACAATAAAATCACTTTTCGATAAAATTATTTATTTTTTGTGTCACCATATTCTGAGAGCCATAACTTTTTTATTTTTCAGTCAAAAAAGCTGTGTAAGGGCTTGTTTTTTTGCGGGACGGGTTGTCGTTTTTATTGGTACTATTTTAGGGTACATGCGACTTTTTGATCACTTTTTATTCTATATTTTTGGAGGGTTGATGACCAAAAAATAGTGATTCTGACATTGTTTTTTAATTTATTTTTTTGCGCTGTTCACCGTGTGGGAAAAATAATATTATAGTTTTATAGTTTGGGTCGTTACGAACGCGGTGATACCAAATATGTGTACTTTTTTTTAACATTTTCATTTTTTTCCTATAATAAAAGACTTATTATAGAAAAAAAGCATTTTTTGTTTTCGTAACTTTTATAACTTGTTTTTATACTTTTATAAAACATTTTTATTTTATTTTTTACTTTTTACATGTTTTACTTGAAGACCTGCAGCACTGATCGCTGCTATAATACACTACACTACCTAGGTAGTGTAACGTATTATAAACTGTCAGTGTGACGCTGAGAGTCACACTGACAGGAAGCTTATGAGGACCGGCCTCCGGCTGGTTCTCATAGGCTGCTGTGCATGGCAGACCCGGGGGCCGTTGTGTAGCCCCCGGTTCTGCCTTATAACCGATTGCAGCACCCGCAATCGGTCCCCGGGAAAGTTTGTTGTAGCAACAAACTTTCTAGTTTGTTGTAGTAACAAACTTTCCAGTTCGTTGCTACAACAAGCTTTCCCTGCGATCACATGACCGAGATCTGAACCAATTAGGTCCCGGTCATGTCTCCTGGACCAGAGGCAGGGGTTAACAGCGCGATCCGGGTGTCAGCGCTATTCTGAGACACCCGGATCGCGCTTTTAACACCCACCGTGAATTCACGTTGGCACTGCACAGAGCCCAGCAAATGCCGGCGTGAATATACAGTGGGCGGTCGGGAAGTGGTTAAAATGATGACCACTGCTTTTAATTTCATGGGACACAGAAGTGCACAGTAGTATCTATTAAGTGATGCATGTGGTCTTTACGTAGGGGCCCCAGAGAAACCTATTTAAAAAGGGTAGTCACAGGTCCGCTCTGGTCTTTATGGATGGTCCTCCCAAAGAGTTGTTCTTCTGGGGAGGTTTCAATGTACTTTCTATTTAGCAAATTGGCGCATAGTTACATACATGCACGACATGGAAAGGGAACCATTCGTGCATTCCGCCATGCATGTAAGTGATTGTGATCGTGCGGGCAGATGCTGCGCCCGCACGATCACTATGGGAGCCCGGCTGTGTATGACAGCCAGGCTCCCGCTGCAATGACTAGGATTGGAGAAACCTCCAATCCCGGCCAAATAACCACACAAAATGCCACGGTCAATAGCGAACGCGTCGTTTAAGTGGTTTGACAGAGGGAAGGGTTACCGACCAGCGCCCCCATGATCGGCGACCACCAACAGGTTGCCATGGCAGCCGGACGCCTAACAAAGACTATATGCCTATTATGCCATGCCAGAGGAATGGCCTAATAGATTGTCTGTCAGTTTTACACTGATTTGGTATACTAAGTATATTAGATGATCGCATTGTAAAGTCCTGTAGTAGGACTAAAAACAAAACAAAAAAAAAACTGTTAAATAAAGTTTATTAAAAAAAAAATAAAAAAAGATTACAGTAAAAATGAAATAAAACCACTTTTTGCCATTAAAAGTGGTTTTATTTACTAGAAGTGTAAAAATATATATATGTAATATCGTCATGATCATAACAACCTGAACAATAAAGTTAACACATTAATTAAACCGCAGAGTGAACGCCGTACAAAAAAAATACACAAAAACGATGGCGAAAATGCATTTATTTCCATTCCTCCAATTAAAAAAAATAAAATAAAAGTTAATCAATAAGACCCATGCACTCCAAATTAGTATCAATGAAAACTACATTCTCGTCCCGCAAAAAATAAGCCCACATATGGCTACATAGACGGAAAAAGACGAAAATTACGGCTTTTGGAAAGCGGCGATGCAAAAACAAATAATTTTGTTTAAAAGTGTTTTAATTGTGCAAAAGTAGTAAAAAACAATAAAAACCTATACATATTTAGTATCACCGTAATCGAACTAACCCGTAGAATATAGGTAACATGTTATTTACACCGCATAGTAAACGGCGTCATTTGGAAATGCGAAAAACAATGCTGGAATAGCTGTTTTTTTCCCAATTCCTTCCAAAAATTTTTTCTAAAAGTTAATCAATATAATATATACATCCAAAAATGGTGCAATTAAACATGACTCTTGAAACGCGAGGAGTAAATAATGAAAAATAAATCTTGCTCATTAACCCCTTAAAGAGGCTCTGTCACCAGATTTTGCAACCCCTATCTGCTATTGCAGCAGATAGGCGCTGCAATGTAGATTACAGTAATGTTTTTATTTTTAAAAAACGAGCATTTTTGGCCAAGTTATGACCATTTTCGTATTTATGCAAATGAGGCTTGCAAAAGTACAACTGGGCGTGTTGAAAAGTAAAAGTACAAGTGGGCGTGTATTATGTGCGTACATCGGGGCGTGTTTACTACTTTTACTAGCTGGGCGCTCTGATGAGAAGTATCATCCACTTCTCTTCAGAACGCCCAGCTTCTGGCTGTGCAGATCTGTGACGTCACTCACAGGTCCTGCATCGTGTCGGCACCAGAGGCTACAGTTGATTCTGCAGCAGCATCAGCATTTGCAGGTAAGTAGCTACATCGACTTACCTGCAAACGCCGATGCTGCTGCAGAATCATCTGTAGCCTCTGGTGTCGATGTGTCCTCGCTCGTCTGACACGATGCAGGACCTGTGAGTGACGTCACAGCGTGATCTCTGGAGAACACGGCTGTATCTGCACTGCCAGAAGCTGGGCGTTCTGAAGAGAAGTGGATGATACTTCTATACACAACGCCCAGCTAGTAAAAGAGGTAAACACGCCCCGATGTACGCACATAATACACGCCCACTTGGACTTTTACTTTTCAACACGCCCAGTTGGACTTTTGCAAGCCTCATTTGCATAAATACGAAAATGGTCATAACTTGGCCAAAAATGCTCGTTTTTTAAAAATAAAAACGTTACTGTAATCTACATTGCAGCGCCTATCTGCTGCAATAGCAGATAGGGGTTGCAAAATCTGGTGACAGAGCCTCTTTAAGGACGCAGCCTAGTTTTGGCCTTAAGGCTCAGAGCCCATTTTTCAAATCTGACATATTTCACTTTATGTGGTAATAACGTCGGAATGCTTAAACCTACCCAAGCGATTCTGAGATTGTTTTCTCGTGACACATTGGGCTTCATGTTCTAGGTAAAATTTGGTCGATATATTCAGTGTTTATTGGTGAAAAATTGCAAAATTTAGAGAACATTTTGAAAAAATTGAATTTTTCTGAATTTAAATGCATCTGCTTGTAAAACAGACGGTTATACCACCCACAATAGTCACTAGTTCACATTTCCCATATGTCTACTTTAGATTGGCATCGTTTTTTGAACATTCTTTTATTTTTCTTGGACGTTACAAGGCTTAGAACATAAACAGCAATTTCTCATATTTTTAAGAAAATGTCAAAAGCCTTTTTTTTAAGGTACCTGTTCAGTTCTGAAGTGGCTTTGAGGGGCCTATGTATTAGAAACCCTGATAAAACACCCCATTTTAAAAACTGCACCCCTCAAAGTATTCAAAACAGCATTTAGAAAGTTTTTTAACCCTTCAGGCATTTCACAGGAATTAAAGCAAAGTGGAGGTGAACTTTGCAAATTTCATTTTTCTTGCGGAATTTCAATTTTATTCATTTTTTTTTCTGTAACACAGAAGGTTTTACCAGAGAAACACTACTAAATATGTATTGTCCAGATTCTGAAGTTTTTAGAAATGTCCCACATGTGGTTCTACTGCGCTCGTGGACTAAAACACAAGCCCTAGAAGCAAAGAAGCACCTAGTGCATTTTGAGTCCTCTTTTTTATTAGAATATATTTTAGGCAGCATGCCAGGTTTGAAGAGGTGTTGAGGTGCCAAAACAGTAGGAATCCCCCAATAGTGACCCCATTTTGGAAACTACACCCCTCAAGGAATTCATTTATGGTTGTTGTTACCATTTTGACAGCACAGTTTTTTCACAGCACGTATTTGAATTGGGCTGTGAAATGAAAAAAATGTCATTTTTCCAATAAAATGTCATTTGTGATCAAAATTTCTTATTTTCACAGGGAACAAAATACCCCATTTGGTTGCCCAATTTGTCCTTAGTGTGGCAATACCCCATTTGTGGTGATAAACTGCCGTTTGGGCCCATGGGAGGGCTCAGAAGGAAAGGAGCGCTATATGTTTGTTGGAGTCCAGATTTTGCTGGATTGGTTTTCGGGTGCCATGTCGCATTTGCAGAGCCTCAGGGGTATCAAAGCAATGGAAACCCACCAAAAGTGACCCCATTTTGGAAACTACACCCCTCAAAGAATTCATTTATGGTTGTTGTTAGAATTTTGAGCACACAGTTTTTTCACAGCACCTATTTCAATTGGGCTGTGACATTAAAAAAATGAAATTTTTTCCAATAAGATGTAATTTTTTATCAAAATTTCTTATTTTCACAGGGAACAAAATGCTCAATTTTGTTGCCCAATTTCTCCTGAGTGCAGCAATACCCCATTTATGGCAATAAACTGCCGTTTGGGCCCATGGGAGGCCTCAGAAGGGAAGGAGCGCTGTGTGTTCTTTGGAGTCCAGATTTTGCTGGATTGGTTTTCGGCTGCCATGTCGCATTTGCAGAGCCCCAGAGGTATCAAAGCAATGGAAACCCACCAGAAGTGACCCCATTTTGGAAACTACACCCCTCAAGGAATTAATTTATGGGTAATGTGACCATTTAGACCCCATAGTTTCTTCACAGAACTTATTTGAATTGGGCTGGGAATTAAAAAAATATATATTTTTTCCAATAATATGTCATTTTAGCTCAAAAATTCTTATTTTCACAAGAAATAAAATACTCCATTTTGTTGCCCAATTTGTCCTGAGTGCGGCAATACCCCATTTGTGGTGATAAACTGCCGTTTGGGCCCATGGGAGGGCTCAGAAGGAAAGGAGCGCTGTGTGTTCTTTGGAGTCCAGATTTTGCTGGATTGGTTTTCGGGTGCCATGTCGCATTTGCAGAGCCCCAGAGCTATCAAAGCAATAGAAAACAATCACAAATGACCCCATTTTGGAAACTACACCCCTCAAGGAATTCATTTATGGGTGTTGTGACTATTTTGACCCCATAGTTTTTTCACAGAACTAATTTGAATTGGGCTGGGAATGAAAACAAAATTATTTTTCCCAAATAATATGTAGTTTGGGCTGAAAATTTCTTATTTTCACAAGAAACAAAATACCCCATTCTGTTGCGCAATTTGTTCTGAGGGCCGCAATACCCCATTTGTTGTGATAAACTGCCGTTTGGGCCCATGGGAGGGCTCAGAAGGAAAGGACCACCATTTGGCCTACTGGGGATTTTCTAGTGCGAAGTCATGTATGCAGAAGCACCTGAGGTACCAGTACAGTTGAAACCCGCAAGAAGTGACCCCGTTTTAAAAACTACACCCTTAAGGCATTCATCTAGAGGTGTAGTGAGCATTTTGACCGGAGACCTACACCCCATAAACTGTAATGTGGGTTCTCCCGGGTATGGCAATACCCTACATGTGGCTGTTATCAGCTGCCTGGGCACACAGCAGGGCTCAGAGGGGAAAGACGAGGGGGGATAAGCTGTGCGGAGTGCATCAGGGTAAGTAGAATTGGGGTAAATTATAAACCAAGGGATGTATGATAAATTTTAAAACACTCTTTCATACAGAGCTCTGGTTATTCGGGACACGTGTCACATTGATATATTGTGTCCTCCCTTATCGCCCTCTTATAGCAGACTTTGCACCTCTTTTGACTTTTTCCCTTCTTGCCAGTTTGGGGAACTTCCCCTGGAAAGTGTTGCCGCCCTGGTACGATGCGTGTGGCCCCGCTTCCAGAAGTACTGGGTGCCCCCCCTGCTTGGTCCCTAAAGATTAGGTTCTTGATAATCACCTCTTGAAATTCCAGGAAAGTTCCCGTCTGGCCTGCACATCGACGTAGCACGTACGCATTGTACAAAGCCATCTGTATGATGTGCACGGCCGGCTTCTTATACCACACCGCATAGCGCTGTAGGGCTTCAGGGCTTGATCTTACAAGTCCACCCCTCCCATGTACCTATTGTAGTCCAGGATGCAGTCTGGTTTGGGGGTGGCCTTTCCTTCATATATCCTAAACCTGTAGGTATACCCTGATGCACTCTCGCAGCTTATACATCTTCACGCCATACCTTGCCCTCTTACCCGGCAGGTACTCGCGGAATTGAACCCTCCCTTTAAAATGTACCAGGGACTCATCTATAGAAATACACTTCTCGGGGTGTATGCTGGGGAAAACCGGGCACTGGAACGGTCTAATAGGGGTCTCCGTTTATACAAACGGTCAAAACTGGGGTCATCTCGGGGTGGGCACGGCTCATTATCAGTATAATGTAAGAAGCGAAGTATTGCCTCATTTATTTATTTTTTTAGGTTCCAGTTCAGTTCTGAAGTTGCTTTGAGGGGCCCATATATTAGAAACCCCTATGAAATACCCCATTTTAGAAACTAGACCCCCTCAAAGTATTCACAACAGCATTTAGAAAGTTTATGAACCCTTTAGGTGTTTCACAGGAATTTAGAGCAAAGTAGAGGTGAAATTTACATTTATTTTTTGTCGTCAGAAATCCTCTTTATACCATTTTTTTTATACCACAAAAGGATTTATCAGTGAAACGCAAATTATTACGTATTGCCCAGATTCTGCAGTTTAGAGAAATATCCCACATGTGGCCCTCGGGCGGTAATGGGCTGAAGCACCGGCCTCCGAAGCAAAGGCGCACCTAGTGGATTTTGAGGCCTCTTTTTTATTAGGCACCATGTCCGGTTTGAAGAGGTCTTGTGGTGCCAAAACATTGGGAACCCCCCAAAAGTGACCCCAATTTGGAAACTAGACCCCTTGAGGAATCCATTGTAGTTTTCTTGGGGTGCATGCGGCTTTTTGATCAGTTTTTATTCTATTTTTAGGTGGCGTGGTGACTAAAAAACAGCAATTCTACTATTGTTTTTTTATTCTTTTTTTTTTACAGCGTTCACCGTGCGCTATAAATAAAATATTCACTTTATTCTGCGGGGCGATACGATTACGGCGATACCAGATGTTTATAGGTTTTTTTTATGTCTTATGGCGTTTGCACAATAAAATACGTTTTGTAAACAATCATTCACTTTTTGTGTTACCTTATTCTAAGAGCCATAACGTTTTTATTTTTCAATCAATAACGCCGTGCAAGGACTTATTTTTTGCGTAACGAACTGTAGTTTCGATCAGTACCATTTTTAGGTACATGCGACTTTTTGATCTCTTTTTATTCCATTTTTTGGGAGGTGAAGTGACCAAAGAATTGTGATTGTGGTACGGTTTATTATTATTTTATTTTACGGCGTTCATCGTGCGGGATAAATAATGAAATAATTTTGTAGTTCAGGCCGTTACGGACGCGGCGATACCAATTATGTATAGTTTATTTGTTTGTTTATATATTTTTATTAATAATAAAGGACTGATAAGGGAAAAAGGGGGATTTTTACTTTTATTACTTTTAAATCTTTTATTTTCTTATTTTTACACATCTTTTTTTAACTTTTTTTTAACTTTATTACTTTGTCCCACTAGGGGACTTGAGGGCAGGAGGCCCTGATCGCTATTCTAATACACTGCACTACATGCGTAGTGCAGTGTATTAGAACTGTCAGCTACTCACTGACAGCAAGCATAGTGGGTCCTGACGTTGTCACGACCCACTAGGCTTCCGTCTATGGCATAGCCGGACGCCATTGTTTGGGGTCCGGTTGCCATAGTCACCATCGCCGGCCGCTATCGCGTAGCAGGCCGGCGATGGCAGCTTAACCCCTAAAAAGCCGCGATCTCTATAGAACGCGGCTTTTAAGGGGTTAATCAGCGGGGACACAGCGATCGGTCCCCGCTGTAGGAGCTGTGACAGCTGCTGAACAAGACAGCAGCGTCACAGCTCCTGTATGTGTCGGGAGGACGGCCGAAACGGCCGTTACTCCCGTGACGTACTATTACGTCATGGAGCGCGAACGATACAGCTGCCATGACGTAATAGTACGTCAAGGAGCGGGAAGGGGTTAAGGCCAAAATAGGCCTGGTCCCCAAAGGGTTAAAATATATAATTTGATCCATGCTGAATTTTATTGTTTTGCAATGTTACCATAATTGTTAGAAACCATGCTTGTTAAATTATTGTATGTAACTTACACTACAAGTGCATAATGCTGATCTTAAAAACCCCATATGTTACATTACATGGAGAATAATACATTTAGTGAACTAACCTCATTTTGGAGCGCACATTAAACTACTAAAAATCACAGGGCATTTATCTTCTGAAACGCTAGATATTTTAGAAATATTAATTTAGTTTTCATTTTAGGCTTAGTGACCTTATTTCATATGTCAGAAACTTCTAGAAATGAGGGCCCTTTGGAACCTCCAGAAATGACACTTCTTCAAAGTTTTATGTCACAGATGGAGTACCAAAGGGCATCTTTGCTGAATACTGAGCACATATGATCTACCAACATACAATACAATGTCTCAATACAGACATGAATGTATGGCAACGTATGTGTCAAGGACTGTGACAGATTCGGAGTCCAGTTGCTGAAACGATCAGGTGGGAGGGTGCAAAGAGCAAGAGTAATCATGTAACAGTCTAGGTTTGGTACACAGATAGACAGCAATAAGTAGTTACATGTGGCAAATATATGATCGGAAACAGTCGAAGTTCGGTACACAGATAAATGGCACAGGTACTTACGTGAGGCAGAGATGTAGTCAGGAAATATTCCAAGTTCGATACACAGATAAATGGCAATAGGTTGTTACGTGAGGTGGAGAGAAAGTAGACCACAAGCAGGGAGCTCAATAGTCTGGCAAGGAGGTACTGCAAAGTCCAGGCTTGTTAAAGGGCTAGTATGTAGTGGGATTCACTGGGCTAGTGTCATCCACTATTACTACCTTTTTTTATTAGGGTCACTAGGGTTATGCCTAGCTACCCTACCTTTTTGCTTGTGTTATGCGTCACTATTTGCCTTAGTACTAAGTGTGTGTGCGCGGTGATTCACAACACAATTGTATAGTAAATAAACGTTTATTACTCACGCAATATCACACACACCTATAAAACACAGTATATACACAAAATATAAATAATCACTGAACAGTATGAGTATACCTCAATAAATATAATAACTGTCAATATGTATTAAGTATACTAGCAATATGCGTGGTACAATAAAACAACAACACATTAACAGTACCCATACAATCCTATACTAGTACCAACCCACGTACCTACACACACATATAAAATACAATACCCTCGCTCAAGTTTACTTCTGTGACCCTCCCCCACCTGGCTCTAACTGTCAATAAGGCTGTATGGAAAGAGAAAGGGTAAAGGGGGTTGTAATAGATTAAGGTTTGTGGCATATGGATGTGAGCTGAGGGCTAGGGTTATAGAATGGAAAGGGTTGCTGTAGAGCAGGGTTATAGTAGGATATGGTTAAATGCCATGAAAAGGAGTTGCAGGGGATAAGCTATTGCTGGAGGGGGATGCAGCAGCTTGAGTAGTTATGGCAGGGTAGGGAAGGGTTAGGAATGATACTTAGACTGCTGGTATTAGTGGTTTCAATGGTTGGTGGTGCTGGAGCCTCTTTTGGAGTGAGTTCAGCAGGCCTGCTTTGGTGGTATCAAACTTCTCCTCAGGTTAGGGCAGAAGTGCAGGTCTTCTCAGGCAGGGGGTGGAGTGTAGGACTTCTGAGGACGAGGGTGGACTGTAGGACTGGGGAGTGCACTCGCACTGGATTATTTAACCCTGTCCATGCACTCCTGTATGATATCACTGTGCCTAACTCATGCACGTGCAGGGGGGGCAGGCCGTGGGAACCTCCTGTGACATGGGAATGCATCATAGGATGTGTCCACTGTTTATGGGCCTCCTGGAGGGTAGGAGACAAGAGGATCAAAAGCAGATCCTTTTGTCTTTCCTATTTTAAAACAGACAAGACAATGGGCTGGTGTTAGATTGTTCTGTCTTGTTTTACCTGGGGCATTTTCACATGGCTAGGGCTGTGTTTATACAGGCTCATGGGACATAGATAGACATAGATATACACAGTCGAGTCATATTATTATGACCACCAGCTAATATCCAGAGTAACCGCTGTGTGCAACACGGACAGCAGCTAGATGGGCTGGGAGTGACTTAATAAGGTGCTGATAGGTTGTCTCTGGTATCTGGAGTCATGCTGACTGCAGTGCATCCCACATTTGCTGGAGGGTGCGTGGATCCATAGAGTGAACAAGATGATCAAAGTGGTCCCACAAATGCTCAATTGGGTTCAAATCTGGCCAATTAAGTGGCCAGGGAAGTACTTGCAAATCTTGGTCATGCTCTTCCAACCACTGTCGGACATTTCTAGCCGTGTGACATGTTGCATTGTCTTGCTGGAACATTCCATCTGCCCCAGGGAAGATGAACAGCATGTATGGGTGGACGTGATCTGCAACAATGGATTCATACCCAAATTGGTCCAGAGTGTCTTCTATATGGATGAGTGGGCCCAGACAATGGCATAGAAAAAAATTCCCCAAACCATAACGCTGCCGCCACCAGCTTGCATTCTTCCAGGGTTGGTTGCAGGGTGTTGTTCTCTGATGTTTCTCGCCTGACACACTAAAGTCCATCCGTTTGACGAAGAAGAAAACGTGACTCATTGGAGAAGGCAACCCTTTGTCAATCATCGGTGATCCAATTCCGATACTGCCCTGCAAATTGAAGCCTTTTTTTTCGATGCACCTTTGTTAGCATAGGAGCAGTGACCATACGTCTGCTTGGGAGCTCCATACGCAGAAAGGGTCGCTGAACTGTTGTTTTAGACACACGTCTGCTAGCCCCCTGGTTGATTTTCACGGTGAGCTGCTCCACTGTAACGTGTCGTTTGGCCCTCGCGCACCTACATAGCTGACGTTCACCTCTCACATCAATGGCACGTGGTGCTCTGCAGTTTCCACTTCGGTCATTCCCAATGGTGCCATTTGTCCACTCCCAATACACTTTCACCACAGCAGCACGCGAACAATTCACAAACTGGTCTGTTTGAGAAATACTGCCACCCTTGGCCCGAAAGCCAATAATCATCCCTTTTTGCAACTCTGATAATTCGCCCCTTTTACCCATGGCAACAACGAGTGATATGTGTTCAGACAGCCTATCACACACCTTATATAGAAAACCAAGACAGCCCAGGACACATCACTGCCTTCGTGGGCTATATGCAGCCGACGTCGAAAGTAGGAGGTGGTCATAATAATGTGACTCGACTGTGTATATGTACATATATCTCTATCTATCTATAACAAAAGGGACACTTCGCTTTACAAGGCTTATATAGGAGCCACGATGGTGTGACCATTTAAGACAATCAAGGCAAGCAATTCAGAGAGGGAGGAAATAAAGAGAAGCTAGACTCTAAATCCAGCATTGGAGCTGTACACAAGAGAACAGCTAGTGCCTGGGACAAAGTAGTCTCCGGGTTTGAATCCTGACAATATGACAGCAACTTTAGAGTCCAGGTTAGCATTCACCATCTAGGGATCTAATCCTGATGTCTGGTCTGATCATTTGTTTAAAATGGACCCTATCATTTTTATGTACAATTAAAATACAGCAGTAGAAATGCTCAGGTGTATATGCTAATTCTGCTCCCCTACATCCTCTACGCTTACTTATCCAAAGGCTGATTCAATATTTATTCATGAATAGAAAAGAGAGAATCTGTCAGGCAAAGCTTTGAAACATCCACCTGGGAAATGTCCTCAGCAGTGTGAGAGTAAAGCAGCTTTGCACAGTTAACCAGTACTGAGACTATGTACAGAACATATCTCCAGGGGCATACATCAAATCTCAAGCTTTTCAATGAGAGGACAATACTTCTGGCATCATCTCCAGCCTCTCTGTGATTCTACATGATGAACAAGTAGAATACGTAATATTATCAACTGGATGTATTACTATGTTACAATAAAAATTATATTGTTTTCGCGATAAGATTGACAGTAGAAGAATTAGCCTCATAGAGGATGTAAAGGCTTCACTGCAGAACAGTGTATAGAAGTATAAAGAAACCTGGGCTCTGGTTTCTACACATTTGTATACAATAATAACATGCATTTACTAAGCCTGCTAAACTCTAAACCTTGAGTTACTACTGAAATACTATATAGTTACAGCTAAAAAATAATACAATAAAAACTGAAGAAAGAAAAGGCAGTGAACACGTGTATAGAGCGAATCTGTTCCATCTGTGCCGCTGCCTATTTTCTATTCGCTGAAAAAGATTTGGTAATAAGTCAACCATTGTCCTGTGTGTTTTCCAAACCTCAATAGTTTATTCACACAAAATAAAAACATGATTATAAAACAAGTTGGATATATGAACACAGGTTAGGCTCCGTTCCAGTGGTCCTTTAAATATATAACCACACACTTTGATTCACCCCTGCATTAGCGATCTTTTAGCTCACACATTGAATCCTTTCTCAAGCTTTGAGAAGCGCACCAATGTGTGAGCTTATAATGAGGAGAGGGTGAAGCCCAATGGTGCGGAAGAATGGCAGGCAGACATGCAGTTCAAATGCAACAACTTAAACATTTACTTAGTAATCAGGCAATACAAGCTTGACGGCAGTGGCGGAACTACCGCTATTGCAGCTATAGCGGCTGCTATGGGGCCCGTGGCATGTGGGGGCCCATGCTAAGGACCGGTACATAAATGTTCTTTTAAATGCGACTGCCACATTCAATTAGGACACAGATACAATTGAATACTATGGCGGAGCAGGGAGCTATCGCTCCCTGCTCTGCCATTCACTAGGCTACAGGCCACATTAGGCCTGCAGCCTATAAAAACCTGAGCTAGGATCCCTGTCCAGGATGGTGCGATGAGGTCACTGCATCCCGCTGGCCTACACAAGGGTATCGTCTCAGTGTCTCATAGGCTGCAGTTCGTCGTGGGAACAGGTCTATGTGAGTGTATTTTTTGGAGTTTTTCGGGGTACTATCTTAGAAGGGGGTGAACTATCTGCAAACAACTATCTGCAAGCGGGTGCACTATCCATAAAGGGGGGCATTATCTGCAACAGGGGCTACTATCTAAAAAGAGGCACTATCTACAAGGGTGCACTATCCACAAGGGCTGAGGCGTAGCTAGGTTCTCCAGCACCCAGGGCAAAGATTCAGTTTGGCGCACCCCCCGCCCCAACCTCTTTCCCGCCATCTCATTCCCCCCCCCCCCCCGCTGTGTTTGCTTTCTCTACCAATCAATGACGTGTCATTTCTTTTCCACATTTCTTTTTATGTAACTCGAGCATAAAAACATTTGTACATTTTACAAGCAATATTGTTCTATACACAACACCAGAACCAAGCTCAGTACATAAATAGCCCCCTGTAGATAGTGCCCCCATATAGCCCACCCCTGTATGTAGTGTCCCACAAATAGCTCCCCCTATAGTGTTCCACAGATAGCCCACCCCTGTATACAGCCCCCCTGTAGATATAGCCCACACCTGTATATAGTGCTCCACATATAGTCCACCCCTATATATAGTGCTCCACAGATAGCCCACCCCTGTATATAGTGCTCCACAGATAGCCCACCCCTGTATACAGCCCCCCTGTAGATATAGCCCACACCTGTATATAGTGCTCCACATATAGTCCACCTGTAATGGCAGGGGGTAGGGAGACGGACAAGTGAGCCCTAATCTACCCGCCACTCTGTCCCTGCCTACTTGCAACGACCCGCCCTAGGCGACGGGGTACAACTGGGCGGCGGTCCCTGCGCTCAGTAAGTGCACGACAAACCCGACAAACATACAAAGGAACACAAGCAAGAAAAAGGGGCCGTTGCCCACGGCAACACCGTGAGCAACCAGAGTGGTGAACGAGCCGAGTCAAGCCAGGAGTGTGCGAGGTACAAAACGAAAAGCAGAAGAGTAGTCGGTAAGCCAGGGTCTGTATGGAGCAGGATCAAAAATAGCAGGAGCTGTAGCTGGGCCAGGAAACCACAAGGAAAGAATCACAAGCACTGAGGGACAGGAAGTGCAGGCTTAAATAGACCGAGGGCGGGAGCTAGCTGAGTCTGGCCAGGTTACGATAGGTTCTCCCACTCCTAAGCCTGCCAGCCTGAATGGTGGAAGCAGGAGTCAGTCTCAGGGATGTATTCTCAGGTGCTGACTGATTAGTTCTGGGAGTTAACCCCGAAGCTGTGCCTGGCAGATCCTTTACAGTACCCCCCCTTTTATGAGGGGCCACCGGACCCTTTCTAAGTGGACCTGGCTTACTGGGGAAACGCAGGTGGAACCTCCTGACCAATACCCCAGCGTGAACATCCCGGGCGGGTACCCAAGTCCTCTCCTCGGGCCCGTATCCTCTCCAATGGACCAGGTACTGGAGGGAGCCTTGGACCATCTTGCTGTCCACAATCCTGGCCACCTCGAATTCCACCCCCTCAGGGGTGAGGATGGGAACAGGAGGTCTCCTCGAGGGAGCCAAGGACGGGGAGCAGCGTTTGAGGAGGGAGGCATGAAACACGTCGTGTATCCGAAAAGACGGGGGTAACTCCAGCCGGAAGGAGACAGGATTGAGGACCTCAATGACCTTATACGGCCCAATAAACCGGGGAGCAAACTTCTTGGACGGAACCTTGAGACGCAAGTTCCGAGACGACAACCACACCAGATCCCCAACCATAAACAGGGGGTTAGCAGAACGTTTTTTATCAGCCTGAGTTTTTTGTACGCTCTGGGACACCTCTAGGTTTTTCTGAACCTGGGCCCAGACTGTGCACAGTTCCCGATGAACGACCTCTACCTCGGGATTGTTGGAACTACCAGGTGAAACGGAGGAGAACCGTGGATTAAACCCAAAATTACAAAAAAAAGGAGAGACCCCTGACGAGTTACTGACCCGGTTATTAAGGGAAAATTCGGCGAGGGGAATGAAAGAGACCCAATCAAATTGACAGTCAGAGACAAAACACCTTAAGTATTGTTCTAGAGATTGATTAGTCCTCTCCGTTTGGCCATTGGTTTCAGGATGGAAGGCAGAGGAGAAGGACAGATCAATCCCCAACTTCATACAGAAGGCTCTCCAAAACAATGAAACAAATTGTACCCCTCTGTCCGAAACAATATTGACAGGGACCCCATGGAGACGCAGGATGTGTTTGACAAACAAGGTAGCCAACGTTTTGGCGTTGGGTAGTTTCTTGAGGGGCACAAAGTGGCACATCTTACTGAAGCGGTCCACCACCACCCACACCACCGACTTGCCTTGGGATGGAGGCAAATCGGTGATAAAATCCATGGAGATATGTGTCCAAGGTCTCTGGGGAATGGGCAACGAACGCAGTAAGCCCACTGGTCGGGACCTGGGAGTCTTGGACCTAGCACAAACCTCACAAGCGGCGACGTAGGCCTTAACGTCTTTAGGCAACCCAGGCCACCAATAATTTCTGGTAATGAGGTGTTTGGTACCCAGGATGCCTGGATGGCCAGATAGTGCGGAGTCATGATTTTCCCTAAGTACCCTTAGCCGGAATTGCAGGGGAACAAACAGCTTGTTCTCAGGAAGGTTCCCGGGAGCTGCACCTTGATCAGCAGCAATATCAGAGACTAAATCAGAATCGATCGAGGAAATGATTATACCTGGAGGCAAAATACAAGCAGGATCTTCCTCCGAAGGAGGGCTGGCCATGAAGCTACGCGACAGTGCATCAGCCTTAATATTTTTAGACCCAGCCCTATAGGTAACCAAAAAATTGAATCTGGTAAAAAATAACGCCCATCGAGCTTGTCTCGGGTTTAGCCTCCGGGCAGATTCTAGGAAAACTAGATTCTTGTGGTCGGTAAGGACCGTTACCTGGTGTCTAGCCCCCTCCAGGAAGTGGCGCCACTCTTCAAATGCCCATTTAATGGCTAAGAGTTCGCGGTTGCCAATATCATAGTTACTTTCAGTTGGCGAAAACTTCCTGGAGAAGTAGGCACAGGGGCGGAGATGGGTGAGGGACCTGGTACCCTGGGACAAGACAGCCCCCACTCCCACCTCAGATGCGTCAACTTCCACGATAAATGGCTCCATTTGGTTGGGCTGAACCAGCACCGGGGCCGAGACAAAGCACTTCTTAAGGACCTCAAAAGCCTGGACAGCCTCAGGAGGCCAGTGGAGGAGATCAGCACCTTTGCGAGTGAGGTCCGTAAGGGGCTTAGCGATGACCGAGAAGTTAGCAATAAATCTCCTGTAATAATTAGCGAACCCCAAAAAAACACTGTAACGCCTTCAGGGAGGCAGGTTGGACCCATTCCGCCACAGCCTGAACCTTGGCGGGGTCCATGCGGAATTCATGAGGAGTGAGGATTTGACCCAAAAATGGAATCTCCTGTACCCCAAACACACATTTTTCGGTTTTGGCAAACAGTTTGTTTTCCCGAAGGACCTGGAGCACCTTCCTGACATGCTCAATGTGGGAGGACCAGTCCTTGGAAAACACCAGTATGTCATCAAGGTACACTACCAGAAAAACCCCCAGGTAATTTCTCAAAATCTCATTTATGAAATTCTGGAAGACCGCAGGGGCATTACACAACCCAAAGGGCATGACGAGGTATTCGAAATGGCCTTCGGGCGTGTTAAACGCAGTCTTCCACTCATCCCCCTCTTTGATGCGAATAAGGTTATACGCCCCCCGTAGATTCAATGTAGAAAACCATTGGGCCCCCTGAACCTGATTAAAGAGATCAGGAATCAAAGGAAGGGGATACTGGTTCCTTACCGTGACCTTATTCAGGCTACGGTAGTCAATGCATGGCCTAAGACCACCATCCTTCTTCCCCACGAAGAAGAAGCCAGCACCTACCGGAGAAGAAGAGGGACGAATGTAACCCTTGGCCAGGGATTCCTGGATATACACTCTCATAGCTTCACGTTCGGGACAAGAAAGATTAAATATCCTACCCTTAGGAAGCTTAGCTCCTGGTACCAATTCGATAGCGCAATCGTATTCTCTATGAGGAGGTAACACTTCGGAGGCCTCCCTAGAGAAAACATCAGCGAAGTCCTGAACAAACTCGGGTAGCGTATTCGCCTCCTTAGGGGGAGAAATAGAATTAACAGAAAAACATGACGTACAACATTCATTACCCCATTTGGTTAGCTCCCCAGTATTCCAGTCAAACGTGGGATTATGCAACTGCAACCAGGGAAGACCTAGAACCAAATCGTACGATAATCCCTGCATCAACAGTACAGAGCATTGCTCCAAATGCATGGAGCCAACAAGGAGTTCAAAAACAGGGGTATGCTGTGTAAAATAACCATTAGCAAGAGGAGTGGAGTCGATACCCACTACCGGGACAGGTTTAGGCAAATCAATCAGAGGCATAGCAAGGGACATAGCAAATTCCACAGACATGATATTAGTAGAGGACCCTGAATCCACGAAGGCACTGCCGGTAGCAGACCTACCACCAAAAGAGACCTGAAAGGGAAGCAAGATCTTAGTACGTTTCATATTTACGGGAAATACCTGTGCGCCCAAGTGACCTCCCCGATGATCACTTAGACGCGGAAGTTCTCTGGCTGCAATCTTACGCTTAGGACAGTTGTTCACTTGATGCTTGTCGTCCCCACAGTAGAAGCAGAGACCATTCTTCCTGCGGAATTCTCTACGTTGTTGGGGGGACACGGAGGCCCCGAGTTGCATAGGTATCTCTAAATCTTTCGGGGAGGAACGAAGCAACGGAGCTTCGGGAGGCATCATGGGGGAGTCGGAGGAGAAAACACATAAACGTTCACGTTGTCGTTCCCTGAGACGTCGGTCAAGTCGTACCGCTAAAGCCATAACCTGGTCTAGGGAGTCAGAAGAGGGATAGCTAACTAGCAGGTCTTTCAGGGCATTCGACAGACCCAACCTAAACTGGCACCTTAAGGCAGGGTCATTCCACCGAGAAGCTACGCACCACTTCCGAAAGTCAGAGCAATACTCCTCAACAGGTCTCTTACCCTGACGTAAGGTCACCAGCTGACTCTCGGCAAAGGCAGTCCTGTCAGTCTCGTCATAAATAAGTCAGAGAGCAGAAAATAAACAATCAACGGAGGAAAGTTCAGGGGCGTCAGGAGCCAAGGAGAAGGCCCACTCTTGGGGCCCTTCCTGGAGCCGGGACATAATTATACCCACCCGCTGGCTCTCAGAACCTGAGGAATGAGGCTTTAAACGAAAGTAAAGCCTACAACTCTCCCGAAAGGAGAGAAAAGCCCTCCGGTCCCCTGAGAACCGGTCGGGCAACTTGAGGTGGGGTTCAAGAGGTGCGGTGAGGGGAACTACCAGGGTAGCATCAGGCTGGTTGACCCTCTGAGCCAGGGCCTGGACCTGTAGGGAGAGTCCCTGCATTAGCTGAGCCAGGGTCTCACGGGGATCCATAGTGGTGTCAGGGACCAGGGGTAGACTAGGTATGGGCTTGTGATTATGTAATGGCAGGGGGTAGGGAGACGGACAAGTGAGCCCTAATCTACCCGCCACTCTGTAACTGCCTACTTGCAACGACCCGCCCTAGGCGACGGGGTACAACTGGGCGGCGGTCCCTGCGCTCAGTAAGTGCACGACAAACACGACAAACATACAAAGGAACACAAGCAAGAAAAAGGGGCCGTTGCCCACGGCAACACCGTGAGCAACCAGAGTGGTGAACGAGCCGAGTCAAGCCAGGAGTGTGCGAGGTACAAAACGAAAAGCAGAAGAGTAGTCGGTAAGCCAGGGTCTGTATGGAGCAGGATCAAAAATAGCAGGAGCTGTAGCTGGGCCAGGAAACCACAAGGAAAGAATCACAAGCACCGAGGGACAGGAAGTGCAGGCTTAAATAGACCGAGGGCGGGAGCTAGCTGAGTCTGGCCAGGTTACGATAGGTTCTCCCACTCCTAAGCCTGCCGGCCTGAATGGTGGAAGCAGGAGTCAGTCTCAGGGATGTATTCTCAGGTGCTGACTGATTAGTTCTGGGAGTTAACCCCTAAGCTGTGCCTGGCAGATCCTTTACACCACCCCTGTATGTAGTGCTCCACAGATAGCCCACCCCTGTATATAGTCCCCCTGTAGATATAGCCCACCCCGGTATATAGTGCTCCATAGATAGCCCACCCCTGTATATAGCCCCTCTGTAGATATAGCCCACCCCTGTATATGGTGCTCCACAGATAGCCCACCCTAGTATATAGTCCCCCCTGTAGAGAGCCCCCCGTAAAGCCTCCCTGTAGATAAAGCCCCCCCGTAGATAAAGCCCCTCTTGTAGATAAAGCACCCCCATAGATAAAGCCCCCCTGTAGATAATGCCACACACTTTTTTATTACAATAAAATAACAAACTATTCAAACTCACCTTAATCCCGTTCCCATGCCGGCCGGCAGCCATGGAGACCTGCTCTCTTCTGCGCAGGTCCCCTGGGGGTTGAACGAAGTGCTATGAAAGGCGCTGATTGGCTGGGCAGAATGACCTTCCCTGTCAGTCAGCGCCTTCGAGTGACGGAAGCGCGATACCGCTTCACTCATAGAAAAGAGCTGGATGGCCGGCATGGAACGTACCCGGCCATTCATTGCTTCTAATTGTACCTGTGTTCTATAGACACAGGTACAATTATAGTGCAGGAGGAGGTGGCGCTGGCGCCCCACTCTCAGTTGCACCCGGGGCACATGCCCCGCCTGCCCCCCCCTTGCTACGCCCCTGACAAGGGGGGCGTGTGTGGCACTATCTACAGGGGGATGTGTGGCACTATCTGCAACGGGGACACTATCTACACGCGGGGTGACGCTATCTACAGGGGGCCGTGTGGCTATCTACAAAGGAGGCATTGTCTACAAGGGGAGGGTGTGGCACTATCTACAAGGGCTGTCTGTAAGTATTTACAGAGGTACTGTGTGTAGCACTATACAGGGGGGTGTCACTCTATATACAGGGAGCACTGTGTGGGGCAATCTCTACAGGGGGAATGGGTAGATGATCTACCCCCCAGGCCCCCCCCCATTAGATCTATTTTAATGGAATCTCATAAAATATGGAGAGATGGGGGGATGCATGCAGTGATAGCTGTAACAGAACAAAATAGGCTATACTCCCCCTGCCCTTTGCACATTAAAAGTTAGCAAGAACAGATGAAAACAAGTCCTTCCTGTCCCGATGCTCTGAGTTTCAGGTAAGTTTTTTAAATTAACTACTATGACTATTAAATAACATAGCTAATTGATAAAAAAAAAAAAATATCAGGGCTGTGCTGGTTGTTACATCATTCATAACCCTGTAACTAAAGATTAATCATCGTACACTTGGTGGCCAAGCTGTATTTTTACATTGACAAAAAGACAGATTTTGACCCTGGGTAGTCAGCAGGTACATTACATAAAGTCAATAGAAGGAATGCCTGCAGGCAGACAGAACCATTTTCCTGACCACCCAAAAGTTAATAGAGAGTAAATTTTATTATCAAATTTTATTAAGCTACGTATAGCACAAAACAGACCACATATAACAGTTTAAAATTATCACTGCCAAGGACCGAAGTTATAGTGAAGGCAACCAGCTGGAGGAGCCAGCAAGGTATTAGACAGCCAAGAATGAATGCCGGCTGACAGTCAGTCAGGAGGCAGCGAGCCACACTTAAAGTAGGGCAATAGATTCGGTTAGGCAGGAATTAAAAACACTTAGAGCCCCCCCGACATGTTTCGCTAACTTGTAGCGTCCTCAGGGGTACACGGGGCTAATGGCGGCGCGGCAAGAAACTACTCCTCTTAAGGGAGTGTAAAGTGACGTGGATGGGAGGTGGGTGTGAGAGCAGACAACCAATGGGGGAAAGCAGGACACAACAGGCGCCGGAGAGGAGGCCACAGCCAATGATCGGCTATGTATCAAGGAGCCAATAGTAGATGTCAAGGCGGCGCAGGCGCACATCCGAAACTGCAGAGACTGTCAGAATGTGGGCGCCTGCGCAGTAACGCAAGAAAGGAACTCAGAGCAGTGCCGAGTGGGGAGAGAAAATGACAGATCGGCGCAGGCGCAGTAGAAGTCCCCATGGACTTAGTGTCCCAAAAAGTACATCGAGCACAGGGAGGACACAGAGACTCGGCGCAAGCGCCGTGGGTGTCTGCCTGGACTCAGTGCGGGGATTGATGTGCATCCCCCGCCAATGTATGACAGCGGACGCACAGCCAACCCCTCGGTAGAAATGAGAACAGAGCACCTGAGCCATGGGAACAGGAACGAACCCAGACCCCACGGACAGAACCAAATATGTGCAAACTGCGGAGACTGTCAGAATGTAGGCGCCTGCGCAGTGGCGCAGGGAAAGAACTTAGAGCAATGCCGGCATATACGTAGCTTAATAAAATTTGATAATAAAATTTACTCTCTATTAACTTTTGGGTGGTCAGGAAAATGGTTCTGTCTGCCTGCAGGCATTCCTTCTATTGACTGTATTTTTACATTGCACCCAGAACTGATAAATGTTCATTGTCGGGATGGAAGGTATTGTGGGGCTATGTGGTTGTGGGGAGGGAGACCCAGTCAAATGTTTGCTATGGGGCCCAGTCTTTCCTAGTTACGCCCCTGCTTGGCGGTTTTAAATACATACACAGTTCAGCAAGCTTACGGTTACATTCTCTCACACAGAAGGTACAAACTTGTAGAAATTATATACAATGTGAGTGGCGGTTGGCAGATTGGTGGCAGTTATTCACTTAGTCACAATACATTTGCTGGTTCCATAATAGGCACAATTCTTAGTTACAGTCTCTTGCAAACAACTATTTCCAATGGTTGGCTATGGTGGCTTCCCCTTTAAATGTTCTTTCACAGTTTCTGGCAGTAGCTCGTCAGCCCGATATGCACAGATGGACTAAGTAGGGATAGGATAGTTCTCTCACACTTCACAGTATCTCCTCAGGGTATGTACCTGAGGAAGGGACCTGTCCGGTCCTGAAACTCGTGGTATCTATTACAATTAAAGCATATTATAACATGCTCTGTTTTGAATACTGCATTTTTTTCCCCTTCACATCCTGTGTTCGTTTTCCCCGGGAACAGAACTTTTTCTTATGGGATAGCAGCGGGTGGCAGCCGACTTCCACAACGATCTTCATGTTATTCTCCTTTCCATGCTCAGCAATAGTGTTGTGCCTATCCTAGCACAACACTGCCAGGTGAGTGTCTCAGCTCGCCTTTTGCTCACATTGTCCCCCGTTCCTTACAATATTACCTTAGAGGAGCGCCGTGTCCTCCTCTCTTCGTTTTTCTTTATCCAGATATCCTCAGGTCTCTGACACTCTTTTACTTGTGGTGGCCCTCTCCAGCCAATCAGTTACAGTCTTTACCTCGCGACTCCCACTCAGGATAATGGCATTTAGCCTTTGACCGTATGACTCTCAGGTCACGTGGCACGCCTTACACGAACACACAGCCTCAGACGCTCACACCCTATAATGTCACTGGCTCACTATTGGCCTACTAAGCTGCGTCACCTCTTGCAACCCGGTCACTGATAGGTACCGCCATCCCTCACCGCAGTCTAATGCCCAACAGTGTTTAGCATGAAGGGAATTTACTTTTGTAAACTCTGGTTGGCCCTGCCTCCTAAATGTGCAAGTGTAGCCTACCCATGTTTTAACATTTCACAAATTGCAAAGATCAACTTCAAGGGACCTGCCACCTTAGTAATGACAGTTGGGGGCCCCACCTTCCAGCCGCCAAGGCAGCAGCCTGCAAAGAACAGGATCTTCACACTTGAGGACCATCACACCTTGGTCATGTGACCACAGGTCCCATATACATAACAGCATTATATTAAATACCAATGTAGTTTGGCCATAAGGTGGCAGCAACATACTTAAATTTACATAGAACTGCTGATTTGGAGACACAGGCTTGGTCTTGAACCTACTAAGAAATGAAATTGACAGTCACACCCAGGTTTGATGCCCCGGGCACACCTTACATCTCCTCCAAGGATTAACTGGGTTACAGGATTTGCCCATCGAAGGTACTGCACAGGACTTGCCCATCGAAGGTACTGCACAGGACATCATTCTACATAAGGCCAGCCCTGGATCTAGATATATAGGACCTTGTATATGACACCTGGTGCAGACCAGAACTGAAGGTGTTTCTCTTACAGAATTCAGCTTTTACCTTTTGAAAGAACATCTGAAATTAAAAGCAATGATATCACTGGTTGCAATGAGCAACATCCCAAGTTCTGCACTAATTTTTATACAAGAGACCTGCCTTCTGATATCCTATCGAATGCCTGTGTGCTGATCTTGGGAACCACACCTGCTTGGAGGTAGTGACATCTCCGGCCAGAGTGTTTTGCCGTCACTCTGGCCGTGGATTATGGGTTTTTAAAGCTCCTAACATCACTGTCCATATATGGACAGTGACGTCAAGGGCTTTCCCAAGACAGGAGTCCCCGGCTAGAGCACTTGCGATTCTTTGGCAGGGGACTCCTTAGTTGAAAGCCCCTGATATCACTGTCCATATATGGACAGTGACGTCAGGGGCTTCCCTGGGCACATCGCTTCAAGTAGCGCTCTGCCCAGGGAGTTCCAGCTACGTATCTCACTCAGTGGTGTAGCTATAGGGGTCGCAGGCCGCAGGCCCCCCGCCCCCACCACACTAGCACAGTAGCACTGCAATGATTCTTCTACATTGCTGGGTCCCTGCTGGGGTACAAAAAAGACCCAGTAATGTAGTTTAAACAGGATCTGTCACCAGTTTCTCAAATCCCTATCTCCTATTGCATGTGATCGGCACTGCAATGTAGAGAACAGTAACGTGTTTGTTTTTTTTAAAACGTTCATTTTTGGACAAGTTATGAGCTATTTTATATATATATATATATGCAAATGAGCTTTGAAATGGACAACTGGGCGTGTTTTTATTCATATGTCCAACTGGGCGTGTATTGTGTTTTTAACTGGGCGTGTTTACTTGTTTTACTAACTGGGCGTTGTGGAGAGAAGTGTATGATGCTGACGAATCAGTGAGCAATCAGCATCATGCACTCCTCTCCATTCATTTACACAGCACATAGTGTTCTTACTAGAACGATGTGCAGCCACATACACAAGTGTTCTGATAATGAATACACATGACCTCCAGCCTGGACGTCATGTGTATTCAGAATTCTGACACTTCTGAATCCTTTCTGTGAGATTTCCAGCAAGGGAAAATAAATCTCGTTTTCCTCGTAATCTCGCGAGATTACGCACGGCTTGCTGGAATCTCACAGAAAGTATTCAGACGTGTCAGAATTCTGAATACACATGACGTCCAGGTCATGTGTATTCATTATCAGGACACTTGTGTATGTGGCTGCACATCGTTCTAGTAAGAACACTATGTGCTGTGTAAATGAATGGAGAGGAGTGCATGATGATGATTGGTCACTGTATATAAACAGTCCAAAAATTGATGAACACAGCACTCCAATAATTCCAGAAAATCAGGCCATGTGCTCGTTACCTGGGGGTGAATCAAGTCCCCAATACACAATAGAGAGAAACATAGAACACAGTAACGGCACCAGGACTTCAAGGTAGATGAAAGCAGGGTGGATTTATTTCACCTCAACACAGCAACGTTTCGATTCAACAGGAACCTTTCTCAAGCCATCACAAACGAAACAAAGTGTCAGGTATAAATAGGAGGAGCATACATTAATCAGCAATAAAGCAATCATATGTACGAGTATGAGTCTCGAAAAACAATATAAATGAGGGCAATTTAGATAATTGGAAAGGAGGCAAATGTAGCATTTAAGGAGAGGTTTGAGGCCATCTCAAATAAATATTCTAAAGATCTCCTGCTACTGAACCTGGAGCTCCTACAAAGAGAGATTGACCTGCTTAAAATACGTCTGAGCGAAAGGGAAGCTCAGTTAAAAGAGATGATGTCTACACAAGATTTGTCAACACTGAGAGAAAAGGCTACCCTATATCTACAGAAATTCCGGGGTGACATTGAGAAGACCAAGCACCAGAAATGGCAGCGAGACCTGGATGACTACACTACAGGCAAAATTTATTGCTGGCGGGGTGAAGATGCTGACCCAAGGGGTCCCAGGAGGATCGAAAGAGGACCCAGAAGAAGACACAGGGGAGCTGTGCCATATGTTACGGACTCAGAATTTTCTGACGACCAATACAATATTCCTTTTTTAGGGGACAATATGGACACTCCTATCACAGGAGAAAGCGAACCCGCAGGGGCGGAAGGAAGCATAGGAGGAAGAATGAGTTCCAACAAAACCAGAGGCAGGTTGATTTCAGCACGGGGGATACGGCAATATCAGACCAGGAAGAAAAACCTCCAGACCTAGTGGTGAATATTTCGTCATATATGTTAACTGACCCACAGGTCAAAGTGCTCAACCGTGGTCTGTCTTTTTGTCCAAATAATCCTATTGATTGGTTTAGGTTAAATTTAGATCTAGAATGTTTTTTTTAGGTCATTGAGACTTAAGGTGTATTTTTCTGAACAGTCTAAATCTGTGAATGATACCTCTATAGCCTCAATCAATGAGATGTTCCATCTTAGAGATTATGGGTTATGTAATAGGAGTAAATTCCAACCTCCCCAGAATATCCATGCTGTTGAAACCTATATTCTACTTGTTAAAGAACAGATAGATTCTTTGAGGAAAATGCAGAGTAGTCAATTTAATCATAGAAATTTGACACGTGCACAAAGTCTGGCACTTAAGGGACAAATGGATAATAGTGATTTAACAATTAAACCGGCAGATAAGGGAGGTGCCATTAAGACAACTTAATGATACTAACGTTTATGCTGTCTTATCGGGTGATCCTAAGTTCACGTATTTACGTGAGCTGGATACCCTGATCAGTAATGCATTTAATATATATATATATATATATATATATATATATATATATATATATATGTATATATGTGTGTGTGTGTGTGTGTGTGTGTGTGTGTGTATATATGTATATATATATATATATATATATATATATCATATAACATTAATTATAATTTTGCTTTTGGCGTAATTGGCAGTAGTGTGAGGAAGTTGGGGACCCAAGCTGAACTTTTGCACCAGGGACCATGAGCCTTTAGCTACGCCTCTGTTCTCACTGTATGCCTATACACTGGTATATGTCGCTACCTTCTTTGGAGGCATACGTTGAGATTACTCCCGACGTATACCTCCGAAGGAAGGAGAAAACGAGATGTTAATATGGCTTAGGAGCCTCAGCCCTATCATATTATAACATAGATTATATAAGTTGTTTTAGTTAGAGGCACAAAACAGAATTCTACATCTGTTCTATTAGTTTAGCAATATTTATTATAACTTATATAAAACGATATAAATATACAGCACTGTGCAACTGTTTTAGGCAGTTGCAGGAAAATGCTGCAGAGAAAGAATGCTTCCAAAAATAGAAGCGTTAATACTTTTTTTTTATCAATGAACAAAATACAAAGTAAGGCCCCATGCACACGACCGTGTTTTTGCGGCCGCAATTCCCCCGAAAATCCACGGGAGAATTGCGGCCCTATTCTTTTCTATGGGGCCATGCACACGACCGTAGTTTTTGCGGTCCTTGCACGGCCCGGGAGCCCGGACCGCAGAAAGAACGGGCATGTCTTATTACGGCCCGGTTCTGCGGTCCGGGCTCATTTCAAACAATGGCGGCGGCCATGTGCATGTCCCGCGATTTGCGGGCGGCCTGCGGCTGACAGTCCGCTGACAGTCCGCAGCCGGCCGACCCGAAAATCACGGCCGTGCACACGGCTACGGTCGTGTGCATGAGGCCTAAATGAAGGAAAATCTAAATTAAATCAATATTTGGTGTGACCACCCTCTGCCTTCAAAACAGCATCAATTCTTCTAGGTACACTTGTATTACAAGAATAATGTGTTACTCTTTTAGTGACATTTATTCTATAAGATTTCACATTTTTTTGCAGCAAAGTAAAGGTAAGATTCATAAATACATATTTATATGGAAATATCCATAAGCTAGTGTATACGAGTTGAATTATGTATAAGAAAGCAAAAAGTCTGAATTCAACAAGGATGTGCTTTTTATAGTTGTGAATAATGTTTCCCCAGGGAATATTATATGGAGTTATCTGTAGTAGGCTGTGTTTTCAGCAAAATACAAGATAGGTCACTTTCACACGGCTGTATTTTGGTCAATGTTTTGTATCGGTATTTGTAACACAAAACAGGAGTGTAACCTGCACAGAGAAAGAGTAAGGCCCCATGCGCACAAACTTATTTTTGCAGCCAAAATTCACCCGGAAATCTGCGGGTGAATTGCGGCCCCATTCATTTCAATGGGCCCATGCAAAAGACCGTGGTTTCCATGGTACGTGCATTGCCCGTGAGCCTGGACCACAAAAAGATAGGATATGTCTTATTACGGCCGCATTTTGCGGTCCAGGCTCGTTGAAATTAATGCACATGGCAATGTGCACGGCCCGTGAATACCACTACGTTCGTGTGCATGACGCCTATAATCAATGTTCCCTCTAAGTCTTGGCAGCTCCTGAGTGGGGCAGTTAGGGAGCAGGGCAAGTCTCCATCAATGGTGGGCGATCTGATGACCAAAAGTAATACCCCCAGTAAACTCTAATATAGCGACTACATAAGAGAATAAGAAAACTTATTTTAATTTAGTTTTAAATTACTTTTTTAAATACTATAATATTACAAGTACAGCAGTAAAATAGACAACACCAATTATAGGCATCAATGAAAGAATATATAAAACAAGATTGGGTTAAAAAAAGAAACCCTACGCAATAGAAAAGCCCAACAATAAATGCAATGTCAATATCGCACGGTGCAAATTCTGAATGAAATATATGCAAAACAAAAAAGAAAGATTATATCAGAATATAACAAGGCACTCTTGGGTCATTGAAAAATTATGAAAATTTATTTTATTCTTTAAACTCCAAATATTTTGAAAATATAAATATATTCACACAAATTTTAAAACATTTTTTTCTCCTGGCCAGGAAAAGGTTACATATGGATACAGATACCTCCCATACACAGATTGTATAGCTAATTTGACAAAGCATTCATGTACACCTTGTTTTCTCCAAAGAATTGGCGTCAATAACATAGACCGAAAAAAAACCGCTAAGTGACGTTCACACCTGCGGTTTTTCTCTATATACATTTCTTTGTGTATTTCCTCGTGAGATGGCAACAGTTCCTATTAAGGAGATTTGAAAATAGGTTGATAAGGACCATATATGATCGTTCCTTTACAGGGATAAGGCCATCCTGCAAAAATGAGGTTATATTTTCAATGTGTATAGGCTCTCGTTTCTCCCTTTCAGAAACAGATCTTTCCTAGGGAATCAAGGGAAACCAGCAATCTGTTCTTAGACCATTACGGTCAATATATATTCCTCCTGATCCCTAACGTTATTGTTGTCTCAGAGAGCGTCATTCCTTATAATTTTATATGGTACATCTTACTTCTATTGTCCACATGGTTTTTACCTTTAATCATCCGGGGAAACACGTGGAAGAGGAGCAGGCACCGCTTAGTCTCCAATGGCTCTCACCAGGTGATTTTCAGCCCATATGCTCGTATATTCTTTCCAGCCTTTAAGATTGTGTTTTCAATAAAGGCTTTTTGTTTCTCCGATGTACAAGGTTACTCCACCATAAGTGCCAAGAGGTATTTGATCCAAGAGAAAGAGGGGCCCACACTTTCAAGAAGGTAAGTTTCCAAACCACATCGTAACCTTTTTCATGTGATGTTCCCAGCACGGTCAGGGATTCACAAGGCAGAGTCTCGACGTCACTACCTGCCTCGCTTGATTAGGTCAGCTGACGCGTTTCATCCCTTGTCGGGATTTCCTCAGAGCTGTCTTGGCAAGTTCAGCCAAAGTCAATGTATTTATAGTATCCAACATACATTTTATTGGTTCTACAATTAAGAATGAAGTATTCCACACAGGAAATATACGCTATTGCAAGATTGCCAACATGTTCCTTCCAAGATGTAATAATTATAATTTCATTTCTACATCCAAAAAATTATTATTAGATCATTCAATATTAACCCACATTTACAAGGTATTTTTAATCCCTGTGTAATCAATGGATAGTCAGTAGTGTACCTTCATACGCAAATACATATGTACATCCGAAGCATGAAAGGAAATTATTTCATGCCTCGATATGATTTTGTAACATTGCACTAATTATACATTTTATATTGCGTATTTTTGCAAAGAGACATATATGGGAAGAGCTAATAAGTATTACATACCAAACATCAAAATATTCATGCCAATTTTTTTACAATTATTCCGTAAGATAATTCTGCCACATAAGTAAAATGTCATATAAATGTCATATATGGCAGAAATATATGTGGATGGAATTTATTTAGCGTTCCGGGGAAGGCAGGGAGGGGGCTCATATACCTAAAAAGGCAATAGAGCCCGGGTCCCCACCAACCCTGGAAAGCATAACAAATAATTCCCCACATATCCGAACTTCTCCAACAATTTAGGAGACAAAGTATTAGTCGGCATTCACAAGGTTTTTTAATCCCTATATAAATGATGGATAATCAATGGTGTGCCTTCATACGCAAATGCATATGTGAGTCTCGACTATAAAGGGAAGTTGTTTCCTACCTAAATATAGTTGTATAGCGTTGCACCAATTGCGCTCTTTATATTATATTTTTTTTATTTACCAAGAGACATATATGAGAGGAGCCAATAAGTATCTCAAATCAGATATCACAATATTAATGTCAGATTATTTCAATTCATCCACGAATACAAATCTGCCACATGAGTAATTCTAATTTTTATGGCAGAAGCATATGTGGATGGAGTTCATTTGGTGTCCCTTCATTACAACACTGCCCCTATAGATAGCGCCACACAGACCGCCTGTAGATAGCGACGCACACACCCACCCTGTAGATAGTGCCAGACCCCCTATAGAGTGCCACACAGCCCTTGTAGATAGCGCCACACACCCCCCTGTAAATAGCGCTACAAACAATCCCCCTGTAGATAGCGACACACACAGCCCCCCAGTAGATAGCGTCCAACACATGCCACTGTATATAGCGTCACCCCCTGTAGATAGCATCACACACAGCCCCCTGCAGATAGCGCCACATGCAGCCCCCTGCAGATAGCGCCACACGCAGAGCCCCCTGTAGATACTGCCACACAGCCCCCTATAGATAGTGCCACACAGACCCCTGTAGATAGTGCCACACAGACATCCCTGCCGATAATGCCACACAGACCCCCCTGTAGATAGTGCCACACAGACCCCCCAGTAGATAGTGCCACACAGACCCCTGTAGATACTGCCACACAGACCTCGGTAGATAGTGCCACACAGCCCCCTGTAGATACTGCAACCCAGCCCCCCTGTATATAGTGCTACACAGCAATTCCCCCTGTATATAGTGCTACATAGCCACCCTCCCCTTGTATATAGTGCTACACAGCCCCCTCTCCCCTTTTATACAGTGCTACACAGCCCCCTTGTAAAGGATCTGCCAGGCACAGCGGGGTTAACGCCCATAGGTAATCAGTCAACACCTGACTCTATGTCTCTGAGACTGACTCCAGCTTCCACCACTCAGGCTGGCAGGCTTAGGAGTGGGAGAGCCTATCGCAGCCTGGCCAGACTCAGCTAGACTCAGGGCGGCTCTGTCTATTTATACCTGCCTTTCCTGTTCCTCCAGTGCTTGTGATTCTTCTCGTGTGGTTTCCTGGCCCAGCTCAGCTCCTGATTATTTGATCCTGCTCCATACTGACCCTGGCTTACTGACTACTCTCCGGCTCTGCGTTTGGTACCTCGTACACTCCTGGTTTGACTCGGCTCGTTCACCTCTCTTGTTGCTCACGGTGTTGCCATGGGCAACTGCCCCATTTCCCTTAGCTTTGTGTACCCTTGTCTGTTTGTCTCGTGCACTTACTGAGCGTAGGGACAGCCGCCCAGTTGTACCCCGTCGCCTAGGGCGGGTCGTTGCAAGCAGGCAGGGACAGAGTGGCGGGTAGATTAGGGCTCACTTGTCCGTTTCCCTACCCCTATCATTACATAATCACAAGCCAGTTACCTAGTCTACCCTGGTCCCTGTCCCTACTATGGACCCCCTTGAGACCCTGGCCCAGCAAATGCAGGGTCTCTCCCTACAGGTCCAGGCCCTGGCTCAGAGGGTCAACCAGCCTGACACTACCATGGTAGTGCCCCTCACCTCACCCCTTGAACCCCACCTCAAGTTGCCTGACCGGTTCTCAGGGGACCGGAGGACTTTTCTCTCCTTTCGGGAGAGTTGTAGGCTTTACTTTCGCTTAAAGCCTCACTCCTCAGGTTCTGAGAGCCAGCGGGTGGGTATAATTATGTCCCGGCTCCAGGAAGGGCCCCAAGAGTAGGCCTTCTCCTTGGCTCCTGACGCCCCTGAACTTTCCTCCGTTGATCGTTTATTTTCTGCTCTCGGACTCATTTATGACGAGACTGACAGGACTGCCTTTGCCGTGAGTCAGCTGGTGACCTTACGTCAGGGTAAGAGACCTGTTGAGGAGTATTGTTCTGACTTTAGGAAGTGGTGCGTAGCTTCTCGGTGGAATGACCCTGCCTTAAGGTGCCAGTTTAGGTTGGGTCTGTCGAACGCCCTGAAAGACCTGCTAGTTAGCTATCCCTCTTCTGACTCCCTAGACCAGGTTATGGCTTTAGCGGTACGACTTGACCAACGTCTCAGGGAACGACAACTTGAACGTTTTTGTGTTTTTTCCCTCTGACTCCCCCATGATGCCTCCCGAGGTCCCGTTGCTTCGCTCTTCCACGGAAGACTCGGAGGTACCTATGCAACTCGGGGCCTCCGTGTCCCCCCGACAACGTAGAGAGTTCTGCAGGAAGAATGGTCTCTGCTTCTATTGTGGGGATGACAAGCATCAAGTGAACACCTGTCCTAGGCGTAAGAATAAGCAGCCGGAAAACTTCCGCGCCTAAGTGATCATCGGGGAGGTCACTTGGACGCACAGGTATTTCCTGTAAATATGAAACGTAATATAATCTTGCTTCCCTTTCAGGTCTCTTTTGGTGGTAGGTCTGCTACCGGCAGTGCCTTCGTGGATTCAGGGTCTTCTACTAATATCATGTCTGTGGAATTTGCTATGTCTCTAGCTATGCCTTTGATTGATTTGCCTAAACCTGTTCCGGTAGTGGGTATCGACTCCACTCCTCTTGCTAATGGTTATTTTACACAGCATACCCCTGTTTTTGAACTCCTTGTTGGCTCCATGCATTTGGAGCAGTGCTCTGTACTGTTGATGCAGGGATTATCGTCCGATTTGGTTTTAGGCCTTCCCTGGTTGCAGTTGCATAATCCCACGTTTGACTGGTATACTGGGGAGCTTACCAAATGGGGTAATGAATGCTTGACGTCATGTTTTGCTGTTAATTCTATTTCTCCCCCTGAGGTGGTGAACACGCTACCTGAGTTTGTGCAGGACTTTGCTGATGTTTTCTCTAAGGAGGCCTCCGAAGTGTTACCTCCTCATAGAGAATACGATTGCGCTATCAAATTGGTACCAGGAGCTAAGCTCCCTAAGGGTAGGATATTTAATCTTTCTTGTCCCGAACGTGAAGCCATGAGAGAGTATATCCAGGAATGCCTGGCCAAGGGTTACATTCGCCCCTCTACTTCTCCGGTAGGTGCTGGCTTCTTCTTCGTAGGGAAGAAGGATGGTGGTCTTAGGCCATGCATTGACTACCGTAACTTGAATAAGGTCACTGTAAGGAACCAGTATCCCCTTCCTTTGATTCCTGATCTCTTTAATCAGGTTCAGGGGGCCCAATGGTTCTCTAAGTTTGATCTACGGGGGGCGTATAACCTTATCCGCATCAAAGAGGGGGATGAGTTGAAGACTGCGTTTAACACGCCCGAAGGTCATTTCGAATAGCTCGTCATGCCCTTTGGGTTGTGTAATGCTCCTGCGGTCTTCCAGAATTTCATAAAGGAAATTTTAAGGGATTACCTGGGGGTTTTTCTTGTAGTGTACCTTGATGACATACTGGTCTTTTCCATGGACCTGTCCTCCCACATTGAGCATGTCAGGAAGGTGCTCCAGGTCCTTCGGGAAAACAAACTGTTTGCGAAAACCGAAAAATGTGTGTTTGGGGTACAGGAGATACCATTTTTGGGTCAAATCCTCACTCCTCATGATTCCGCATGGACCCCGCCAAGGTCCAGGCTGTGGCGGAATGGGTCCAACCTGCCTCCCTGAAGGCGTTACAGTGTTTCTTGGGGTTCGATAATTATTACAGGAGATTTATTGCTAACTTCTTGGTCATCGCTAAGCCTCTTACGGACCTCACTCGCAAAGGTGCTGATCTCCTCCACTGGCCTCCTGAGGCTGTCCAGGCTTTTGAGGTCCTTAAGAAGTGCTTTATCTCGACCCCGTTGCTGGTTCAGCCCAACCAAATGGAGCCATTTATCGTGGAAGTTGACGCATCCGAGGTGGGAGTGGGGGCTGTCTTGTCCCAGGGTACCAGGTCCCTCACCCATCTCTGTCCCTGTGCCTACTTCTCCAGGAAGTTTTCGCCCACTGAGAGTAACTATGATATTGGCAACTGCGAGCTCTTAGCCATTAAATGGGCATTTGAAGAGTGGCGCCACTTCCTGGAGGGGGCTAGGCACCAGGTAACGGTCCTTACCGACCACAAGAATCTGGTTTTCCTAGAATCTGCCCGGAGGCTAAACCCGAGACAAGCTCGATGGGCGCTATTTTTTACCAGATTCAACTTTTTGGTTACCTATAGGGCTGGGTCTAAAAATATTAAGGCCGATGCACTGTCGCGTAGCTTCATGGCCAGCCCCCCTTCGGAGGAAGATCCTGCTTGTCTTCTGCCTCCTGGTATAATTATTTCTTCTATTGATTCTGATTTAGTCTCAGAAATCGTGGCTGATCAAGGTTCAGCTCCCGGGAACCTTCCTGAGGACAAGCTGTTTGTTCCCCTGCAATTCCGGCTAAGGATACTTAGGGAAAACCATGACTCCGCACTATCTGGTCATCCAGGCGTCCTGGGTACCAAACACCTCATTGCCAGAAACTATTGGTGGCCTGGGTTGCCTAAAGACGTTAAGGCCTACGTCGCCGCTTGTGAGGTTTGTGCTAGGTCCAAGACTCCCAGGTCCCGACCAGCGGGCTTACTACGTTCTTTGCCCATTCCCCAGAGACCTTGGACCAATATCTCCATGGATTTTATCACCAATTTGCCTCCATCTCAAGGCAAGTCGGTGGTGTGGGTTGTAGTAGACCGCTTCAGTAAGATGTGCCACTTTGTGCCCCTCAAGAAACTACCCAATGCCAAGACGTTAGCTACCTTGTTTGCCAAACACATCCTGCGTCTCCATGGGGTCCCTGTCAATATTGTTTCGGACAGAGGGCTACAATTTGTTTCATTGTTTTGGAGAGCCTTCTGTAAAAAGTTGGAGATTGATCTGTCCTTCTCCTCTGCCTTCCTGAAACTAATGGCCAAACTGAGAGGACTAATCAATCTCTAGAACAATATTTAAGGTGTTTTATCTCTGTGAATATGATTGGGTCTCATTCATTCCCCTCGCCGAATTTTCCCTCAATAACCGGGTCAGTAACTCGTCAGGGGTCTCCCCCTTTTTCTGTAATTTTGGGTCTAATCCACCGTTTTCCTCCGTTTCACCTGGTAGTTCCATCAATCCCGAGGTAGAGGTCGTTCATCGGGAACTGTGCACAGTCTGGGCCCAGGTTCAGAAGAACCTAGAGGCATCCCAGACCGTACAAAAAACTCAGGCTGATAGAAGACGTTCTGCTAACCCCTTGTTTATGGTCGGGTATCTGGTGTGGTTATCGTCTAGGAACTTGCGCCTTAAGGTCCCGTCCAAGAAATTTGCTCCCCGGTTTATTGGGCCGTATAAGGTCATTGAAGTCCTCAATCCTGTCTCCTTCCGACAGGAGTTGCCCCCATCTTTTCGAATACACCACGTGTTTCATGCCTCCCTCCTTAAACTCTGCTCCCCGTCCTTGGCTCCCTCGAGGAGACCTCCTGTTCCCGTTCTCACCCCTGAGGGGGTGGAATTCGAGGTGGCCAAGATTGTGGACAGCAAGATGGTCCAAGGCTCCCTCCAGTATCTGGTCCATTGGAGAGGATACGGGCCTGAGGAGAGGACATGGGTACCAGCCCGGGATGTTCACGCTGGGGTATTGGTCAGGAAGTTCCACCTTTGTTTCCCCAATAAACCAGGTCCACTTAGAAAGGGTCCGGTGGCCCCTCATAAAAGGGGGGGTACTGTAAATGATCTGCCAGGCACAGCGGGGTTAACGCCCATAGGTAATCAGTCGGCACCTGACTCTATGTCTCTGAGACTGACTCCAGCTTCCACCACTCAGGCTGGCAGGCTTAGGAGTGGGAGAGCCTATCGCAGCCTGGCCAGACTCAGCTAGACTCAGGGCGGCTCTGTCTATTTATACCTGCCTTTCCTGTTCTTCCAGTGCTTGTGATTCTTCTCGTGTGGTTTCCTGGCCCAGCTCAGCTCCTAACTATTTGATCCTGCTCCATACTGACCCTGGCTTACTGACTACTCTCCGGCTCTGCGTTTGGTACCTCGTACACTCCTGGTTTGACTCGGCTCGTTCACCTCTCTTGTTGCTCACGGTGTTGCCGTGGGCAACTGCCCCATTTCCCTTAGCTTTGTGTACCTTTGTCTGTTTGTCTCGTGCACTTACTGAGCGTAGGGACCGCCGCCCAGTTGTACCCCATCGCCTAGGGCGGGTCGTTGCAAGCAGGCAGGGACAGAGTGGCGGGTAGATTAGGGCTCACCAAACTGAAACAAACAGAAACCATAGCTTTCCATTTGCATTACCATTGATTTAATCAGTTGCAAATGGTTTCCGTTGTTTTGACGGCATCAATAGCGCAGTTAACTGGGTGGTTTTGATGTATTTTTTTTTTTTACTGCACCTCAAACTATGTGAATATACCCTCCCCCGCACCAAATCTATAACAACATTTTTCCCTCGCGTAACATCTATAGCAAAGCCCCCTACCCTATACAAATGTACCACAAGGGTCTCTTCACACGTCGAGGTCAAATCACGTTTTTTGCAACAGTTTTTGTAAAATTGCTTTATAACCATGTCATTTGCCATGGTTTTGTGAATATCTCTGCAAAAAAAAAAAAACGCAATATGACCGTAACCCATGAGTATACACAACCGTTCAACAGTTTAGGGTCACTTAAAAATTTCCTTATTTTTGCAAGAAAAGCACAGTTTTTTTCAATGAAGATAACATTACATTAATCAGAAATACACTCTATACATTGTTAATGTGCTAAATGACTATTCTAGCTGCAAACGTCAGGTTTTTAATGCAATATCTACATAGGTGTATAGAGGCCCATTTACAGCAACCATCACTCCAGTGTTCTAATGGTACATTGTGTTTGCGAACTGTGTTAGAAGGCTAATGGATGATTAGAAAACACTTGAAAAGCCTTATGCAATTATGTTAGCACTGCTGTAAACAGTTTTGCTGTTTAGAGGAGCTATAAAACTGACCTTCCTTTGAGCTAGTTGAGAATCTGGAGCATTACATTTGTGGGTTCGATTAAACTCTCAAAATGGCTAGAAAAAGAGAGCTTTCATGTGAAACTCGACAGTCTATTCTTGTTCTTAGAAATGAAGGCTATTCCATGCGAGAAATTGCCAAGAAGCTGAAGATTTCCTACTCCCTTCAGAGGACAGCACAAACAGGCTCTGACCAGAGTAGAAAGAGAAGTGGGAGGCCCCGCTGCACAACTGAGCAACAAGACAAGTACATTAGAGTCTCTAGTTTGAGAAATAGACGCCTCACAGGTCCTCAACTGGCAGCTTCATTAAATAGTACCAGCAAAACACCAGTGTCAACGTCTACAGTGAAGAGGCGACTCCGGGATGCTGGCCTTCAGGGCAGAGTGGCAAAGAAAAAGCCATATCTGAGACTGGCTAATAAAAGGAAAAGATTAATATGGGCAAAAGCACACAGACATTGAACAGAGGAAGATTGGAAAAAAGTGTTATGGACAGACGAATCGAAGTTTGAGGTATTTGGATCACACAGAAGAACATTTGTGAGACGCAGAACAACTGAAAAGATGCTGGAAGAGTGCCTGATGCCATCTGTCAAGCATGGTGGAGGTAATGTGATGGTCTGGGGTTGCTTTGGTGCTAGTAAAGTGGGAGATTTGTACAAGGTAAAAGGGATTTTGAATAAGGAAGGCTATCACTCCATTTTGCAACGCCATGCCATGCCCTGTGGACAGCGCTTGATTGGAGGCAATTTCATCATACAACATGACAATGACCCAAAGCACACCTCCAAATTATGCAAGAACTATTTAGGGAAGAAGCAGGCAGCTGGTATTCTATCTGTAATGGAGTGGCCAGCGCAGTCACCAGATCTCAACCCCATAGAGCTGTTGTGGGAGCAGTTTGACTGTATGGTACGCAAGAAGTGCCCATCAAGCCAATCCAACCAAAGTTTGAAGGAGAAAATTATTATTTCAAATAAAAATCATTATTTCTAACCTTGTCAATGTCTTGTCTATATTTTCTAGTCATTTTGAAACTCATTTGATAAATATAAGTGTGAGTTTTCATGGAAAACACAAAATTGTCTGGGTGACCCCAAACTTTTGAACGGTAGTGTATGCTAAATAAGTTCCAACACACATAGCATTTACAGTCAAATTCCCCCCTCCCCACAAAAATTATTTAAAGGCTATAGCCGCTACACCTTTGAAAACTTTTTTTTAAAATAAAAATGTGTATCAGTTTGTTTTGTGCAACATTGCAATTATTTTATTCAAAAGAATTTTTACTTTTTGAGATACAACTGCTTTATATCCTGTATACAGAGCAGCTGTGTCGTGCGCTGAAACCTGTATCCTTCAGGTCAGTGGGACTGACGTGTTCAGTGACAGCGGATCGAGCTGTTAGGCTGGGTTCCCACGAGTCAAAAAAGGCTTAATAAAAGTCACGCAGCGTGTCCGACCTGGAACCCGCAGGACATTCCGTCCGAAAAATCGCACCACAATGTATACATAAGGCTGGGTTCACAGCTGTGTTGGTGTGTCCGTTATTCTGCTCCCACAGAGAAGAACAACAAAAATACCGGAAGCAACCGTTACTTTTTATGACGGACAATAGCGCAGCATATTTCTTGTATTTTTGTACGGATCTGTGATTGACTGACAGAACAGTAAACTAGTAAAGCAAACCAAGCAAGATGACCTTTGGTGTATGCTAAATTTAAATATCTTTAAAAAAAAAGCATTCGATGGGGGCTGCCTTAGAAAAAGTGTGAAATGCATTACAAGCATAACCTCTGATCATTTTCTATCATAGTATAATATATAAGCACGTTTATAACAACTCTCAAAGACCAACAAACAAAATAAAAAAAATCACATGTCAAGGGTTTTTGAAATGATGCTGGAAAAAAAAGAAAAAGCAGTGAAATTAGATGGGTGTGAAGAATAAAGTTGTAGAGAGAAGAATGGAGAAAGGAATGATAGGCCGATAAGATGGTGGCTATAAAGCCAAATACAAGAAAACAGGAAAAAGGAAATATAGAGCCTATGTCCCACATTGGGTCAATGGAAAGGAGTGGCCCTTTAAATCTGCATGTTCTGGAGATTTGGGATTCTCCAGATCATCATAAAGTAGATGCATTGCTTGATTAACCCCTTAAGGACGCAGATTGGTTTGGGCCTTAAAGCTCAGAGTCAATTTTTCATATCGGACATATTTCACTTTATGTGGTAATAACTTTGGAATGCTTAAACCTATCCAAGCGATTCTGAGACTGTTTTCTCATGAGACATTGGGCTTTAGGTTAGTGGTAAAATTTGGTCAATATATTCAGTGTTTATTTGTGAAAAATTGCAAAATTTAGAGAAAATTTAGAAAAAATAGAATTTTTCTGAATTTAAATGCATCTGCTTGTAAAACAGATGGTTATACCACCAAAAATAGTTACTAGTTCACATTTCTCATATGTCTACTTTAGATTGGCATCATTTTTTTGAACATTCTTTTATTTTTCTTGGACGTTACAAGGCTTAGAACATAAACAGCAATTTCTATTATTTGTAAAAAAAATTCAAAAGCCTTTTTTTTAAGATACCTGTTCAGTTCTGAAGTGGCTTTGAGGCGACTATGTATTAGAAAGCCCCATAAAACACTCCATTTTAAAAAATAGACCCCTCAAAGTATTCAAAACAGCATTTAGAAAGTTGTTTTTAACCCTTTATGCATTTCACAGGAATTAAAGCAAAGTGGAGGTGAAATTTGCAAATTTAATTTTTCTTGCTGAATTTAAATTTTATTCAATTTTTTTCTATAACACAGAAGGTTTTACCAGAGAAACTATACTAAATATGTATTGTCCAGATTCTGAAGTTTTTAGAAATGTCCCACATGTAGCTCTAGTGTGCTCGTGGACTAAAACACAAGCCCCAGAAGCAAAGAAGGACCTAGTGCATTTTGGGGCCTCTTTTTTATTAGAATATATTTTAGGCAGCATGCTAGGTTTGAAGAGGTGTTGAGGTGCCAAAACAGTAGGAATCCTCCAAAAGTGAAATTTTGGAAACTACACCTCTCAAGTAATTCATTTATGGTTGTTGTTACCATTTTGACCCCACAGTTTTTACACAGAATGTATTTGAATTGGGCTGTGAAATTTAAAAAAATGTCATTTTTTCCAATAAAATGTCAATTTTCATCAAAATTTCTTCTTTTTACAGGGAACAAAATACCCCATTTTGTTGCCCAATTTCTCCCGGTGTGCAGCAATACCCCATTTGTGTGATAAACTGCCGTTTGGGCCCATGAGAGGCCTCAGAATGGAAGGAGCGCTGTGCTCTTTGGAGTGCAGATTTTGCAGATTGGTTTTCGGGTGCCATGTCGCATTTGCAGAACCCCAGAGGTATCAAAGCAATGGAAACCCAGCAGAAGTCACCCCATATTTTCGAAACTACACCCCTCAAGGAATTCATTTATGGGTGTTGTGATCATTTAGACCCACAGGTTTTTTTAACAGAATTTATTTGAATTGTTCTGTGAATGAAAGAAAAATGAATTTTTTCCAATGAGATGTCGTTTTGGCTCAAAATTTAAAATTTTCACAAGGAATAAAATACCCAATTTTGTTGCCCAATTTGTCCTGAGTGCGGCAATATCCCCTTTATGGTGATAAACTGCCGTTTGGGCCCATGGGAGGGCTCAGAAGGAAAGGACCACCATTTGGCCTACTAGAGATTTTCTGGTGCTAAGTCATGTAAGCAGAAGCCCGTGAGGTACCAGTACAGTTGAAACCCCCGAGAAATTACCCCGTTTTAAAAACTACACCCCTTAAGGCATTCATCTAGAGGTGTAGTGAGCATTTTGACCGGAGACATACACCCCATAAACTGTAATGTGGGTTCTCCCGGGTATGGCAATGCCCTACATGTAGCTGTTATCAGCTGCCTGGGCACACAGCAGGGCTCAGAAGGGAAAGATGAGGGGGATAAGCTGTGCGGAGTGCATGAGGGTATGTAAAACTGGGGTAAATTAAAAATCAAGGGATATATGATAAATTTTAAAACACTCTTTCATACAGAGCCCTGGTTTTTCGGGACACGTGTCACATTGATATATTGAGTCCTTCCTTATCCCCCTCTTATATCAGACTTTGCACCTCTTTTGACTTTTTCCCTTCTTGCCAGTTTGGGAAACTTCTCCTGGAAAGTGTTACCCTGGTATGATGCGTGTGGCCTCGCTTCCAGAAGTACTGGACCCCTTCTTGGTCCCTAAAGATTAGGTTCTTGATAACCACCTCTTGAAATTACAGGAAAGTTTCCGTTTGGCATGCACATCGGTGTAGCACGTACGCATTGTACAATGCCATCTGTATGATGTGCACGGCCAGCTTCTTATACCACACCGCATGGCACTGTAGGCTTCAGGACTTGATCGGACAAGTCCACCCCTTCCATGTACCTATTGCAGTCCAGGATGCAGTCTGGTTTAGGGTCTCTGTACTGGTACCTCGTATAGGTACATGGGTACTGGTGTGGCCATGTATTGTTGACACACAATATGTTGCTGCTAGAATGTGCCCTGCTCTCACCCTTCTGAGTGTTTGCCCAAGCAGAGTCTTAGGGAGGCCTCTCAGATTTCTTCTAGCAGTGCCGCATGCCGCAGTACTTCTGGAAGCGAAGCACTTGAAGTGTGGGATGCTGGTATAAAAATTATCCAGGTAGAGGTGGTAACCCTGGTCCAGCAGTGGGTGCACCAAATCCCACACAATTTTTGCATAACTCCCAGTAAGTGTGGGGGGGGCATACTGGGGGCTGAATACTGGTGTTCTTCCCTTCATATATCCTAAATTTGTAGGTATACCCTGATGCACACTCGAACAGCTTATATATCTTATATATCTTCATGCCATACCTTGCCCTATTACTCGGCAGGTACTAGCGAATTGAAGCCTCCCTTTAAAATGTACCAAGGACTCATCAATAGAAATCCACTTCTCGGGGGTGTATGCTTGGGAAAACCGGGCACTGAAACGGTCTATCAGGGGTCTCTGATTATACAAATGGTCAAAACTGGGGTCACCTCGTGGTGGGTGCTGCTCATTATCAGTATAATGTAAGAAGCGAAGAATTGCCTCATTTTTATTTTTTTTTAGGTTCCAGTTTAGTTCTGAAGTTGCTTTGAGGGGCCTATATATTAGAAACCTCTATCAAACACCCCATGTTAGAAACTAAACCCCCTCAAAGTATTCACAACAGCATATAGAAAGTTTATTAACCCTTTAGGTGTTTCACAGGAATTTAGAGCAAAGTAGAGGTGAAATTTACATATTTATTTTTTTTGTCAGAAAATTTTTATTTTTAATTTTAAAAAAAATTCTGTAAAACAGAAGGTTTTACTAGAGAAATGCAACTCAATACTTATTGCCCAGATTCTGCAGTTTTGAGAAATATCCCACATGTGGCCCTAGTGTGGACAGAAGAACCGGCCTCCGAAGCAAAGAAGCACCTAGTGGATTTTGAGGCCTTCTTTTTATTAGGCACCATGTCCTGTTTGAAGAGGTCTTGTGGTGCCAAAACAGTGGAAACCCCCCAAAAGTGACCCTATTTTGGAAACTAGACACCTTGAGGAATTCATTGTAGTTTTTATGGGGTGCATGCGATTTTTTTTATCAGTTTTTAGGCCTCATTTACACGAGCGTATTATACGCGCGTGCGACGCGCGTGCTTTTCACGCGTGTCGTACGCACCTATAATAGTCTATGGGGCTGTTTAGACGATGCGTGAATTTTGCGCTGCGTGAGTGCGTTGCGTAAAACTCACGACATGTTCTATATTCTTGCGTTTTTCACGCAACACGCACCCATTGACTTCAATGGGTGCGTGAAAACAACGCATGCCACACGGACGGTCCTGCGTTGCATGCGCGAAAATCACGCAAGAGCTGTCAAACTCCTGAATGTAAACAGAAAAGCACCACGTGCTTTTCTGTTTACAAACATCCAAACGGAGTGTCAAATTCGAGATGAGCGCACCGAACTTCACCGGGTTCGGCCAAACTCGTTTTGACCGAAACCGGTAAAAAATGTTCGGGTACGCGACGTCAGGAGACAGTCACTGTCCACGGTGCTGAAAGCGTTAAACTGGTTCAGCACCATGGACAGTGACTTCCGCTCCGAAAATCCATGAACCTGTAAAAAAAAAAAGACGTTCTGACTTACCGATAACTCCGGTCCGACCTCCCGGGATGACAGTTTAGTCCAAGTGACAGCTGCAGCCAATCACAGGCCAAGCACAGGCTGCAGCCAATCACAGGCTGCAGCGGTCTCATGGACTGCGGCGTCATCCTGGGAGGTGGGGCCGGATGACAAGAGAGGGACGCGTCACCAAGGCAACGGCCGGGAGCCCGGACTGGGGGAAGCAGGAAGTTCTTGGTAAGTATGAAATTTTTTTTTTATTCACAGGTTGGTGTATATTGTGTTCGGCATTCACTGTCGAGGGTGCTGAAAGAGTTACTGCCGATCAGTTAGCTCTTTCAGCACCTTGGACAGTGACGGGCGTCGACTAGCCTCATCTCTATGATGGCGGCTGCGTGAAAATCACGCAGCCGCGCATCATACACGGATGACACACGGAGCTGCCAAGTGCCTTTTGCGCGCGCAAAACGCAGCGTTTTTTGCGCGCGCAAAACGCACACGCTCGTGTAAATCAGGCCTTATTCTATTTTTAAGAGGCGTGGTGACTAAAAAACAGCAATTGTAAATTTTTTTTACAGCATTCACTGTGCGCTATAAATTACATATTCACTTTATTCTGCCGGGTGATACGATTACGGCGATACCATATGTTTATAGTTTTTTTTATGTCTTACGGCGTTTGCACAATAAAATACTTTTTGTAAAAAATCATTTACTTTTTGTGTTAACTTATTCTAAGAGCCAGAACTTTTTTATTTCCATCAAGAAAGCCGTGCGAAGACTTGTTTTTTGTCTAGCGAACTTTAGTTTCGATCAGTACCATTTTTAGTTACATGCGCCTTTTTCATCTGTTTTTATTCAATATTTTGGGAGGTGAAGTAAACAATTGTGATTCTGGTATGGTTTATTATTATTTTCTTTTATGGTGTTCACCGCGCGGGATAAATAACAAAATAATTTTGTAGTTCAGGCGATACTAATTATGTATAGTTTGTTTATTTATTATTATTAATAATATAATAATAAAGGACTGATAAGGGAAAAAGGGGGATTTTTACTTCTATTACTTTTAAAACTTTTATTTTCACTTTTTTTTTTACTTTATTACTTTGTCCCAGTAGGGGACTTGAGGTCAGGAGGCCCTGATCGCAATTCTAATACACTGCACTACATGCGTAGTGCAGTGTATTAGAGATGTCAGCTACTCACTGACAGTAAGCATAGTGGGTCCTGACTTTGTCAGGACCCACTAGACTTCCGTAGATGGCATAGCCGGACGCCATTGTTAGGCGTCCGGTTACAATAGCAACCATCGCTGCCCGCTATCATGTAGTGGGCCGTCAATGGTGGTGTAATCCCGAAAAAGCCGCGTTCACTATTGAACACGGCTTTTAAGGGGTTAATCAGCAGGGACACAGAGATCGGTCCCCGCTATGGGAGCTGTGGCAACTGCTGTACGAGACAGCAGCTGTCACAGCTCCTATATGTGTAGGAATTGGCTGTTCCTCCCGTGACGTACTATTCCATCATGGAGCGCGAACAGGATGGTTACCATGACGGAATAGTACGTCACTGAGCGCGAAGGGGTTAAAGCCAAATGTTGCTATTTTTTCTGCTGTGAAAAACTGTGGCTGCCATGTAATGTTTTTGCCCACTTTTTTGTATTTAACTTTGTGACCTCCACTTTTATCTCTTCTAGGACCTGTGTATGCTGAAAATCAGAGTTAGGGCTCATTCAGACGAACGTAAAACTCACCCGTGTGCTGTGCGTGTAAATCACGCACAGCATAGGGACCCATTGATTTCAATAGGGCCGTTCACACATACATTGTTTTTCACGCAGAGTGAGTTTTCACGCACAGTTGCAAAGGGTATTGGGAAAAAAAAAAAGCAGGTAGTGTTTGTAGAGAAGCGTGACCAGCAACAAGAACAACACCCAGACAGTCCTTTGTGCAGCCAGACAACATGTCTCAGGCACTAAATGTGGAGAGGATTATCACGCTGGTGCAGGAGAGGCCGGAATTGTGGGACACGAGGTCGGATGCCTACCACGACCGGCACCGCAAAGACACTGCGTGGGAGGCCATAGCAAAAGTGATATTCTCAAATGAGTGGAGTAGTGCGACGCCTGGTCACAGAACCAAATTTGGTAAGTGCAAGCATAGTATAGCTTGTTATAGTACATGTTGATCTAGTGTTCGTACGCCATGTGGTCCTGATACAGTGTCTCCGTTACTGCCCCCTATATAGATGCCTTGTGTCCATGTTGATCAAGTTTCTGTGCAACTTTTGAAGTAATATACGCCCTGTGGTCCTGATAAACACGGTGTCACTGCTAAAATGAACAATTCATTTCATGTTGGACTAGTAGTACATGTTTAGTATACTGGCCACAATGTTAAATACTCATATATCCATATACATACAGTTAGGTCCAGAACTATTTGGACAGTGACAAAAGTTTTGGCATTTTAGCTGTTTACCAAAACATATTGAATATACAGTTATATAATCAATATGCACTTAAAGTGTAGACTCTCAGCTTTAATTCGAGGGTATTCACATCCTAATTTGCGGAAGGGTTTAGGAATCACAGCTCTTTAATATGTAGCTGCCTCTTTTTAAAGGGACCAAAGGTAATTGGACAATTATCTCAAAAGCTATTTAATGGGCTGCATGGGCTATTCCCTCAATAATCCATTATCAATTAAGCAGGTAAAAGGTCTGGAGTTGATTCCAGGTGTGGCATTTGCATTTGGAAGCTGTTGCCCTGAACCCACAAAATGCGGTCAAAGAAGCTCTCAATGCAAGTGAAACAGACCATCGTTAGGCTGAAAAAAAATGAAGAAATCCATCAGAAGGATAGCACAAATGTTAGGAGTGGCCAAATCAACTGTTTGCTACATTTTGGAAAAAAAAAGAGCGCACTCGTGATCTCGGAACTCCAAAAGGACTGGACGTCCATGGAAGACAACAGTGGTGAAGAAAAACCCCTTCACAACATCTACCCAAGTGAAGAACACCCTCCTGGAAATAGGTGTATCAGTATCTAAGTCTACCATAAAGAGAAGTCTTCATTGGAGCAAATACAGAGGGTTCACCACAGGGTGCAATCTATTAATCAGCCTCAAAAATAGAAAGGCCAGATTACACTTTGCCAAACAACATGTAAAGAAGCCAGCCCAGTTCTGGAACAGCATGCTTTGGACAGATGAAACTAAGATCAACCTGTACCAGAATGATGGAAGGAAGAAAGTATGGAGAAGGCTTGGAACGGCTCATGATCCAAAGCACACCACATCCTCTGTAAAACATGGTGGAGGCAGTGTGATGGCATGCGCATGCATGGCTGCCAAAGTCCCTGGGTCACTAGTCTTTATTGGTGATGTGACTGAAGACAGAAGCAGCTGGATGAATTCTGAAGTGTTCAGGGATATACTTTCTGCTCAGATTCAACCAAATGCATCAAGGTTGATTGGACGTCGCTTCGCAGTACAGATGGACAATGATCCAAAACATACTGCGAAAGCAACCCAGGCGTTTAAGGCAAAGAAGTGGAATATTCTGCAATGGCCAAGTCAATCACCAGATCTCAACCCGATCGAGCATGCATTTCACTTGCTTAAGACAAAACTTAAGGCGGAAAGACCCACAAACAAGCAACAACTGAAGACAGCTGCAGTAAAGGCCTGGCAAAACATCACAAAGGAGGAAATCCAGCGTTTGGTGATGTCCATGGGTTCTAGACTTCAGGCAGTCATTGCCTGCAAAAGATTCTCTACAAAGTATTTTTTTTAAAAACACATTTTATTTATGGTAATGTTAATTTGTCCAATTAATTTTGAGCCCCTGAAATGAGGAGGCTGTGTAGAAAAATGGTTGCAATTCCTAAACGTTTCACAGGATATTTTTGTTAAACCCCTTGAATTAAACCTGAAAGTCTACACTTCAATTGCATCTGAGTTGTTTTATTTCAAATCCAATGTGGTGGCATGCAGAGCCCAAATCATGAAGATTGTGTCACTGTCCAAATAATTCTGGACCTACAGTGAAGGAAATAAGTATTTGATCCCTTGCTGATTTTGTAAGTTTGCCCACTGTCAAAGACATGAACAGTCTAGAATTTTTAGGCTAGGTTAATTTTACCAGTGAGAGATAGATTATATATATATAAAAAAAAAAAAAAGAAAATCACATAGTCAAAATTATATATATTTATTTGCATTGTGCACAGAGAAATAAGTATTTGATCCCTTTGGCAAACAAGACTTAATACTTGGTGGCAAAACCCTTGTTGGCAAGCACAGCAGTCAGACATTTTTTGTAGTTGATGATGAGGTTTGCACACATGTTAGATGGAATTTTGGCCCACTCCTCTTTGCAGATCATCTGTAAATCATTAAGATTTCGAGGCTGCCGCTTAACAACTCGGATCTTCAGCTCCCTCCATAAGTTTTCAATTATATTAAGGTCTGGAGACTGGCTAGGCCACTCCATGACCTTAATGTGCTTCTTTTTGAGCCACTCCTTTGTTGCCTTGGCTGTATGTTTCGGGTCATTGTCGTGCTGGAAGACCCATCCACGAGCCATTTTTAATGTCCTGGTGGAGGGAAGGAGGTTGTCACTAAGGATTTGACGGTACATAGCTCCATCCATTCTCCCATTGATGCGGTGAAGTAGTCCTGTGCCCTTAGCAGAGAAACACCCCCAAAACATAATGTTTCGACCTCCATGCTTGACAGTGGGGACGGTGTTCTTTGGGTCATAGGCAGCATTTCTCTTCCTCCAAACACGGCGAGTTGAGTTAATGCCAAAGAGCTCAATTTTAGTCTCATCTGACCACAGCACCTTCTCCCAATCACTCTCAGAATCATCCAGATTTTCATTTGCAAATTTCAGACGGGCCTGTACATGTGCCTTCTTGAGCAGGGGGACCTTGCGGGCACTGCAGGATTTTAATCCATTACGGCGTAATGTGTTACCAATGGTTTTCTTGGTGACTGTGGTCCCAGCTGCCTTGAGATCATTAACAAGTTCCCCCCGTGTAGTTTTTGGCTGAGCTCTCACCTTCCTCAGGATCAAGGTTACCCCACGAGGTGAGATTTTGCATGGAGCCCCAGATCGATGTCAATTGACAGTCATTTTGTATGTCTTCCATTTTCTTACTATTGCACCAACAGTTGTCTCCTTCTCACCCAGCGTCTTACTTATGGTTTTGTAGCCCATTCCAGCCTTGTGCAGGTCTATGATCTTGTCCCTGACATCCTTAGAAAGCTCTTTGGTCTTGCCCATGTTGTAGAGGTTAGAGTCAGACTGATTAATTGAGTCTGTGGACAGGAGTCTTTTATACAGGTGACCATTTAAGACAGCTGTCTTTAATGCAGGCACCAAGTTGATTTGGAGCGTGTAACTGGTCTGGAGGAGGCTGAACTCTTAATGGTTGGTAGGGGATCAAATACTTATTTCTCTGTGCACAATGCAAATAAATATATATAATTTTGACTATGTGATTTTCTTTTTTTTTAAATATATAATCTATCTCTCACTGGTAAAATTAACCTAGCCTAAAAATTCTAGACTGTTCATGTCTTTGACAGTGGGCAAACTTACAAAATCAGCAAGGGATCAAATACTTATTTCCTTCACTGTAACTGTATATGTATATATTTTTCTTTTTCAACAGTGTATAACTTAAAAATCCGTTGGCTTAGTACGAGGGACCAGCACCGAAGGAAGCTGAGTCAAAACGAGAAGAGTGGTTCTGCGCTCTCAAAGAAAAGGGCATACATCTTCACCAAACAGCTGTCTTTCCTGAGGCCCATATTTGATCTTCGTCCGTAAGTATCCCGAAAAATAAATAAATAAACGTTCTAGTGGTTTTCTCCTCATGGAAATTTAAGATATATCCACAAGATATCTTAAAAATGTAACGTGTGGATATATCATTAATTTCTATGATGCAAAATACAAGTAATATACAGTATATTAATTTGCTAATTTTTTATCCAAATTTAGCTCCGAATGCAACCTGGAGAAGAATGAGGAGGGAGAGTAGAGTGGTGGAGGAGAGTAGAGAGGAGCAAGACACTGCTCCTCCAACCCCAGAATCTGATCCCGGTAGAACTTATGGACCCAGTCCATGCAGCACTACCCCTCCGCAAAATATGGTTCGCTCTCGTGCGTTAAACAAGTGGAGAAAAAACTGAACCCTCACGGGCTAGCCAGGTGGACACTCATGTTCTGGAGTATCTGAATAGAAATCAACCAGAGGATGAGGTGGACACTTTCACCCGTAGCCTGGGTCCATATTTACGGATGGTACCGGCAGAGGATCGCCTACGCACCCAATCATCTCTTTTGATTTTGCTGCAAGCTGCTACACCACCTCATGATCCCAGGGAGTGCTTTTCAGCACTAGAGCACTGGCGCTTGTTTGGGTACATGAGGACTCAGGCTCAAGCATCACAGAGCTTTAGCACTCCACCTCCTCTAATGCCGCATCAACGGCAATATTTCCCGAGGCAAATGACTCAAGACCACCCAAGTGGTTATAGAGGGGCTTACTACAGCCAGCAGGAGCCTTATTATGGCAATCCGGCGCCATGGCAACCTTCATTGCAATCTTCCTCTGAGAGAATGGAGTCCACTGCAGCAAGTGCCCCACCATCATCTCTTTAATTTATAAGTTTATTTAAATGTAATTTATTTTTGTTTATGTTTGCGTTATGTAAAGCCTGAGTTCTACAGGTTTTATGCACGGATGTGTTTCATATAAAAATGTTTCAATACTTTATTTCTCATATTCGGTGGTGGGTGGGCATGAATGTGTCATGTACAAAAACACTACACACTACAGATCACATATTTTTATCATCAAATTTTATTTAAAGAAATATATATATACTTACCAAGAATACAAAAATGAGGTATTAGTTTATATTCTGGCCAAAATATTAATGTTAGTTTTCTGTGTAATTAATTATAAAAAAGTATTTTAAAATAAAGTAACATATAAATTTTTTTGCCTGAATATAAAAGCCCCCAACCTGCATCAAGGGTCCTCATTGTATTGCGAGTCCCTACACTAACCGAACAAAAATATAATCAATGTAATAACAGAACTAACTAAAATAACTCCACACATGGCATTTCTAGCGTATAGCATCCTGCTGCCAGGGCACTTCTCCCTCAGAGCTGACAAAAAAAATATGCATAGAATTCACGGATTCTGAGTCCAGATGTTCCTGGTCTTCCTTGGATGGTCTCGTCCAAAGTCAAGGCTCCAGTGGCCATGTCATGTTCCACGTCACCATCACCTGCAGAATCGTACATACTGGTGAATTTGTGCAGAATGACACAGGCTTGAATTGCGTGGTTGACATTGTATCTATTTGGTTTGAAAACATGAACAGCCTCCATTTATTTGCCAGTATACTGAAGGCGCACTCCACCTAACGACAAGCCCTGCCATTCTCTCCAGATCCTCTCAAGCTCTGTCAGGTTGGATGGGGACCATTGGTGGACAGCCATTTTCATATCACTACAGAGAATTTCGATTGGGTTCTAGTCAGGGCTCTGGCTGGGCCACTCATGGACATTCACAGAATTGTCCCTAAGCCACTCCTGTGTTGTCTTGGCTGTATGTTAGGGTCATTGTCTTGTTGGAAGGTGAACCTTCAGCCCATGCTGAGGTCCAGAGCACTCTGCATCATGTTTTCATTAAGAATATCTCTGTACTTTGCTCCATTCATCTTTCGCTCCAACCTGACCAGTCTCCCTGTCCCAGCAGCTGAAAAGCACCCACAGCATAATGCTGCCACTACCATGCTTCACTGTAGGGATGGTATTGTGCAGGTGATGGGCAGTGCCTGGTTTCCACCAGACATTAAGCTTACAATTGAGGCCTAAAAGTTTAATCTTGTTTTCATCAGACCACAGAATCTTGTATCTCACAGTCTGAGTCCTTTAGGTGCTTTTTTGCAAACTCCAGACAGCTTCTTTCTAGCCATTCTGCCATAATGGTGAAGTGCTGCAGTGATGGTTGACCTTCTGGAAGATTCTCCCATCTGCAAACAGGATCTTTGGAGCTTAGCCAGAGTGACCATTGGGTTCTTGGTCAACTATTGTACCAAGGCTTTTCTCCCCCTATTGCTTAGTTTGTTGGGACAGCTAGCTCTAGGAAGAGTCCTGGTTGTTCCAAATGTCTTGCATTTAAGAATTATGGAGGCCATTGTGCTCTTGGGAACTTTCTCCAGATCTGTGCCTCCACACAATCCTGTCTCTGAGCTCTTTAGACAGTGCTTTCCTCCTCATGGCTTGGTTTTTGCTCTGATATGCATTGTCAGCTGTGAGACCTTATAGAGACAGGGGTGTGTCTTTCCAAATCATGTCCAATCAAATTAATTTACCACAGGTGGACTCCAATCAAGGTGTAGAAAGATTTTTTTAAGATGATCTAGAGAAATGGGAGGCCCCAGAGCTAAAGGAGAGGAGTCAGAAAACCACCATCACTAATGATAAAGTTGGTAAAACACCTTTTTTTCCAATTCACTCCAGCAGCACCCAATATTTCAGCCATACATATTTATAAATAAATCCACCACTAGTCCATTCTTTCAATCTGATAAAATGTCCAACACCCAGCTTAAAAAACAATTAATTACTTGGTAAGAGTGACACATCTGCTGACGCTCCTCTATGCAAATACTGACGCTATTATACTTGCAACAAGAAAAATATATATTTTTAAAAAATATATAATAACCCATGCTCATTAGATTAGCCCAGGTAACTTTGTGCAACAGTGACTTGAGGCCCAAAAAAGTTAAAAATAATTAGTTTGCTTTAACATCCTCTTTCTGCCTGATATAAAATTATACTATATACCATACATTTGATTCATGTTTGAACTAATACGTCACTAGTCAGTATTTCATCCAACCAGTCCATGATGACCTGAAGTAGATCAGTGTGATCTGGCTAGAGGCATTAGTGCCTCCACATGCGGCAAGCCGCCATACACTAAGCGCCATTACGCAGGACCCAGGCTATTACAGTGCCTGATGAAGGTCAGAGACATGACCGAAACGTCGCACTTATACTGCCATAATTACTAATATTAAAAATCTATCTTTGGATAATGACTTCTGGTGTGCATTGTACCTTTTCTTATATTAGTGGAAACACTCCACTCTAACCTTCTTAGCCAATGAAAGCAGGGTGTACCAATCTCTGTACCTGGATCACAGGCCTTTGGGTACCCCCACACCTAGAATACATTCAAAAGTTTGAAGCTCACAGTGAACATTCAGAACAGAATGAGCATGCTGCAGATTTGAAAATCCATAGCATGTTCTGATTTTTGTCCGGGAAATTAATTAATTTTCATTAAATTGGCTTACAAATCTGGACGGTAAAACCCCAAGTAATCCGATACATGTGCCTGGGGCCTTAGGCTGGATTCACATGGGTTTTGATGCAGTTTTTTTCTTTTAGCTAAACACAGGAGTCGATAAAAAGGGAGGAAAAGTATAAAAGAATGACTGATATGTGTCCTCTCATTTGGATCTGCATTTGTCTGTTGTGTGATTGTTTTAAAACTGCACCAAAACCTGCATGTGTGATTTCAGCCTAAGACATGTTTCTGGGTCCAGTTATTCCATAGTGAATCCAATGGCTTGGAATGGGCGTGTAAGATTCTTATACAGATCTGTGGTGCTCATCGTGTTAATTTAATAGACTGCATGCAGCTGTATCAAACTACCAATCAATAGCTAAATGTATTAAACACATAAAATTACACACAACTATATTAGTTTATCATAAGCAAATGTGTATAAAATATTGACATACATGAAACCTTTTAATATGTTCCGTTCCAAAAAAATATCAAAATAAACAGAGAATATATTAAAAAATCCAGACAGAAAGCGTTCACTTATGAGTATATTTTTATAATCTGCAAATTGAAAGGAGGGTAAACACATAAAAAATATAAGGAGAGGCACCATATGCACATTGGCACAGCGGCAGAATTATTTAAAATCGACTTGGATTTTTATTACCATACTCAATAGACTGCTGCCACAGTAAACGCAGTAAATATATGCTGAAATGGACACCAACTTTTCAAACTATTTATGCTAATCTAAGAGTATACCTCATATATATATATATATATATACATACATACACATACACATACATCAACTTTGCAACTTACTTACTGTTGTTATTAGGTTGTTATATTCATGCTAATTCTGTGTGAAGTTACTGACAGCTAGGTGTCTCCCTACCTTTAATCTGCTGTCCACCACTTGTTGTCAAGCAAAATACGTCTTTAGTTACTTAGCAGAGGAGATGGACTGCGGGAAGCGGGGTGTGTATCTCTTCGAAAGCACACTCAAGTGTCTTCACAGCCTGCCCATAGAAGTCTATGGATAGGGGAGGGGGAATAGGAAGTGGTAACAGGAGCAGAGACTTAGATGCTGCTGCCCATAGATGTCTATAGAGAGGAGCAGAGAGAGAGACACAGACGCTGGTGCCAATAGACATCTATGGAGAGGGAAGGGGGAGGGGGAGCAGAGTGAAAAACACACAAATGCCCATAGAAGTCTATGGAGAGGGGAGGTGGAGCAGAGAGACACACACAGACAATTCTGCCAATAGACATCTATGGAGAGGGAAGGGGGAGCAGGAGCATAGTGAAAGACACAGATGACATAGAAGTCTATGGAGAGGGGGAGAAAGAGGGGGGGACAGGAACAGATTGAGAGACACAGATGCTACTTCCCATAGAAGTCTATAAAGAGGGGAGGAGAGAGCAGGAATAGAGACACAGACCCATAGAAGTCTACGGAGATAGGAGGGGGAAGGAGGAAGAGCAGAAAAAGAGAGAAGACACAGGCTGCTGGTAAGAGTTCTATTTCCCCCCAGTTCTGGATTCTCGAATACACTGCTCATTACTCCTGTATAATCTCCTCCATGCTGTTGCTGCAGTATATATATATATATATATATATACATATATATAGACAAATCAAGGGTAGGAGCAGCACTGTGATTCCTTGCCTGTTAAGGCTGGTGCTCAGCTTTCAAACAGGGAGTGACCTCTCCCTGCACAAACGTGTATCCAAAAAAGAGAGAAAGAAGCAGCACTCAAAAAAACTGTGGTTCATTCATCCAGCATCCACTGCAAAGCTTCACCTTCTCTATGAAGGCTTTTTTATAGAGAAGGTGAAACGTTGCAGTGGATGCTGGATGAATAAACCAGAGTTTTTTTGAGTGCTGCTTCTTTCTCTCTTTTTTGAATGGATATATATATATATATATATATATATATATATATATATATATATATATATATATATATATAGAGAGAGAGAGAGAGCGAGAGAGAGCGAGAGAGAGAGAGAGAGAGAGAGAGAGAGAGAGAGAGAGAGAGAAATAGAGTGCAGTAACGGCACCATGGTAGATGAAAGCAAAAGTGGATTTATTTCACCTCAACACAGCAACGTTTCGGTTCAACAGGAACCTTTCTCAAGCCATAATAAACTGAATAAAGTGTCAAGTATTTATAGGAGGAGCATACATCAATCGACAATAAAACAATTATATGTATAAATCCATCAAAACATGTACAAAATGTATACCAATATTGAATGAAAACATTCATAGAGTGCACATCACTTTTCCACTGTGAAATATACAGAAACAATACAATATACATGAAAAGTGTAGTGATAATTGTAAGAAACACCGTAAATAAAGGCAATTTACGATAATTGGAAGCAGGCAGAAGCTAATTACATTGTAGCACCAATGTACTCACTGTAAATCGTTCAATATGCAGAGAGATGAAAAGTGCGCCCGACACACACACATGTGTGTCTAGTGCGCATGTCCCAAGATGGCGCCCACACCGGATATTAAATACGGTGGAACGCATCAGACAGCGTTCCACCGTTCCTGCGCATGCGCCAGCCGGGAATTAGCTAAATAGAACCTATAGATATCTAAAAATAGCGTGATACCTAGAGTTAGACCATAGTCCACACAATGCATTGGGCTAAATTGTCCATCCATCAGAAATTGGATAGATATTCGACCGCCTACACAGATAGGAAGACTAGATAAAGCAAATATATGTGCACAAATACCATTCTGTTGATGTAACATGCGACCCCCTAGTGGTAGATAAATAAATCCATATGTCATGATGTCTCAATATGATAAGACTGTAGTCACCAATGGGACAACTGCGAATATTATATTAATGGGAAAATTTACACTCCAATCAATGATATCAGATATTCACAAAAAATATCGTGGCAGAGAAAGACACATCCGCCAAAATAACACAACATGGGTGAATATCAACGCTGAGCCCATATTTAAATGGAGACATAAACTGACATTTATTAAAAATACCAGGGAGGAAATACAGACATCAACAGCATTGGAGCTATATGGTCCAAATAAACAATAGTTTTAGATTATAATTAAATTAGCTATCTCATTAAAACTCTGCTAATGTATATTCCAAAATTTAACATTGGCGCTTTTAAAGAGAGGAAGACTTCTGCCGCTTTCCAATGTCTCTCAAAATTGCTTAACATGCAATTATGTATCTAGAAAGTGAAAAAGAAAAAGAAAAAGTGTCCTCAAGACTCAACCAAATGTGCAAAAAATTTTCAGATCGGGGGTATCCAGATTATGTGTTGGATTTTAATAGACGGAAGGTGGATCTGTTGGACAGACAGGACCTTCTCAGTGGTCAGACTGTTGTTAAAAAGAATGCTCGGTTACCATTCATCTCCACTTTCTCCTCATTAAGCCCACAGATTGGTGGGATTTTGATGAGGGATTGGAAGATGTTAGAGAGAGCTCTTCCGAGGGTTACTGAATTCCGAGAGAGGCCTATGATGGCATATAGGAGAGGTAAAACACTCAAAAATAGCGTGGTTAAGGCTGATATTGGGTCACATCGGAAAAATCAGATGTTTCTGGCCCCCCCGAAACATGGGTGTTTCCCATGTCTTGGTTGCAATATCTGTGATATGATGATCAAGGGTGGCACTTTCAATCACCCACAAACTGGCCAGTTAATAAACATCAAAGGCTTCTTTACGTGCCAATCATCTTATGTGATTTATCTGTTGAGCTGCCCATGTGGTCTTCACTATGTTGGTGAGACCACTACAGAGGTACGTCTCAGGATGAGAAATCACAAATCAAACATCAAAACTAAGAGACAAGATCTACCAGTGTTGAGACATTTTGTTGAGAAAAAACATAGTTTATCACAGTTGAGATTCAGAGTCATTGACTCTGTGCCTCAGCTGAGGCGTGGTGGTGACAGGGGTTTGATACTCAAAAGAAAAGAGCTTGAGTGGATCTTTAGATTGGAAACCATGTCTCCCAAGGGGTTGAACATAGAATATCCTTGTGGCCCACATATTTGAGATAGTGACGATTCACTTGTTTTCTCCCGCGGATCTATAGAGATATGATTGGTTGACGTTCTCGAAGGTATAATTTGTGTCTGTAATGTATATTTCAACTGAGGTCTTATTTCGACCTTCTTGGAATATACATATTTTATATATTTGTTTTTAAATTTACATATTTTGTATAGTAATGCATTTTTTCTTTTTCTTTTTCACTTTCTAGATACATAATTGCATGTTAAGCAATTTTGAGAGACATTGGAAAGCGGCAGAAGTCTTCCTCTCTTTAAAAGCGCCAATGTTACACTTTGGAATATACATTAGCAGAGTTTTAATGAGATAGCTAATTTAATTATAATCTAAAAGTATTGTTTATTTGGACCATATAGCTCCAATGCTGTTGATGTCTGTATTTCCTCCCTGGTATTTTTAATAAATGTCAGTTTATGTCTCCATTTAAATATGGGCTCAGCGTTGATATTCACCCATGTTGTGTTATTTTGGCGGATGTGTCTTTCTCTGCCACGATATTTTTTGGGAATATCTGATATCCTTGATTGGAGTGTAAATTTTCCCATTAATATAATATTCGCAGTTGTCCCATTGGTGACTACAGTCTTATCATATTGAGACATCATGACATATGGATTTATTTATCTACCACTAGGGGGTCGCATGTTACATCAACAGCATGGTATTTGTGCACATATATTTGCTTTATCTAGTCTTCCTATCTGTGTAGGCGGTCGAATATCTATCCAATTTCTGATGGATGGACAATTTAGCCCAATGCATTGTGTGGACTATGGTCTAACTCTAGGTATCACGCTATTTTTAGATATCTATAGGTTCTATTTAGCTAATTCCCGGCTGGCGCATGCGCAGGAACGGTGGAACGCTGTCTGATGCGTTCCACCGTATTTAATATCCGGTGTGGGCGCCATCTTGGGACATGCGCACTAGACACACACATGTGTGTGTGTCGGGCGCACTTTTCATCTCTCTGCATATTGAACGATTTACAGTGAGTACATTGGTGCTACAATGTAATTAGCTTCTGCCTGCTTCCAATTATCGTAAATTGCCTTTATTTACGGTGTTTCTTACAATTATCACTACACTTTTCATGTATATTGTATTGTTTCTGTATATTTCACAGTGGAAAAGTGATGTGCACTCTATGAATGTTTTCATTCAATATTGGTATACATTTTGTACATGTTTTGATGGATTTATACATATAATTGTTTTATTGTCGATTGATGTATGCTCCTCCTATAAATACTTGACACTTTATTCAGTTTATTATGGCTTGAGAAAGGTTCCTGTTGAACCGAAACGTTGCTGTGTTGAGGTGAAATAAATCCACTTTTGCTTTCATCTACCTTGAAGTCCTGGTGCCGTTACTGCGCTCTATTTTTCTCTATTGGATATTGGGGAATTGATTCACCCCCAGGTAACGAGCACATGGCCTGATTTGTTGAATTATTGGAGTGCTGTGTTCATCTACCCTGGACTGTATATATATATATATATATATATATATATAACAGTCAGGACAGTAGGAGTAGGATTCTTCTCTTCTATGTGTGCTGTATATAGAAGACACGATGGCCGTTAGGCTCTGCCCACTAGCTAAGGGTAAATTGAGAAATAGAGATAGGGCCTGAAGAGTTAAAAAACTGCTTAAAAATAATTATTGTCATGTAATAACCGGAAATAGAGTTATTCCTCATGTACACACATATGACAACTTATTCTGAAAGTTCACTAAAAGGTTAGGTATGCTTTTAAATATATGAAATACTTTTTCTTTTTCATTCGAATGTTATTTTTAGGGGTTGAAAAACCTCTTTAAAGTGAATGTATTACTATGATAGACCTACTCAAAAGGGTATAGAAATGTGATCCCCTAATAGGGTTATACTAATGGGTACAATTACACCCACTAAGCGAGTAATACGTTATAGCCTGTCATACGTTATAGCCTGTGATTAACATTTCCTCAGGAATCCTGTAATTTATGTCATATGATTTTTTTTTAGAGCTGCTAAATAGTTAGAGGGTATCATGTGATCCAGTGCTTTCTTTGCAAGCCAATTATACTCAATATAGATATATTCAGACTTGTCTTCTAATTTAATCATAGTAACAGGTTCTCTTTAAAAGGGGGTGTATAAAATAGCTTGTTCTCCTTAAAATGCATCTGCACAGTTACAGTATATCCACACCTTCTTCGTACAGGTAGAGAGATAGCTGCGTTTTATTCTTCACCAAAAGTTGAGTAGTTATTGCCAAAGTAAAAAAAAAAACAACCAAAGATGTAAAGTGTTCTACTATCACGAGTGGCAGACCTCTAACAATTTATTTGACAGTTTACTTTTCTGAATCAATTGATGATATTGTAAAGGAAGATATATCTGAAAGTGAATCTTCATTCTCTGAAATGATATGATCTTCATCAGAACCTATTATCTTATTGTTCTCATAGTAGAATTCTATAGCATTGTTATATGTCTTCTCTGAGAGGCCAAAACAGTGGTGTGCTTCCATATTCTGACATCTAAAAGACAAGAACCATTTAGAGTGTTACACACAGTCTGTCATTCAGGAGCTGCCCATCAAATTTACACCATCAACAGTTGAATTGTATATCAATTACATTTATTAACCCGTTCTCGTCGCAGCTATTTTTAATTTTAGTTTTTTATCCCTGCTTTCCAAGAGTCATAACTTTTATATTCTTCCATCGACATAGCCATATATAGCCTTGTTTTTTGCGGGAAGTGTATGACACTGATTGGTCACTGATTGGTCAGCATCATACACTTCTCTCCACAACGCCCACTTGGTCAAAAGTAAAAACATGCCCAGTTGTCTATTAAGAAAGTCATTAGCATAAAGCTAAAATATGTCAACTTGGTGAAAATAGATTGTTTTTCTAAATAAAAAACACTGCTGTAATCTACATTACAGCGCCGATCACTTTATGTACAAGATACGGCACTTATAATGTGGTGACAGAGCCTCTTTAAAGGCATATGAATGGGAGTTGTCCTCATAAGACCTCTTTAAGGTGACATTATAAAATAAGTAAAAACAAGATACCTAGATCAATAGTAGAAATTAATTTCTGCAATCAAGCATTAACCTGCTTGATTCCAGTTGTGCTTATTGATATGTGATGGACCATCAATGAGGATAGATGGATGGATGATGGATATATAGATATTTATGTGTTTCCAGCAGATATTGAGCTGCTGAGATGTTAACCCCTTCCCGTCGTGAACAACTTTCAGATTTTCATTTTCGTTTTTTCCACCCCACATTCCAGAAGCCATAACGTCTTTATTTTTCCGTCTATATAGTACTATGAGGGCCTGATTTTTGCGGGACGAGTTGTAGTTTTTCGTAGCACCATTTATTTTGCCATATAATGTACTAGGAAATGGGGAAAAAATTATTTGTGGGGTAGAAAATGAAAAAAACAGCGATTACTCCATGGGTTTTTGCGCGTTGTTTTTACGGTATTCACTGTGCAATTAAAAAAACATGTTAACTTTATTCTGTGGGTCAATACGATTACAGCGATACCAAATATATAAAGTTTTTTCCTTATTTTACTACTTTTACATGTAAAAAAGAAAATTTATTCTGCGTCGCCAAATTCTGAGAGCCACAACTTTTTTATTTTTCCGTCGATTAAGTGGTATGAGGGCTTATTATTTGCGGCATAAGCTGTCGTTTTTAATAATACCATTTTGGTGTAAATACGATGGTTTGATCACTTTTTATTTCATTTTTTGTGGGAGTTCACGATGCAGGTTAAATAAATGATATATTGTAATAGTTCAGACTTTTGCGGACGCGGCGATACCAATAATGTTTATTTATTTATTTTTTTACTATGCTCTAGGGGGAAAATGGGAAAAGGCGGGTTATTTAAACTTTTAATTTTTTTATTTTTTTTTTACACCAAAAAAAAAACTTTACTTAACTCATTTTTACTTTTTTTATTAGTCCCCTTAGGGAACTTCAACCAGCGATCGTTAGATCGCATGTACGATATACTGCAATACTAATGTATTGCAGTATATCGTGATTCTGACAGGCACCTATTAAGCCCTGCCGGAGGCAAGGCTTAAGCCCTTAAGGACGCAGCCTAGTTTTGAAGGCTCAGAGCCCATTTTTCAAATCTGACATATTTCACTTTATGTGGTAATAATGTCGGAATGCTTAAATCTACTCAAGCGATTCTGAGTTTGTTTTCTCGTGACACATTGGGCTTCATGTTCGTGGTAAAATTTGGTCGATATATTCAGTGTTTATTGGTGAAAAATTGCCAAATTTAGAGAAAATTTTGAAAAAATAGAATTTTTCAGAATTTAAATGCATCTGCTTGTAAAACAGACAGTTATACCACCCAAAATAGTTACTAGTTCACATTTCCCATATGTCTACTTTGGATTGGCATCGTTTTTTGAACATTCTTTTATTTTTCTTGGACGTTACAAGGCTTAGAACATAAACAGCAATTTCTCATATTTTTAAGAAAATTTCCAAAGCTTTTTTTTTAAGGTACCTCTTAAGTTCTGAAGTGGCTTTGAGTGGCCTATGTATTAGAAACCCTGATAAAACACCCCATTTTAAAAACTAGACCCCTCAAAGTATTCAAAACAGCATTTAGAAAGTTTTTAACCCTTCAGGCATTTCACAGGAATTAAAGCAAAGTGGAGGTAAAATGTGCAAATTTCATTTTTCTTGCTCAATTTCAATTTTATTCATTTTTTTTTCTGTAACACAGGAGGTTTTACCAGAGAAACACTACTAAATATGTATTGTCCAGATTCTGCAGTTTTTAGAAATGTCCCACATGTGGTTCTACTGCGCTCGTGGAATAAAGCACAAGCCCTAGAAGCAAAGAAGCACCTAGTGCATTTTGAGTCCTCTTTTTTATTAGAATATATTTTAGGCAGCATGCCAGGATTGAAGAGGTATTGAGGTGCCAAAACAGTAGGAATCCCCCAATAGTGACCCCATTTTGGAAACTACACCCCTCAAAGAGTTCATTTATGGTTGTTGTTACCATTTTGACCGCACAGTTTTTTCACAGCACGTATTTGAATTGGGCTGTGAAATGAAAAAAATGTGTAATGGCAGGAAGGAGGTGAAGGGAAGTGAGCCCTAATCTACCCACCGCCCTGTCCCTGCCTACTTGCAACGACCCGCCCTAGGCGACGGGGTACAACTGGGCGGCGGTCCCTACGCTGTCTAAGTGCATGGGAGAACAAACAGGGAACACGCAAGGGAAGGGGCAGTAGCCCACGGAACGCCGCGAGGAAACGGAGCGGTGAATGAGTAGTCCGGACCAGGATGAAGTGGAGTATACCCAAGTGAGCACGGAGGAGGAAGCAAGCCAGAGGCAAAGCAAAGCAGGTTAAGAGGAACTGCAGCAAGGCAGAAGCACGACAGAAGCAGGCTGGAGCAAGCAGCAGTGGGGCCAGGAATCCGGAAGAATTACAAGCACTGAAGAGGAGAACACGGCAGGTAATAAAGGACAGGGGGCGGAGCTAACTCTGACTGACCAGGCCACGATAGGCTCTCCCACTCCTGAGCCTGCCACCCTGGTTGGTGGGAGATGGTGTCAGTCGAACAGGTCTGGCCTCAGGTGTGGATTGATTAATCCCAGGAGTATACCTAGACGTAGTACCTGGCAGATCCCTAACAGTACTCCCCCTTTTATGAGGGGCCACCGGACCCTTACTAAGAGGACCCGGTTTAGTAGGGAAGAGAAGGTGGAACCTCCTGATCAATACCCCAGCGTGAACATCACGGGCAGGTACCCAAGTCCTCTCCTCCGGCCCGTATCCTCTCCAATGGACCAGGTACTGGAGGGAGCCCTGGACCATCCTACTGTCCATAATCTTGGCCACCTCGAATTCCACCCCCTCAGGGGTGAGAACGGGAACAGGAGGTTTCCTCGAGGGGGACCAGGACGGGGAGCAGCGTTTAAGGAGGGAGGCATGGAAGACGTCATGTATGCGAAAGGATGGGGGCAGCTCCAGACGGAAGGATACAGGGTTGAGGACTTCAATGATCTTATAAGGTCCAATAAATCGGGGAGCAAACTTCCTGGACGGGACCTTAAGGCGCAAGTTCCTGGACGACAACCAGACCAAATCCCAGACGACAAACCGGGGGTTAGCAGAACGTCTACTATCCGCCTGAATCTTTTGCGCGCTCTGGGACGCCTCTAGGTTCTTCTGAACCTGGGCCCAGACAGTGCACAGTTCCCGATGAACATCCTCTACCTCAGGATTATTGGAACAACCAGGGGAAACGGAGGAGAACCTTGGGTTAAACCCGAATTTACAGAAAAACGGGGAGACCCCTGACGAGTTACTGACCCGGTTATTCAGGGAAAATTCAGCAAGGGGAAGGAATGAGACCCAATCGAATTGACAGTCAGAGATGAAACACCTTAAATATTGTTCCAGGGATTGGTTGGTCCTTTCCGTTTGGCCATTAGTTTCGGGATGGAAGGCGGAGGAGAAGGACAGATCAATCTCCAACTTTTTCAAAAAGCTCTCCAAAATAAGGAAACAAATTGTACCCCCCTGTCAGAAACGATATTGACTGGGGCCCCATGGAGACGCAGGATGTGTTTCACAAACAAAGAAGCTAACGTCTTGGCGTTAGGTAGCTTCTTAAGGGGCACAAAGTGGCACATCTTGCTGAAGCGGTCTACTACCACCCACACCACCGACTTGCCCTGAGATGGAGGCAAATCGGTGATAAAATCCATGGAGATATGGGTCCAAGGTCTCTGGGGAATGGGCAAGGAACGTAGTAGGCCCGCAGGTCGGGACCTAGGGGTTTTGGACCTAGCGCAAACCTCACAAGCGGCGACGTAAGCCCTAACGTCTTTAGGCAACCCAGGCCACCAATAGTTTCTGGTGATGAGGTGTTTGGTGCCCAAGATGCCAGGAAGACCAGATAGAGCGGAGTCATGGTTTTCCCTGAGTACCTTTAGCCGGTATTGCAGGGGAACAAACAGTTTGTCCGCAGGGACGTTCGCGGGAGCTGCACCCTGATCAGCCGCGATATCAGAAGCTAAATCAGAATCCGTGGCAGAAACGATTATACCAGGGGGTAAAATACAAGCAGGATCCTTCTCGGAAGGAGGATTGGCCATGAAACTACGTGACAGGGCATCAGCCTTAATATTCTTGGACCCAGCCCTATAGGTAACCAAGAAATTAGATCTGGTAAAGAATAGTGCCCACCGAGCTTGTCTAGGATTAAGCCTCCGGGACGATTCTAGGAAAACCAGATTCTTGTGATCCGTAAGGACCGTTACCTGGTGTCTGGCCCCCTCCAGGAAGTGCCGCCACCCTTCAAAAGCCCATTTAATGGCTAGAAGTTCGCGGTTGCCAATATCATAGTTACTCTCCGTGGGCGAAAACTTCCTAGAGAAGTAAGCACAGGGACGGAGATGGGTGAGGGAGCTGGTACCCTGGGACAAGACGGCCCCCACTCCCACCTCGGATGCGTCAACCTCCACAATAAATGGCTCCTCTTGGTTGGGCTGAATCAGCACGGGGGCCGAGATAAAGCACTTCTTGAGGGTCTCAAAGGCCTGGACGGCCTCAGGGGGCCAATGGAGGACATCAGCACCCTTGCGGGTAATGTCCGTAAGAGGCTTAGCGACGACCGAGAAGTTGGCAATAAATCTCCTGTAATAGTTGGCGAACCCTAAAAAACACTGTAACGCCTTAAGGGAGGCAGGTTGGACCCATTCCGCCACAGCCTGAACCTTGGCAGGGTCCATGCGGAATTCATGAGGAGTGAGGATTTGCCCTAAAAATGGTATCTCCTGTACCCCAAAGACACATTTTTCAGTCTTAGCAAACAGATTATTCTCCCGAAGGACCTGGAGCACCTTCCTGACATGCTCCACGTGGGAGGACCAGTCCTTGGAAAACACCAGTATGTCATCAAGGTACACAACAAGAAAATTACCCAGGTAATCTCTCAGGATTTCATTAATAAAATTCTGGAAGACAGCAGGGGCATTACACAACCCAAAGGGCATGACCAGGTATTCGAAATGACCCTCGGGTGTGTTGAACGCAGTTTTTCACTCATCCCCCTCTTTGATGCGGATAAGGTTATATGCCCCCCGTAGATCGAACTTAGAAAACCATTGGGCTCCCTGAACCTGATTAAAAAGATCCGGAATCAAAGGAAGTGGGTACTGGTTCCTTACGGTGACCTTATTCAGGTTACGATAATCAATGCACGGCCTAAGACCACCATCCTTCTTCCCCACGAAGAAGAAGCCAGCACCTACAGGAGAAGTCGAGGGGCGAATGAAACCCTTGGCCAAGCATTCTTGGATATACACCCTCATAGCTTCACGTTCAGGACATGAAAGATTAAATATCCTACCCTTAGGAAGCTTGGCACCAGGCACCAAATCGATGGCGCAATCGTAATCTCTATGGGGGGGCAACACCTCGGAGGCCTCCTTAGAAAACACATCGGCGAAGTCCTGAACAAACTCAGGAAGCGTGTTTACCTCCTCCCGGGGAGAAATAGAGTTAACAGAAAGACATGACATAAGACATTCACTACCCCATTTGGTGAGATCCCCAGTATTCCAATCAAATGTGGGATTATGCAACTGCAACCAGGGAAGACCTAATACCAGATCAGACGATAATCCCTGCATCACCAGTACAGAGCACTGCTCCAAATGCATGGAGCCAACCAGGAGTTCAAAAACAGGAGTATGCTGAGTAAAATAACCATTAGCAAGGGGAGTTGAGTCAATACCTACTACAGGGATAGGATAAGGCAAATCAATCAATGGCATAGCTAGAGACATGGCAAATTCCACAGACATGATATTAGCAGATGAGCCAGAATCCACGAAAGCACTGCCCGTGGCAGACCGGCCAGCAAACGAGACCTGAAAGGGAAGCAAAATTTTATTGCGTTTCACATTAACGGGAAATAACTGTGCGCCCAAGTGACCTCCCCGATGATCACTTAGGCGCGGAAGTTTTCCGGCTTTTTATTCTTGCGCCTGGGACAGGTGTTCAGAAGATGCTTGTCGTCCCCACAGTAGAAGCAGAGACCATTCATTCTGCGAAACTCCCTACGTTGTCGAGGGGACATGGAGGCCCCGAGTTGCATAGGTACCTCCGAGTCCTCCGTGGAGGGGCGAGGAGACGGGACCTCGGGGGGGATCGCAGAAAAGTCAGAGGGGAGCACATTGAAGCGTTCCAGCTGACGTTCCCTGAGACGTCGGTCAAGTCGTACTGCTAGGGCCATAACCTGGTCAAGGGAGTTAGAAGAGGGGTAGCTAACCAGCAGATCCTTCAGGGCGTCAGATAATCCTAACCTAAACTGGCACCTTAGGGCCGGATCGTTCCACCGAGAAGCTACGCACCACTTTCTAAAATCAGAACAGTATTCCTCCACCGGTCTCCTACCCTGACGTAAGGTCACCAGCTGACTCTCGGCTAAAGCAGTCCTGTCAGTCTCGTCGTAAATGAGTCCGAGGGCAGAGAAAAAACGATCAACAGAGGAAAGTTCAGGGGCGTCAGGAGCCAAGGAGAAGGCCCACTCTTGGGGCCCTTCCTGGAGTCGGGATATGATGATACCCACCCGCTGGTTCTCGGAACCTGAGGAGTGGGGTTTTAGGCGGAAATACAGTCTGCAACTCTCCCGGAAGGAGAGAAACGTCTTACGGTCCCCTGAGAACCGGTCAGGTAACTTGAGGTCGGGTTCTAGAGGTGAGGTGAGGGGAACTACTAAGGCAGCGTCACCCTGGTTGACCCTCTGGGCCAGGGCGTGGACCTGTAGGGAGAGGCCCTGCATCTGCTGGGTCAGGGTCTCAAGGGGGTCCATGATAGCGTCAGCGTAGGAGAAATGGTAGACTAGGTATGGGTTTGTAATTATGTAATGGCAGGAAGGAGGTGAAGGGAAGTGAGCCCTAATCTACCCACCGCCCTGTCCCTGCCTACTTGCAATGACCCGCCCTAGGCGACGGGGTACAACTGGGCGGCGGTCCCTACGCTGTCTAAGTGCACGGGAGAACAAACAGGGAACACGCAAGGGAAGGGGCAGTAGCCCACGGAACGCCGCGAGGAAACGGAGCGGTGAATGAGTAGTCCGGACCAGGATGAAGTGGAGTATACCCAAGTGAGCACGGAGGAGGAAGCAAGCCAGAGGCAAAGCAAAGCAGGTTAAGAGGAACTGCAGCAAGGCAGAAGCACGGCAGAAGCAGGCTGGAGCAAGCAGCAGTGGGGCCAGGAATACGGAAGAATTACAAGCACTGAAGAGGAGAACACGGCAGGTAATAAAGGACAGGGGGCGGAGCTAACTCCGACTGACCAGGCCGCGATAGGCTCTCCCACTCCTGAGCCTGCCACCCTGGTTAGTGGGAGATGGTGTCAGTCGAACAGGTCTGGCCTCAGGTGTGGATTGATTAATCCCAGGAGTATACCTAGACGTAGTACCTGGCAGATCCCTAACAGTACTCCCCCTTTTATGAGGGGCCACCGGACCCTTACTAAGAGGACCCGGTTTAGTAGGGAAGAGAAGGTGGAACCTCCTGATCAATACCCCAGCGTGAACATCACGGGCAGGTACCCAAGTCCTCTCCTCCGGCCCGTATCCTCTCCAATGGACCAGGTACTGGAGGGAGCCCTGGACCATCCTACTGTCCATAATCTTGGCCACCTCGAATTCCACCCCCTGTTTCTTATTTTCACAGGGAACAAAATACTCCATTTTGTTGCCCAATTTCTCCTGAGTGCAGCAATACCCCATTTGTGGTGATAAACTGCCGTTTGGGCTCATGGAAGGCCTCAGAAGGGAAGGAGCGCTGTGTGTTCTTTGGAGTGCAGATTTTGCTGGTTTGGTTTTTGGGTGCCATGTCGCATTTGCAGAGCCCCAGAGGTATCAAAGCAATGGAAACCAACCAGAAGTGACCCCATTTTGGAAACTACACCCCTCAAGGAATTCATTTATTGGTGTTGTGACCATTTTAACCCCATAGTTTTTTCACAGAACTTATTTGAATTGGGCTGGGAATGAAAACAAAATTATTTTTTTCAAATAATATGTAGTTTTGGCTGAAAATTTCTTATTTTCACAAGAAACAAAATGCCCCATTATGTTGCGCAATTTGTTCTGAGTGCCGCAATACCCCCCATTTGTGGTGATAAACTGCGGTTTGGGCCCATGGGAGGGCTCAGAAGGAAAGGACCACCATTTGGCCTACTGGGGATTTTCTAGTGCGAAGTCATGTATGCAGAAGCCCCTGAGGTACCAGTACAGTTGAAACCCGCAAGAAGTGACCCCGTTTTAAAAACTACACCCTTAAGGCATTCATCTAGAGGTGTAGTGAGCATTTTGACCGGAGACATACACCCCATAAACTGTAATGTGGGTTCTCCTGGGTACGGCAATACCCTACATGTGGCTGTTATCAGCTGCCTGGGCACACAGCAGGGCCCAGAGGGGAAAGACGAGGGGGGATAAGCTGTGCGGAGTGCATCAGGGTAAGTAAAATTGGGGTGAATTATAAACCAAGGGATGTATGATAAATTTTAAAACACTCTTTCATACAGAGCTCTGGTTATTCGGGACACGTGTCACATTGATATATTGTGTCATCCCTTATAGCAGACTTTGCACCTCTTTTGACTTTTTCCCTTCTTGCCAGTTTGGGGAACTTCTCCTGGAAAGTGTTGCCGCCCTGGTACGATGCGTGTGGCCCTGCTTCCAGAAGTACTGGGTGCCCCCCCTTCTTGGTCCCTAAAGATTAGGTTCTTGATAATCACCTCTTGAAATTCCAGGAAAGTTCCCGTCTGGCCTGCACATCGACGTAGCACGTACGCATTGTACAAAGCCATCTGTATGATGTGCCCGGCCAGCCTCTTATACCACACCGCATGGCGCTGTAGGGCTTCAGGATTTGATCTGACAAGTCCATCCCTCCCATGTACCTATTGTAGTCCAGGATGCAGTCTGGTTTAGGGGTGGCCTTTCCTTCATATATCCTAAACCTGTAGGTATTCCCTGATGCACTGTCGCACAGCTTAGACATCTTCACGCCATACCTTGCCCTCTTACCCGGCAGGTACTCGCGGAATTGAACCCTCCCTTTAAAATGTACCAGGGACTCATCAATAGAAATACACTTCTCGGGGGTGAATGCTTGGGAAAACCGGGCACTGAAACGGTCTAATAGGGGTCTCCGTCTCGGGGTGGGCACGGCTCATTATCAGTATAATGTAAGAAGCGAAGTATTGCCTCATTTATTTATTTTTTTAGGTTACAGTTCAGTTCTGAAGTTGCTTTGAGGGGCCCATATATTAGAAACCCCTATCAAACACCCCATTTTAGAAACTAGACCCCTCAAAGTATTCACAACAGCATGTAGAAAGTTTATGAACCCTTTAGGTGTTTCACAGAAATTGAGAGCAAAGTAGAGGTAAAGTTTACATTTTTTTTTGGTCAGAAAATCCTCCTTATTCCATTTTTTTTACAACACAATTGGATTTATCAGAGAAACGCAACTTAATACGTATTGCCCAGATTCTGCAGTTTTGAGAAATATCCCACATGTGGCCCTCGGGCGGTAATGGACTGAAGCACCGGCCTCCGAAGCAATGGAGCACCTAGTGGATTTTGAGGCCTCTTTTTTATTAGGCACCATGTCCGGTTTGAAGAGGTCTTGTGGTGCCAAAACATTGGAAACCCCCCAAAAGTTACGCTAATTTGGAAACTAGACCCCTTTAGGAATCCATTGTAGTTTTCTTGGGGTGCATGCGGCTTTTTGATCAGTTTTTATTCTATTTTTAGGTGGCGTGGTGACTAAAAAACAGCAATTCTACTATTGTTTTTTTACAGCATTCACCGTGTCCTATAAATGACATATTCACTTTATTCTGCGGGGCGATACGATTACGGCGATACCAGATGATTATAGTTTTTTTTATGTCTTATGGCGTTTGCACAATAAAATACGTTTGGTAAAAAATCATTCACTTTTTGTGTTACCTTATTCTAAGAGACAGAACTTTTTTATTTTTCAATCAATAAAGCTGTGCGAGGACTTATTTTTTTGCGTAACGCACTGTAGTTTTGATCAGTACCATTTTTCGGTACATGCGACTTTTTGATCTCTTTTTATTCAATTTTTTGGGAGGTGAAGTGACCAAACAATTGTGATTGTGGTACGGTTTATTATTATTTTCTTTTACGGCGTTCACTGTGCGGGATAAATAACGAAATAATTTTGTAGTTCAGGCCGTTACGGATGCGGCGATACCAATTATGTATAGTTTATTTGTTTGTTTATATATTTTTATTAATAATAAATGACTGATAAGGTAAAAAGGGGGATTTTTACTTTTAATACTTTTAAAACTTTTATTTTCTTATTTTTACACGTCTTTTTTTAACTTTTTTTTTTTACTGTATTACTTTGTCCCACTAGGGGACTTGAGGACAGGAGGCCCTGATCGCTATTCTAATACACTGCACTACATGCGTAGTGCAGTGTATTAGAACTGTCAGCTACTCACTGACAGCAAGCATAGTGGGTCCTGACGTTGTCAGGACCCACTAGGCTTCAGTCTATGGCATAGCCGGATGCCATTGTTTGGTGTCCGGTTGCCATAGTCACCATCGCCGGCCGCTATCGTGTAGCAGGCCGGCGATGGCAGCTTAACCCCTAAAAAGCCGCGATCTCTATAGAACGCGGCTTTTAAGAGGTTAATCAGCAGGGACACAGCGATCGGTCCCCGCAGTAGGAGCTGTGACAGCTGCTGAACAAGACAGCAGCTGTTACAGCTCCTGTATGTGTCGGGAGGACGGCCGAAACGGCCGTTACTCCCGAGACGTACTATTAGGTCATGGAGCGCGAACGCTATAGTTACTATGACCTAATAGTACATCCAGGAGCGGGAAGGGGTTAATAGGTGTACAAAGATGGTGGACCTGGGGGCGTTCTTTAAGCCCCTAGGCAGCCATAGCAACCATCGCCCCCCCCCCGTGATTGCGTTACGGGGGGTGCGATGAGCTGTTAGAAGGGGTCGCCCCCTCTTTCTGACGATTTAAATGCTGCGGTTAAACTACGAGTTAAACTAGCGGGATCGCGCTCGAGCGCGATGCTGCTAGTTACTCTGAAGTGTCGGCTGTAACATACAGCCGACACCGTCATCGTATGGACCGAACTCACTGCGTGAGCCCGCTCCGTACTTCCCCTACCCGACTTTGGCGTATGGATACGTCAAATGTCGGGTAGGGGTTAAACACAATTATTATGCAACTATTTTTGCAAAATCAAATGGAATTCAATTATATTTCTATATCAAGACTCCAAGATGTCAATCTTATAGTTAACAAATGCTATATGAAAATTGACCAACCTTTTTCCATTACAAAACAGTATCTGCAAGTTTTTCCCATTGATGGCAGTTATGATACCAGGTAAAAATGTCAGAGAAGATGGATATGCTAAAGTTAAGACGTGATCACCAACATTTAGTAGATGTGGCTGGCTGAACTTTCCAAAAATCCATTCCATGTCTTGTATTGTTGTTGTACCATCTGCCCAAGAAATTACATACTTCATACGATTGTCAGTCTGCTCCTTGACTTCAGCTGAAAAAAAAAAAAAAGTCTTTATACAAAGGGGTGAATTGTGTAGAAAAAAAATTGCAAGAGCCTTAGAAGTAATAGCTGATTTAATATATTGAAGACACAAAGTTAAAGAGGATCTGTCACTAGTTTAAGTTCCTATCTCCTAGCTAATCTAATAGGCGCTATGATGCTGATAACTACAGTATAATTTGTTTTAAAAACTTAAATTATTTGCAAAGTTATGAGCATTTTTCTAAATATGCTAATATGGCTATGCTTGCCAAATAGTAGGTGACTCTTTTTTTTCACTCTGGGCGGTGTGATGTTTTCTGTATGACGCTGTCCAATCAGCATACAGCTTCTCCCCCTTCCCTGCCCAGCAACACAGTGAGCTTATAGTATACAGCTTCCATTCCCGACTGTGTATTCAACTGGAGATATCTCCGGTTGTGTCACAGCTAGAACTGCGATCCTGATGCCATATGAAAGATTAGAATCTCCTCTTTCATATGCCACCAGAACTGCTGAAATGGCTGTTTGAAGTGATCCCCTTTCCCTCCAGCCTCAGTCTCTTACACTGTGTGAAGCAGCTTCATGCTGATAGGACAGCATCAGAGGCTGTGAGGTGGCTCCACTTCATGAAAATTGCTGCTGTTATCTCCCAGTTGTCTAATAAGGGCTCATTTGCATATTTAGAAAAAAAGCTCATAACTTTTAAAATAATGAACGTTTTGGGACACAAGTTTCACTAGCATTATCAGTGTGACAGCGCCTATTAGATTAGCTAAGAGATAGGGCATTACTAAACTAATGACAGATCCTTTATAAAGTCATGGCGATGTTTGTTTTAAATGAGAGGTACAGTTAAATTAATTCATTAAAACTAATTAGCATTGCTTTGTCTGAAATTAATATGAAAATAATGATTTTTTTCCTGCGAGTAATCAAGCACTTTGTATTGAATAATGCACACATAATAATGCAAGTAACCCTAACATCCCCAAAATTGCTGCATAAAAAGGGATGTGTCACCTTATTTTTTGTTTACTAATTAAAAATATGTAATAATAAAAATAAGTCATAAAAAGATTTATTGACTTATATGAGAGATTGGAGTGGGCACGCTCTGTGACCAGTGCAGAGGTCACTGTTAAGGGAGGTGGGGGAGGGAATGGGGATCTTGTGTTATCTGCCCCCCAGCATTATAGTAGAGGTGTTACCTGTCATTGTAATACTGCCTCGGATGATAATGAGTTGACTGCTGAGCCTGCCCCTAGTTTATACAGCACAAGCTGAAAAGTGATCTCTACAAAACAGGAAGTGTCAGCCTATTGTGAGGCTCAGTAGCCAGCGTGAATCTTCAACATTTATTCTTTCACTTTCAAACTGATGGCTTCTAGAATTCAGATGTTTTAATTATATTGTTGAACTTTTTTTATTTATTTTTTATTGAATATCTTTAGCCAGTAGAAAATAACGAAATACATAAATAAATGACGTTCTGTCAAACGTGTTTTATAAATTACAGTTGCTTAAGTTACCTAGCTTGGATTTTTACGGAATAAAGTATGTACATTTTTTTACATATGAAAGTATGTAAATATATATATCCATATAATACCTAAATGAAATGTTCCCGTTTCATCATTCCTAGCAACAACAGGCTGCCCAACCCATCTCTCTTCACACGCCAAGATGTATGAAGTGTCTCTGTTATATTTTGCAGTGCTTATTGAGTAGATACGTTCCCTTGGAGCAAGAGCTTCAGAACTGTCATAGTAACGCACCTAAAACAGTGATAATCCCATTTGTTATTTACATTCAATAAATTTTGAGACACAAATAGCCCTGACTAAAGGCCATATTTATACATTCTAATTATTTATATACACAATGAAATTGTGTTTTCTGATCATAAAAACACCTGACCTTTACATTATAGGTAGATTACATTATTATAATAATATCACATGTCCTATCCAAGGTATTCCAAAATAAAGTATATACATAAATATATGTAATGGTCCGCTAACCATGCACTTGTTCCTGGACACTAGGTTTGTATCACATCGGTGCTCGGATGAAGACTCTGCATTAGTAGCAGGTGGAAATGCACAATAGTAAGATAGTATCCAACACACAATCCAAAAAACAAGTAAGATTCCTTGGAAGGATGCTACGTATTTCGAACCATTGGTTCTTACTCTATGAGTAAGAACCATTGGTTCGAAACGCGTAAGCATCCGTCCTAGGATATTTACTTGTCCTTTTAACAAGATGAAATAAAGAGAATTAGTTTTTACTTGGATTGTGTGTTGGATACCATCTTACTATTATGCATTCCTAAATAAAGGACTTTACAGGATAGGAATGTCTTGTCACAATATCGTGCAGTTCAGCTTGCTCCAAAAAAATGGAAGGTATATCGTTTTAATAAATGATCAGTTTTCAATTAAATAGCTAGGTCGCTGTATGACGACATGTATCCTTACATGCTAAATCAAGGTTGTACTCTTTAATATTTCTCTCTAACGTTTCCAAGATCGGTCTTACTTTGGTTGCTGCCCTGTGCCATAACTTCTGTTGGTGCCCTTCCCTCCCATATATGCCGTATGGTCATAGAGTGTACAAGTAACGATATCATACAGTGCCTAATTATTACTGCCATAGAGTATGGTGCCCAAATAACAGTGCTATACTTTATGTTGGCCAGGTTGAACTTCCATACAGTTGCCTAAATAACAATGCTAGACAGTACCGCCATCACCATACACTGCAAAAATAATATACTGTACATTCCTAAGTAGCAACGCCACACAAAGTAAATACCATCATATAGGGCTCAAACAATAACAACAGTGACCCTAACCTCCATACATAAAGTAGCTTTATAACAGTGCTATACAATGTCTAAATAAAACTGCTATACTATAAAGATTTGTGGCGTTCGCAAGCTTCAGGTGCCAGAACATCTGTGGCGCCCGTTTAGTAGTGGCGGTCAATACGCCCTGTGTGACAACAAAGGTTGCACACCCCCAAGGACGACCCTGATGCTTTTTTAAAGTAATTGCTATGCTAATTATTCATAATGTCAAAGTGTAACTGCTGCAATGATTATTTCTGCTGTCAGCACAGTGCCGATTAAGCATTGAACAGTTTACCCATGTCTGACAGCTCTTCTCACTGCTCCTCTTCTCCCTAACGGGTCCCCTCTGGCTCCCTCTTCGTGCCGCGGCTGATTCAAGGCACTGACGCCAGGCAGCGCCAGTACCTATGTGATCCATCACTCAACGTCATCAGTGTTGTAACGTATGTGATGCAGCACTGGTGACATTAAATGCTGCGCCGCATAGGTACTGACGCTGCCGACGTCAGTACCTTGAATGAGCCACGGCATGAAGAGGGAGTCAGAGGTGACCCGGTGGGGAGAAGAAGAGCGGTGAAGTAAGTATAAATATTTTTTTTATTCATGTGTCCGATGGGGTAGGGGGTAGTCAGATCAGGGGGGGGCCAGGCATGGGCCTCTAACTTGGCTGAAATCAGCGCCAGATAGGAGCGGGCACAGATTTCTACTATAATTAATGGCAGTTTTCTGCCGTAAATTATAATAAATTTGTCGTGATGGCGGAGGCCCTGACCCCGTGCCTAAGCCATGGCCTCTTTTAATTAAAGAGTTGCAAATTTTAGCGCAATTATAGCATGTGCCAAAATCTGAGACTTTTTAACTCCAGAAAAGTGGCATAAACCTTTTAATATATTCCCCCCAGTCTTTTCAATTGGGCTGTAAAAATGCATGTCTTTAACAACTCAGGTCCTCAACTTAAAGCATAATTGCCACTTCATTTTGCTCAACCCATGGAAACAGCTTGGAAGCAGAAATTTGCCACTACTGAGGAAATGTGTTATTACAAGACGGCAATTCCAAACTTTGGTTGGTCATGATTGTCCAGAGCGGGTGCGGTTCTTTCTTAACCACTCTCTGCCATGGCTTATAGAGGGACATCATGAATGGGGGACCCCTCTCTCTAGAAGGGTTTAAAGGGGTTTTCCACTTCTTTTTTTTTTTTTTTTTTTTAAATCATTGCAATGCTTCTGTCTTGTTATAGTATTGTCCCCTGACTATGGTTTTCACAATTTTAGATATTTAAATCAGCTTTACGCTGTATTGTTTATATCCTGATGTTTGTTTACAATATATTGCACATGTGCTTCAAAAGTCTGTTTATTGCGCCTGCGCTTTTAAATACAATTAACTGCACAAAAAAAAAAAGAATTGTTTGAGCCTTTTAGATTCTGCTTCACTTCTGCCATACACCCGCGTTCGAGGCATCCTATTGGTCTAAAGCCTCCTCAATACCCGCCTTGTTCTTTCTTAGATTATACCTCAATGCCAGCCCTATTTTATTTACGTTCATGTTATCCCTCTGTGCCCTCGCCTTCGCAAAGACGGTATCTACAGTGATAATGGTACTGAGGAACAATGAGCGGGCACTGGGTGAACACATAAAGGAAAATAAAATAGTGCTCGCATTGAGGCGTAATCAAAGAAAGAACGGGGCTGGCATTGATGAGGCTTTGAACCAATAGCATGCCTCGAACACGGGTGTATGGCCGAAGTCAAGCGGAATCGAAATAGCTAAAATAATATTTTTTTTTGTGCAGTTGCAATTAATAGTATTTAAAAGCGCAGGCGCAATGAACTTACTGTTAATGCGCATGCGCACTGAAATTTCTTTCAATGCGTATACGCTAAATATAGTAGGTTACTGCGCATGCGTGAAAAATATAACTAGGTTGTAATGCGCACTCTCAAGGGGAAGAGAAGAAGCTAGAAGACCGGAAGAGGAGCTCGTCCGAAAGTCAAGATTGAAGAAGACCGAACGAGACGTCAGTGGAAGAGAAAATTTCGAACGGTGGCAGAGTCACGTGACACTAGACGGAATTAGAAGATATATGCAACTTTGAAATGGTAAGTATATTTAAAAAATACTTTAATAAATATTTAATTAGTATTGCTTCATAGTTTTTCAAGAGTGGACAACCCCTTTAAATTGTTGAGTCAACCACTTTAGTGGAAAACAAAGAAGGGCCATGGATTCTTGACATGACTTGAATTATGACTTTCGTTATATCTTACTGCCACATTAACCATATTCTTATAAAATAAATGTTGTTGGAGAACCTTTTAAAAGTACTTTCCAGGATTTTGTGCCACAACCTCTGCAATATAGTTTTAGTCATGTTTATTATATATATTTTTATTTAACAAATCTGTAAATACAAGATAAAAGCAAGTATTATGGAAATCATCTGTGTGATCACATTGAAGAGCAGAGGGGAAATGAAATATCTATGCTTCCACTATGACGTAAAGGCACTTACAGTATTGGCGTCATTAAGATATATAATTCCATTCCTTACCGTCACTTTGAGATCAGGAGTACCATTTAATACAACTCCTGGACAATAACTCCCAGGATGAAGTGGATGAGGTCCAATCACATGGTCATTTTCCTTCAGAGAGACAACAGTGACATATGATTAGGTGACATAGAATCTTTTCTTTCTAAATTGTTTTTATGTGAGGTCAATAAAGAATTGAGGGAAGATGTATTATGCCGCTAAAAAAAGAAAGAAAAGGTTCTAGCTTGATAAAAAAAAAACATCCTATGCTCCAACGTGAAACCTGCAATTTGTGTACTGCTGGGCACGGCATTATTGTATCTCTACAGGGACGACATACACTTAGTTTTCCTTTTCAGCTTTTTTATTAAACTCCATTTAAAACGTGGATTTATCTAGAAAAGGGATTTAAATTCAATCACAACTTGGATTCTGAACAGAAGATGGCCATGTTATGCCTCCCTTCCTACCACTGAATACCATGTCCCCTGGAGCTAACTGATATTGACATCTTTATCTAAAAATATGTTGTGCTTAACATGAGTTTACAATATTGCATTCAAATGTGAAGTGAGTAATTTAATCAAAAGGGCAATTAAGTCACTTGCTGCTGGTTGTAACAGATCTTTGACTGGATGCATGGCAGTTTTAGGATAGGTACACATTGTGTCAGTTGTGGGCATTGGGGGTTTACCCAAGGAAAATCTCCTGACATATACACTACCGTTCAAATGTTTAGGGTCACTTAAAAATTTCCTTATTTTTGAAAGAAAAGCACAGTTTTTTTCAATGAAGATATCATTAAATTAATCAGAAATACACTCTATACATTGTTAATGTGCTAAATGACTATTCTAGCTGCAAACGTCTGGTTTTTAATGCAATATCTACATAGGTGTATAGAGACCCATTTCCAGCAACCATCACTCCAGTGTTCTAATGGTACATTGTGTTTGCTAACTGTGTTAGAAGGCTAATGGATGATTAGAAAAACTTGAAAACCCTTGTGCAATTATGTTAGCACCGCTGTAAACAGTTTTGCTGTTTGGAGGAGCTAGAAAACTGACCTTCCTTTGAGCTAGTTGAGAATCTGGAGCATTACATTTGTGGGTTCGATTAAACTCTCAAAATGGCTAGAAAAAGAGAGCTTTCATGTGAAACTCAACAGTCTATTCTTGTTCTTAGAAATGAAGGCTATTCCATGCGAGAAATTGCCAAGAAACTGAAGATTTCCTACAACGGTGTGTACTACTCCCTTCAGAGGACAGCACACACAGGCTCTAACCAGGGTAGAAAGAGAAGTGGGAGGCCCCGCTGCACAACTGAGCAACAAGACAAGTACATTAGAGTCTCTAGTTTGAGAAACAAACGCCTCACAGGTCCTCAACTGGCAGCTTCATTAAATAGTACCCGCAAAACACCAGTGTCAACGTCTACAGTGAAGAGGCGACTCCGGGATGCTGGCCTTCAGGGCAGAGTGGCAAAGAAAAAGCCATATCTGAGACTGGCTAATAAAAGGAAAAGATTAATATGGGCAAAAGCACACACAGACATTGGACAGAGAAAGATTGGAAAAAAGTGTTATGGACAGATGAATCGAAGTTTGAGGTGTTTGGATCACACAGAAGAACATTTTTGAGATGCAGAACAACTGAAAAGATGCTGGAAGAGTGCCTGACGCCATCTGTCAAGCATGGTGGAGGTAATGTGATGGTCTGGGGTTGCTTTGGTGCTGGTAAAGTGGGAGATTTGTACAAGGTAAAGGGGATTTTGAATAAGGGCGGCTATCACTCCATTTTGCAGTGCCATGCCATACCTGTGGACAGCGCTTGATTGGAGCCAATTTCATCCTACAACAGGACAATGACCCAAAGCACACCTCCAAATTATGCAAGAACTATTTAGGGAAGAAGCAGGCAGCTGGTATTCTATCGGTAATGGAGCGGCCAGCGCCGTCACCAGATCTCAACCCCATAGAGCTGTTGTGGGAGCAGCTTGACCGTATGGTACGCAAGAAGTGCCCATCAAGCCAATCCAACTTGTGGGAGGGCTTTCTGGAAGCATGGGGTGAAATTTCTCCCGATTACCTCAGCAAATTAACAGCTAGAATGCCAAAGGTCTGCAATGCTGTAATTGCTGCAAATTCTTTGGCGAAAGCAAAGTTTGAAGGAGAAAATTATTATTTAAAATAAAAATCATTAAAAAATATAGTCAAGACATTGACAATGTTAGAAACAGTCATTTTGCAACCCATTTGATAAATATAAGTGTGAGTTTTCATGGAAAACACAAAATTGTCTGGGTGACCCCAAACTTTTGAACGGTAGTGTATGTCTAACAAGCCCATAGCCGTCAATAGCCGAACATATGCCAGCAGTATTCTGGGGCATACATTTGGTGGATAGTTTTAAACCGTACCACCTAACCAAATTTACTGACATAGCGATAGTAATAGCCATAACTGTATCTATGTCAAATAATAATATAACTAGTTTGAAACGGTGAGACCGATTTTTCAGAAACAGTGGAACTCTCGTCTATAGGTTGTGCCTGGTATTGCAGCTCATCCCTATTAAACTGTTTTTTGGGGTAAAAAAAGGTAGTCCTTTTTTTATAGTCTCATACTTAATAAAGGTATGTGGTCTTCAACACTACCATGAAAAGACTTACTGGTAACATTTTTTTTTTTTATTAAGTATTATGTAAATTACAGTAGACTGTAAAGTTAGTTAAGTATTTACTTAATATCTTTGGATTTTGTTCTTTTTATTAAATGTTCAACTCTCTTCCTCTTAGATCTGCAGTATAACAGGGTAATAACAGGGCAGCGTACTGAGAGAGTAGCTGTATAGATATGTGCAGGTTAAACTTTCATTTCAAGGACAAACAAGACTGAGCAATTGTGACATTAGTATTCTTTAAATAAAATAAATGGTCGCCCCAAGATAAAAGTAGCTGAACGAGAAATTTATAGAATGAGAAATATAAAGAAATGAGGAGTAGACCAAATGGAGGCCATTTATTAATCTAATATATATATATATATATACATACATACAATACCGTTCAAAAGTTTGGGGTCACCCAGACAATTTTGTGTTTTCCATGAAAACTCACACTTATATTTATCAAATGAGTTGCAAAATGACTAGAAAATATAGTCAAGACATTGACAATGTTAGAAATAATTATTTTTATTTGAAATAATACTTTTCTCCTTCAAACTTTGCTTTCGCCAAAGAATGCTCCATTTGCAGCAATTACAGCATTGCAGACCTTTGGCATTCTAGCTGTTAATTTGCTGAGGTAATCGGGAGGAATTTCACCCTATGCTTCCAGAAGGCCCTCCCACAAGTTGGATTGGCTTGATGGGCACTTCTTGCGTACCATACGGTCAAGCTGCTCCCACAACAGCTCTATGGGGTTGAGATCTGGTGACTGTGCTGGCCACTCCATTACAGATAGAATACCAGCTGCCTGCTTATTCCCTAAATAGTTCTTGCATAATTTGGAGGTGTGCTTTGGGTCATTGTCCTGTTGTAGGATGAAATTGGCTCCAATCAAGCGCTGTCCACAGGGTATGGCATGGCGTTGCAAAATGGAGTGATAGCCTTCCTTATTCAAAATCCCTTTTACCTTGTACAAATCTCCCACTTTACCAGCACCAAAGCAACCCCAGACAATCACATTACCTCCACCATGCTTGACAGATGGCGTCAGGCACTCTTCCAGCATCTTTTCAGTTGTTCTGCGTCTCACAAATGTTCTTCTGTGTGATCCAAACACCTCAAACTTCGATTCGACTGTCCATAACACCATATTCCAATCTTCCTCTGTCCAATGTCTGTGTGCTTTTGCCCATATTAATCTTTTCCTTTTATTAGCCAGTCTCAGATATGGCTTTTCTTTGCCACTCTGCCCTGAAAGTCAGCATCCCGGAGCTGCCTCTTCACTGTAGACGTTGACACTGGTGTTTTGCGGGTACTATTTAATGAAGCTGCCAGTTGAGGACCTGTGAGGCGTCTATTTCTCAAACTAGAGACTCTAATGTACTTGTCTTGTTGCTCAGTTGTGCAGCGGGGCCTCCCACTTCTCTTTCTACTCTGGTTAGAGCCTGTTTGTGCTGTCCTCTGAAGGGAGTAGTACACACCGTTTTAGGAAATGTTCAGTTTCTTGGCAATTTCTCGCATGGAATAGCCTTCATTTCTAAGAACAAGAATAGACTGTCGAGTTTCACATGAAAGCTCTCTTTTTCTAGCCATTTTGAGAGTTTAATCGAACCCACAAATGTAATGCTCCAGATTCTCAACTAGCTCAAAGGAAGGTCAGTTTTATAGCTCCTCTAAACAGCAAAACTGTTTACAGCGGTGCTAACATAATTGCACAAGGGTTTTCAAGTGTTTTCTAATCATCCATTAGCCTTCTAACACAGTTAGCAAACACAATGTACCATTAGAACACTGGAGTGATGGTTGCTGGAAATGGGCTTCTATACACCTATATAGATATTGCATTAAAAACCAGACATTTGCAGCTAGAATAGTCATTTAGCACATTAACAATGTATAGAGTGTATTTCTGATTAATTTAATGTTACCTTCATTGAAAAAAACTGTGCTTTTCTTTCAAAAATAAGGAAATTTCTAAGTGACCCTAAACTATTGAACGGTAGTGTGTGTATGTATATATATATATATATATATATATATATATATATATATATATGCATGAGCTATAAAACGGACCTTTCTTTGAGCTAGTTGAGAATCTGGAGCATTACATTTGTGGGTTCGATTAAACTCTCAAAATGGCTAGAAAAAGAGAGCTTTCATGTGAAACTTGACAGTCTATTCTTGTTCTTAGAAATTAAGGCTATTCCATGCGAGAAATTGCCAAGAAACTGAAGATTTCCTACAACGGTGTGTACTACTCCCTTCAGAGGACAGCACACGCAGGCTCTAACCAGAGTAGAAAGAGAAGTGGGAGGCCCCGCTGCACAACTGAGCAACAAGACAAGTACATTAGAGTCTCTAGTTTGAGAAATAGACGCCTCACAGGTCCTCAACTGGCAGCTTCATTAAATAGTACCCGCAAAACGCCAGTGTCAACATCTACAGTGAAGAGGCGACTCTGGGATGCTGGCCTTCAGGGCAGAGTGGCAAAAGAAAAAGCCATATCTGAGACTGGCTAATAAAAGGAAAAGATTAATATGGGCAAAAGCACACAGACATTGGACAGAGGAAGATTGGAAAAAAGTGTTATGGACAGACGAATCGAAGTTTGAGGTGTTTGGATCACACAGAAGAACATTTGTGAGACGCAGAACAACTGAAAAGATGCTGGAAGAGTGCCTGACGCCATCTGTCAAGCATGGTGGAGGTAATGTGATGGTCTGGGTTTGCTTTGGTGCTGGTAAAGTGGGAGATTTGTACAAGGTAAAAGGGATTTTGAATAAGGAAGGCTATCACTCCATTTTGCAACGCCATGCCATATCCTGTGGACAGCGCTTGATTGGAGCCAATTTCATCCTACAACAGGACAATGACCCAAAGCACACCTCCAAATGATGCAAGAACTATTTAGGGAATAAGAAGGCAGCTGGTATTCTATCTGTAATGGAGTGGCCAGCGCAGTCACCAGATCTCAACCCCATAGAGCTGTTGTGGGAGCAGCTTTACCGTATGGTACCTAAGAAGTGCCCATCAAGCCAATCCAACTTGAGGGAGGGGCTTCTGGAAGCATGGGGTGACATTTTTCCTGATTACCTCAGCAAATTAACAGCTAGAATGCCAAAGGTCTGCAATGCTGTAATTGCTGCAAATGGAGCATTCTTTGACGAAAGCAAAGTTTGAAGGAGAAAATTATTATTTGAAATAAAAATCATCATTTCTAACCTTGTCAATGTCTTGACTATATTTTCTAGTCATTATGCAACTCATTTGATAAATATAAGTGTGAGTTTTCATGAAAAACACAAAATTGTCTGGGTGACCCCAAACTTTTGGTAGTGTATATATATATACACTGCTCCAAAAAATTAAGGGAACACATCAGATCTCTGTCAACGAAAGATTCAAGTTGAAAATCTTTACTGATAGAAATTGTGTAGTTAGTTGAGAACAAAATGACGTATCAGCATTCAATGCAAACAAAAATCTTTAATTGAGGGCTGGAGTTTAAATCCCCGAAAACCAAAGTATCTGGGCATGTTCCTGAAGAGGCGGCTAGATCAGGGCATCAGTGAGCTCCTGGACAGTCTGTGATGCTACTTGGCGGTGTCAGATGCACTGATTCATAATGTCCCAGAAGTTCTCAATTTGATTCAGGTCTAGGCAACGTGAACTGCCTACACTAGGGCCACAATAGGCTGGTCATTGTCCTGCACTAGGAAGAAACCAGGGTCCCCTGCACCAGTGTAAGCACTGACAATTGCGCCTAAGATTTAATTACGGTACCTAACAGCAGTCAGGGTACCGTGGGCTATTACGTGGAAGTTTGTGCAACCCCCCAAGGATTTGCCCAGACCATCACTGCTCCAAAATGGTCATGCCGGATTGACGGTGACTCTAGACCAGGGGTCTCAAACTCGGCCGGGTAAGTGGGCCGCATATAGAAAAAATGGGAAGTTGACGGGCCGCATTACTTTCAAATTTTGATACAATACAAAATTATTGTTAATCAATTAGTTATTTGAACTACTATAACACTACATTACTAGAATAATAATACTACATTACTATAATAATAGCGCTAGGTTTAAAATTTGAGATATTTCTCCACGTGCTTATTTCAACAATCCAGCTTTCCAGTTTAAGTGTCGCTAAATGCAGCCCGGCGGCTCAGTTAGCACACGTCAAGATTGGGCAGCCCCTTTTTAGATAGTGCCGCAGTGCCCTCTGTGGATGCTGCCGCAGTGCCCTCTGTGGATGCGGCCGCAGTGCCCTCTGTGGATAATGCAACACACCCCTAGATAAGGCCACAGTGCCCTCTGTAGATAAGGCCACAGTGCCCTCTGTAGATAAGGCCACAGTGCCCTCTGTAGATAAGGCCACAGTGCCCTCTGTAGATAATGCAACACACCCCTAGATAATGCCAGTGTCCTCTTCAGATACTGTCACACACCCACTTGTAGATAACGCCACAGTGCCCTCTGTAGAGGCTGCCACAGTGCCCTCTGTAGAGGCTGCCACAGTGCCCTCTGTAGAGGCTGCCACAGTGCCCTCTGTAGAGGCTGCCACAGTGCCCTCTGTAGAGGCTGCCACAGTGCCCTCTGTAGAGGCTGCCAAAGTGCCCTCTGTAGAGGCTGCCCCAGTGCCCTCTGTAGAGGCTGCCCCAGTGCCCTCTGTAGAGGCTGCCCCAGTCCCCTCTGTAGAGGCTGCCCCAGTCCCCTCTGTAGAGGCTGCCCCAGTGCCCTCTGTAGAGGCTGCCCCAGTGCCGTCAGGGGCTTGCCCAGAGCTGGAGTCCCAGGCAGAGCGCTAGTAGGCTCTTCCTGGGACTCCAGCTGTGCTCCTGACATCACTGGGATTCCTGCTCTGGGGAAGCCCCTGACATCATTGTCGATGTATGGACAGCGATGTCATAGGCTTCCCCAGAGTCCCGGAGCAGAGCCGATAATAGCGCTCTGCCCGGGACTCCGCTCTGGGGAAGACGCTGACACACTGTTCATATGTGGACAGCGATGTCAGGGAATTCCACAGAGTCCAGGAGCAGAGCCGACACCAGCGCTCTGCTCCGCTCTGGGCAAGACCCTGACACACTGTCCAATTCCACAGAGTCCCGGAGCAGAGCCGACACCAGCGCTCTGCTCGGGACTACGGCTCTGGGGAAGCCCCAGACATCGCTGCTCATATGTGGACAGCGATGTCAGGGAATTCCACAGAGTCTAGGAGCAGAGCCGACACCAGCGCTCTGCTCCGCTCTGGGCAAGACCCTGACACACTGTCCATATATGGGCAGCGATGTCAGGGAATTCCACAGAGTCCTGGAGCAGAGCAGACACCAGCGCTCTGCTCGGGACTCCGGCTCTGGGGAAGCCCCAGACATCGCTGTTCATATGTGGACAGCGATGTCAGGGAATTCCAGAGTCTAGGAGCAGAGCCGATACTAGCGGCTCTGTGTCCCGCGGGCCGCAGATGACAGCCCCAGGGGCCGCATGCGGCCCGCGGGCTTGAGACCCCTGCTCTAGACTATCACCTCTGTCACATGGGCGGAGTGTGAACCTGCACGCCTCTGTTAAGAGAACGGGGAGCCAATGGTGGACCTGCTAATTGTGGTGTTCTCTGGCAAATGCCAATCAAGCTGCATGGTGCTTGGCTGTGAGCACAGGTCCCACTACAGTACGTCGGCCCCTCATGCCACCATCACGGAGTCTGTTTGTGACACTTTGGTCAGAAACATGCACACTGGTAGCCTGCTGAAGGTAATTTTGTAGGGCTTTGGCAGTGCTCCTCCGCATAAAAATGTCAAATGCCCTCCTGGCAGACCGATTATTTCGGGAATTGGTGGGATTTGTGAGATGACATGTAGATTCATTGATTTCTATCTCAGACCTCATGTGGAAACTCTTCCATCATATATATGTGATTCAACTGATATTCTTGTATCCCTTGAAGGTCTGAGATTGGAATCAGACATGTATCTGGTCACAAGTGATGTTGAATCCTTGTATACATCAAAACATCATGATCATGGTCTACATGCATGCAGGTTTTTTATGCAGACAGGAAATTTAGCGTGTGAAATGGTTGAGCTCATCCTGGAACTGCTAGATTATGTGTTGAGGCATAACTTTTTTGTTTTTAAGGATAAATATTATCTACAAAATCGAGGCACTGCGATGGGGGCAACCTGCGCCCCATCCTATGCAAATCTATTTATGGGATTTTGGGAAAGATCTTTGATAACAAATGGCAATTGTGGTGATGAGTGGCAGGTCTTGTCTTGGAGATGTTTTATTGATGATGTATTGTTCATTTGGCAGGGGACTGAGGATGAGCTCAACCTATTTCTAAACCATCTGAACAATAATGAAATGGGTATTAAATTGGCAAGCAAGTACAGTAAAACCTAAATCGATTTTCTGGACCTAAAGATAAAGGTGGAGGCTGATGGTAAGCTTAACACCGATATTTTTAGAAAAAACACTTCTGTGAATTCCTATTTAACGGCTGACTCCTCCCACCCTAGAGACATCATTAGGGCCATCCCAAGAAGGCAATTCCTCCGAGCCAGAAGGATTTGCTCTACTGAGGATGTGTTTGAGCATTGATCCAAGGATCTGATGAACAGGTTCCTCAATAGAGGCTATGAAGAATCGGAAGTGAAACGCGAATATGAGTATGCTAAAACCAAGACCAGAACCGATCTACTCAAACCCCAATTGAAGGGAAGAAAAGGGTCGGATAATGTGGTAAGATACATATCTGGATACAATAAGCAATGGAACATCATGCGAGGTATCTTTGATAAGCACTGGTCTATTTTGAAAACAGACAAATGTCTATCCAGAATCATTACTCCTTTTCCATCTATGACACCACGTCGGAGTCCTAACCTCCGTGATATTTTAGTTAGGAGTCACTATGTTCCCTCGACATCCAATAAATATTTATTTGAATCTAGAGGGCCAAGGTGGGGTAACGTGTCATGCGGAAAATGCGGAGCCTGTCAGGTAATGGAAAGAACTGATTTGTTCTCTGGCTCAGACTGCACCAAAATGTATAAAATTGAGCATTTTGTAAATTGCAACACAAGGAATGTCATTTACCACGCATGTTGTCCCTGTAATAAGATTTACATCGGAATGACCTCAAGGGAGCTGAAAATGCGCATAATGGAACATATCAGGGATATTAAAGGCATTCAGCATAAACATAGTGGAGATGACGATATTCTTTTTGGTGACAGGAGTAAGCCTCTTGCTAGACATTTCAAGGAGTTCCATGGTAGTAATTGGAGATTGCTGAAAGTAAAGGGAATTGACCGTATTTATGCTGGGAACCGTGGGGGGGATACTGTAAAAAATCTTCTTAGAAAGGAAATGAAATGGATTGTTACCTTAGACACACTGTCCCCAAGGGGCTTGAACGAATCACAAAGTTTTGCATCCTTTTTATAATTATTCTGTTTAGGACTAATGCTGTTTTTATTTGTTATTTGTTGCTAGTGTCGAATTACCGGATTTCTGAAAAAAAGCGAATACTGAAGATTGTGAATTATATGGATCGGTGTTTATGACTATATATGTTGTATGATGCTAAATTTTGGGATAATATACATGCCGTTCTATATTGTATATGCATATATAATTTGGTATGTGTGGTGATATCAGTTATTGATATATTAATGTATATATGTATGCGTGTGTAGATTTTCATTCTTATTTTCGTTATATAATATGGATACTGAGGAGATCTATACGCGTATATACTGTCAATTGCTGATGTATTGGGCCAATGTATCTATTCTGGTTGTTTATGTAAGATTTGTTTATTCAGTCTACTCTGTCTATGTCTATCTCTATTTGTACCTGTTATTTATTTGTATTTGTATTATGGATTTATTTAATGTACGTGTGTAGAGAGTCTATATATGTACAAATTATTTGTATACACTGTGGGTTCACGTTGAGGATAATATTGTATATTTTGATATTATGTATTAATTTATTTATTTAATGTACTAGATAGCGTTCCAAATTCTAATATATAGAGTATATACGTGTATATATTTTTTTTTTATGGTTATAGGTTAATAATTCACAATATTTTTGGATACTGGATATTCATCTGGGTCGGAGCCCGTAATTCCTGTGGTCAGGTTGGGTTTCCGATCGAGGTGTTTATTCACGATTCCATTAACTTACACTTGTGCACTTTATATTTATTATAATTAATGGTTTAGGGTCTGGTCCGGGTTTTAGGTCCTCTTGTATATATATATATATTTATATATTTTTTTGGGGGGTTATATATTTTTATAACTATAACTATATTAATTAATTATATTCATATTTGGAATATTTGGTGACATAGTATTCTATAGTTTTTTGGTATGTATATGGATTTTTAAGATAGGGGTAGCATTGAAATATGTGTACAGTCATGGATTAGATATTTATTTATTTATTTGGAATGTATTAATGGTATTTTGTAATACTGATATAGGCATATTGTGATATACACTGATCAAATTTTATATTGACGTATATAAGCTTCAGCTTTCTATGGACCAATACTACAAACGACACTTTTTCCTCTATCAATCGTATGCTTCTTGTTTTACTCACTGGGTACGTGATGGGTGCGCATGCGGGTCACGTGGTCTCCTATGCGTCGGACCGGAAGTTGTCTCTAGGTTTGAGAACGAGTCCTGGTTTCCAGGTACAACTTCCGGCCGTGACACGGATGGTCTGGCGCGTGGAGATGGGCGTGACGTGTCGTGCGCCGATGAACATCACCTCATTTGAGGTGTACTTAAGGGGGGAAACATCTAGCATACCTCACCTCCTGACGAAGGAAGCGAAACGCTCGTCGAGGTGGTCCTCGGATTAGGTCCTTTTCATCATGTCCACCCCAGGTAACTAAATAGCCTATTTAGGCACTGATTTGATCTTGTACTCCCATATATGTGTTATGGTAACTATATATGCCAGACCTAGTGGATCATTCTAGATATCTGATCTTACGGCGATACTCTATTAGATTACAATTTTTTCAATACTGCTATATTGTAAAGTTGTTACTATGGGATATGGTGGACATTCCTATCTGGGGTGTTTTTAATTTTTTGTGTTTTAAACGTTTGTATTTTGTGGGTAATGTTTCCCTTATGGGATAATAAAGATTTATATTTGTTATTTTTTCTGTCTATTTGATATTATTTGCGCATCAGGTATATTTTTGGATCTTTTTCTCCTCCTGTTCCTCCCTGAACAAAGTTACCGGTCATGCTGATTGTTTGATGCCCTTGTCTGCCATCTTTGTGCTCCTATTAAGCCCTGCCAGAGACCTGTCAAAATCCCAACATACTGCAATACATTATTAATGTAGTAAATATTGCAAGCAATCCCTAGGGGGACTTATAGAAAAAATAAAACACAAAAACACAGTTAAAGTTCTTTTTAATGTAGAAAAAAAAAGTATTAAACGTTAGAAAAAACTTTTACCATTTTTTTTTCCTAAAGTAATGTTAAAAAAATAAACGTTAACAAAGCTGGTATCGCCGCGTCCATAAAAGTCCAAACTTTTACAAAATAATGTTATTTAACCCGCAAGTTTAACGGCGTAAAAAAACAAAAAACGCCCGAATTGCTGTTTTTTGGTCCACTTAGCTCCCAAAAAAAAACATAGAATAATAAGCCATCACACTGCCCAATTAACGGAAAAATAAAACCGTTTTCTTTTTATAAAAGTGGTAAAACATTAACAAAGATATCAATTTGGTATCGCCGGAATTTTGCCAGATTCACCCCACAAATATTTTTTTTCCAGCTTCCCACTGTCACGATGCGGGGTGTGGACCCACTGGGCTGCACCGCGTAGCGGAAAGGCAGCTGGCCAACCAGGTACAATACAATGTCTATAGTCCAGAAAGGGTACCTGTGCCAATATAGACAGTAGCGGTGATTCAGGCTTAAGATGAGGCTCCGGCAGCAGACATACAAACAGTGGGTGTTACTCAGTAGATTCAGCAGAAGACACAACTCGACTTCAACTCTAGATGGCACAGAAGCAAGTTAGCACAGTATACAGGGTACAGGCAGCAAGAACGGGTAACACCGGGAATTGGAAAACACTAGGAGACCATTTGCAAGACAAACTAAGGTAACACAACAACGCTCCGGCAAAGATCAAGAGGGCAGAGCCCTTTTTATAGTCCCGAAGCATTCTGGGCTAATTGCACATTCACAGCAACTGGACGCGTACTGGTCTCTGAACCAGGAAGTGAGTGCCGGCGTCTCTCAGGAGGGAGATGCCGCCGAGAACTCACACGTCCATGGCCGTGGCCATCAGAGGGTAAGTCAGAACGACGGTCCGCTGCCATAGACGTTACAGTATCCCCCTCTTACGCCCTCTCTTCTTGGGACCAGAGCGGGAGAGGAACTTCTTCACGAGGACAGGAGCATCGATGTTCTCCTCTGGCTCTTAAGACCTCTCTTCTGGACCAAATCACCTCCAATCCACCAAATAAAACGTCCTTCCTTTCACTTTCTTGGTGGCCAGGATCTCCCTCACTTCGAAAGTCCCTGACGAGCCGCCAGGAGCCACTGCGGAACTAGGAGTCCCAGAGTAGCGGTTCAGGACCACGGGCTTCAGCAGGGAGACATGGAAGGAGTTAGGGATCTTGAGGGTAGAAGGCAGCCAAAGCTTATACGACACAGGATTAATTTGCAGCAGAATCTTGAAGGGTCCACCGCCTGCAGAATAGAAGATCGGGTCTGTTGCCATATCTGCAGAAAGTCCCTGAAGGTAGGGTCAGCTGCAGGCACCTGGGACATAGTAGAGACAGGAAGAGGTATTCTAGGATGTTGGCCGTACACAATGCAGAACGGGCTGGAGATGGTGGACTCACTAGTATGGTTATTATAGGAGAACTCAGCCCACGGGAGCAGCTGCACTCAGTCATCATACCGCCTGGAGACAAAGTGCCGCAGATAGTTTTCCATAATCTGGTTAACCCTTTCGACTTGACCATTTGACTGAGGATTGTAGGCCGAGGAGAAGTCCAATTTTGCACCGAGGAGGCTGCAGAATGCTCTCCAGAACTTCGAGGTGAACTGGACCCCACGATCCGAGACAATATGCAGAGGCAAGCCATGCAGACGGAAGATGTGTTGAACGAAGAGATCAGCCAGTCGAGCAGCAGAAGGCAGGCCTGTCAGAGGAACAAAATAAGCCATTTTAGAAAATCGATCCACCACCACCCAGACGACACTGCATCCAGCAGAGAGAGGGAGATCGGTGACAAAGTCCATTGCAATATGTTGCCAGGGGGCATCAGGCATAGGCAGTGGTTTGCGCAGGCCAGCTGGTCTGGGGTGGGAAACTTTATCTGCTGCGCATACCGTACAGGAGGAGACAAAGTCCATGACGTCTTTGGGCAGCGTGGGCCACCAGAACTGACGGGCAATTAGGTCTCGGGTCTTATGGACACCCGCGTAACCTGCCAGCTTAGAACTTTGACCCCAGTGAAGGATTCTTCCTCTGTCTGCCAGACCTACAAAAGTCCTTCCCAGAGGAATATCTCTAACTAGCAGAGGGTTGACAGGGAAGATGAGAGAAAGGTCAATAATATTCTATGGGGATTCCACAGTGTCCTCTGTCTCAAATTACCTAGACAAGACATCGGCCCTCACATTCTTGTCAGCAGGTCAGTAGTGTAGCTCAAACTGGAACCAAGCAAAGAACAACGACCACCTGGCTTGACAAGGATTCATCCGTTGAGCCGTCTGAAGATAGGTCAGGTTCTTGTGTCTTCCATGAAGACCAGGATAGGATGAGCTGCGCCTTCTAGTAGGTGTCTCCATTCTTGCAGGGCCAGCTTGATGGCCAGTAACTCCCGATCCCCAATCGAGTGGTTGCGCTCTGCGGGAGGAAAAAGCTTGGAGTAGTAGCCACATACCACAGTCTTGCCTTTCGAACCTCTCTGGAACAAAAGTGCGCCAGCACCAACAGAGGAGGCGTCCACCTCTAGCGAAAACTGTAGGGATACATCAGGATGATGAAGAATAAAGGCTTATGTGAAGGCCTTTTTTAAGGTTTTGAACACGGCTTCTGCTTCTGGAGCCCACTCCTTGCATTCATGCCCTTTTTGGTGAGAGTGGAGATGGGAGCTGTCAAAGAAGAGAAGTTGGGAATGAACAGCCGATAGAAGTTGGTGAATCCCAGGAAGCGTTGTATGGCCCTTAAGCCTTGAGGGAGTGGCCATTCCAGGACAGCCTTTACCTTCTCAGGGTCCATTTTGAGGCCCTGATCGGAGATGATATAGCCCAGGAAGGGTAGAGACTTTCTTTCAAACACGCACTTCTCCAGCTTGGCATAAAGATGATTCTCCCTTAAACTAAGCAAAATCTGGCGGACATGTCTCTGATGAGTTACTGGATCTGGGGAAATAATCAAAAAGTCCTCGAGATACACCACAACACAGATATAGAGGAGATCACAAAAAATGTCATTGACAAATTCTTGAAACACCGTGGGGGCATTGCACAGGCCAAAGGGCATAAGCCAGGTATTCGTAGTGCTCATCATGTGTATTAAATGCAGTCTTCCACTCGTTACCCTGATCCGCGGCAGGTCCAGTTTAGAAAAAAAATGTTGCCCCCAGTATGCGATCAAACAGTTCTGAGATCAAAGGCAATGGGTAATCTGTTTTTCACCATGATCTGGTTGAGCCCCCAGTAGTCAATGCAGTGTCGAAGGGATCCATCTTTTTTCTTGACAAAGAAAAACCCGGCTCCGGCCGGGGATGAGGATTTACGTATGAAGCCCCTCTCAAGATTCTCCTTAATGTAGGTCGACATAGACTGGGTCTCAGGTAAGGAGAGAGGGTATACTCTACCGCGAGGAGGGGACAAATCAGGAACCAAGTCGATAGGACAATCATACGCTCGATGTGGAGGCAACGTCTCTGCTTCCTTCTTGTCGAAGACATCCGAGAACAGAGAGTAACAAGGAGGCAATCCTGCCAATAACTGATGTGGAGGAGACTGAGGCGGATGGATATACCCTAGACAGCGGTTGAGACACTTGGAGACCCACTGGAGAACCTCTCCAGAATTCCAATCCAGGACTGGGGCGTGTAGACGGAGCCAGGGCAAACCCAGCAGCACAGGGTTGACAGCCTTGGGCAGGACAAATAGGGAGATGAGCTCGGAGTGAAGGGCTCCCACTTGAAGCCTCAATGGCTTGGTCACAGACAAAATTGGGTCAGGCAGCGGAAGTCCATCTACCGAGGCAACGGTCAACGGCCTTTCCAGAACAGTGGGCAAGTGAAGCAGGTCCAGAAGGTCTTGGCAGATGAAATTAGCTGCAGAGCCAGAGTCCAGGTAGGCAGAGACCGGATGGGGCCTCTCGCCAGCGATGATGGTCACAGGAATGAACAGTTTGGAGGAGAGTTCTCTATTAAATGCTGTATCGCCCAGGGTTGTCTCTCCAACCAATCCTAGGCTGTGGGTTTTTTGGGCTTCTGAGGAGACAGACACATGACATGGCCAGCGAGGTCGCAATATAGGCAGAGTCCAGAGGTGCGCCTGAGCTGTTTCTCCTGGACTGACAGTTTAAGCCGGTCCACCTGCATTGGGACCTTGGGTGGAGTAGTAGAAGAAGGAAAGAGGGGTTGCTGTAAGTTGGGCGCCAGTCTAGGAAGCCGTCTATCTTGTCGAACTGCTTGAGATCTTTCTTTGAGCCTTATGTCCACACGAGTGGCAAGTAGAACCAGCTTGATCTTGGATGATAGGCCATGCAAGAAGGAAGCTACCAATGCCTCGTTGTTCCAGGACAGTTCTCCTGCCAGGGTCCGGAACTGGATGGTGTACTCGCCCACGGAGGCGTCTCCCTGGCGAAGGTTCAGCATAGCAGTGGCTGCTGATGAGACTCGTCCAGGCTCCTTGAACACCGTACGGAATAACAGCACGAACCCCTGGAAGTCTTGGGTCTCGGGTCTCTGTCATTCCCAGATTGGGTTCGCCCACGCCAGGGCCTTGCCGGCAAGGAGATAATGAAGGCAATCCTGGCTCCATCTGAAGGAAAGGCTCTGGCGTGCAGGGTGAAGTGGATGACACTGGTTAAGAAATCCCCTGCACACGCTTGTGTCTCCGTGGAAACGAGGTGGCAGTGGTAGCGAGAACCGAGGATCAGAACCGGAGCTACCAGAAGGTGTAGCAGGAGTGTAAATTGGAGGAGCTTGAACAGGAGCAGAGAAGGAAGCAGCTAGCGCCCCTAGTTGCTGTGCCATGTCTACTGCCACAAGAATTTGATCCTGTCGTGCTCGCAGATCCTGCAGATCCGCCTGCATGGCTTAGGAGGGTGACAGACACTTGAATTGACCAGCGGGGTCCATGGCCTGAGCGTACTGTCACGATGCGGGGTGTGGACCCACTGGGCCGTAGTGCGTAGCAGGAAGGCAGCTGGCCAACCAGGTACAATACAATGTCTATAGTCCAGAAAGGGTACCTGTGGCAATGTAGACAGTAGCGTTGATTCAGGCTTAAGATGATGCTCCGGCAGCAGACAAACACCTGGTGGGTGTAACACAGTAGATGCAGCGGAAGACACAATTTGACTTCAACTCTAGACGGCACAGAGGCAAGGTAGCACAGGATACAGGGTACAGGCAGCAGGAACGGGTAACACTGGGAACTGGAAAACACTAGACCATTTGCAAGACAAACTAAGGTAACACAACAACTCAGGCAAAGAACAAGAGGGCAGAGCCCTTTTTATAGTCCAGCAGCATTCTGGGCTAATTGCACATTCACTGCAACTGGATGCATACTGGTCCTTTAAGGCCGTGCGCGCGCCCTGCGGGAGACAGTCTCTGAACCAGGAAGAGAGTGCCAGCGTCTCTCAGGCCGCCGTGAACTCACACGTCCATGGCCGCAATCGTCAGAGGGTAAGCCAGAACGATGGTCCGCGGCCATAGACGTTACACCCAGTACATTATATGGTACATTAAATAGTGGCAGGAAAAACTACGACTTGACCCTCAAAAAATGAACCCATATATGGCTATGTCGACGGAAATATAAAAAAAGCTATGGCTTTTGGAAGGTGGGAAGGAAAAAACGGAAATTAAAAAAATGAACGAAAATTGGGTGCATCATTAAGAGGTTAATTGACTCAGGGTTATACTGTGATGCTTAAGTGTTCCCTTCATTTTGTTGAGCAGTGTATTTATTTTCTATCTATATTTATTGCTTTTTAGATTTAGTACATGATTACGGCTAAATTCACACCACGTTCGTTTTAAACGTTCCCACCAAACGTATAGACACACACATGCAACTGTATCTGACGTGGTATACATTTCTTTTGTATACTGTTGTATTAAGAAGTGCAGTTGACTATGCTTTTTAATACATGCTTTTTTATGCTATTCAATACAGCTGCAAAATACGGCTGCAACTGCATATCCCAGCCAAACATGTGCCATATGGACACTATTTTGGCTTACTTTTAGTCATCAATGTCTATAGGCACATTAAAAAAAAAAAGTATGGAGATTTTTCCGACATATACGCCAACAGTACACCACATTGGTGCGGGTGAATTTAGCCTTAGTGCCATCTTTCCTTTGACTTTAAATGATTACCTTTATCTCCTTCTTGTAGTCATCAGTATCAGTCAGTAGGTCATCTCTATGTATCCTTGCCACCTCACCAGAAGGTCTCCCAACAAAATAGGTGAGATTTCCACAGTCATGGATAATGGATCCTGAAAAGAAATTAGTAAAATATAGACAAGAGAAAACACTATTTCGAAACATCTTATTCTTCCCATTAGACATCTTGCTCATCTATGGCAAACCATAGCTTCCATGCGAAAAGTCAGAGAGACATATCGTCCAGGGATCTGCTCATTCACACGCCATTCATTGTGCTACAATTTTTACTCTGCAAACAGATGTTCTACTCTAAAAAGGAAACATCACTTGTAGACATTTCATGGAAATGAAACATAAAAATGGCTGAGCAGGCTACATGATGATGTCAAATAATACTAAAAGGTGTACACTAAAATCTAAACCGCTAATAAACTAATAGTTTTATGGCAAATTGGAAGATCACAAAGCGATAAAAAACAGGACACATTATATTTTGTGGGCATATGTGCCTCAATCCGCTTCAATTATTATAAAAAAAGTGAATGAAACTCATGACTTTAATATGAGGTAAATATTCATGGTTCCTCCAACTGAACTTATTAGAAAAATATGATTAATAACTCTAAAGTAAGATGGGGAATGTAATGAGGTGACTGTTATTTTGCATAATACATGTTTATTGAAAAATATTTAACAGAGAAATACAGAGGAAAAGAGCTTAAGGGCTTGTCCACACGTAACGGAATTGCTGCAGAAAATTTCTGCAGCAATTCCGTTTAAAGTAGCAGACTTTCCGCTGCGGCAAAATTCAATTTTCTTCAGTTTTGACTGCGTATTTTGCTGTGTTTTTCACAAAGCAAGGAGATGGTGACATCTCTGAAAAACGCAGCAATTCAGCCCACTTTCCGCAGCAGGAATTGACATGCTGCGGTCCGAAAAATACGCACTGCAGGTGAATTTCTGCTCGGAATATTTACGCAGCGTGCGGATCAGATTTCTTAAATCTCATCCACTATGCTGCTACTGTATTCTGCTGCGTATTTTCCGTCCGCAATTTCCAGACGGACAATACGCAGCAATTCTGCTGCATGTGGACGAGCCCTAACAGAGAACGTCTTAAAGTAGAACTAAACCTAATGTCAGAAGCGTATAGCTTAAAAAATAACTGTTAATATTGATCATATATATATATATATATATATATATATATATATATATATATATATATATATATATATATATATATATATATATATATGTGTGTTTCTGGAGGTTCTAAGTATTGGTAATAATTGAGAGAACGCAGTGGGTACAACATTATTCTGGACATGTCGTCAGTAATCCCATGAACGCTACAGTTATCCCCAGGCTGAAATGGCTGCTTACACACGATAGATTACAGAAAAAGATAGACTATGGGTTTATGGAAGTGCATAAGTCATATTCAGCTATCCACATTTGTTGTTGCGCATTTTGTGCTGTGGTTCTTATAGAATTTCACCAAGTATACACTGACAAAGCCATTATAATCATACCTTCTTCATACCATCCACTGTTAGAGCAGATAGACAGCACCTTTTGTCCTGGTAGAAGCGGGTGATCATTTTTCAGAACGGATGCCTCTAGAATAATTTGGAGTAAAAATACATATGTATAATGGATAGTGGCATAATACTACAAAATAAGTGATGTTCCATGTCCCAACATTTAATAAGCTATTTTAGACTTTATCAGACAACATGATGCAACCAGCGTTAATGGAAACTTACTCCTACAGGGACTCTCCACTATGTTTAATGTCTTTATTAACAAGCTGAGTGTAAGTGAAATTTAGAAAGTGGTCATGCAATTATAAATAACAAGTAGATAGAGTGATCGCACATGATACGTAACACTATATACTATATACACAGACTGTTGAAGAGCAAGTGGAAGAATATCTAGTTCTCTGGTGTTGCATAATACGTCTGTCTATTCAGATTGCACTACAGCCATTTTAGACGTACTGACCAATGTTACCAGCACATTTCACATGAAGAAAATAAGCTGTAATAGAAGATTTAATTTTCTATATTCAGTACAGGTCTGCATTAGGAAGTCGATTTGTAAGGCATTGGATCATTTCAAAGATTTCCGTTTTTCTGGTTTATCCTCCATATCATTAGCACATGTGATGGAGGATATCATCAGTGGCAATAAAAGGCAGTCATTTCATCAGCTAGATCAGGGGTCTCAAACTTTGCCGGGTAAATGGGCCGCACATAGAAAAAATGTGAAGTTGACGGGCCGCATTACTTTGAAATTTGACACAATACTAAATTATTGTTAATCAATGAGTGATTCGAACTACTATAATAATACTACATTATTATAATAATACTAGTACTACATTACTATAATACTACATTACTATAACAATACTACACTACTGTAACAATACTACATTACTATAATAATAATAATACAACTTTTCTATAATACTACTACATTACTATAATACTACATTACCATAATACTACATTACTATAACAATACTATACTACTGTAACAATACTACACTACTGTAACAATACTACATTACTATAATAATAATACAACTTTTCTATAATACTACTACATTACTATAATACTACATTACTATATTAACAATAGTACATTAGTACAATAATAATACTACATTACTATAACAATTCTACATTACTATAATAATAATACTACATTTTTATAATACTACTGCATTACTATAATACTACATTACTATAACAATACTACATTACTATAATAATACTACACTACTGTAACAATACTATATTACTATAATAATACTACATTTCTATAATACTACTGCATTACTATAATACTACATTACTTTAACAATACTACATTATTCTAATACTACATTACTATAATACTACAGCATTACTATAATACTACATTACTTTAACAATAATAATACTACATTTCTATAATACTACTACATTACTATAATACTACATTACTTTAACAATACTACATTATTATAATACTACTGTAAAGGATCTGCCAGGCACAGCTTCGGGGTTAATGCCCATAGATAATCAGTCTGCACCTGCTTCTATGTCTGTGAGACTGACTCCATCTTCCACCACTCAGGGTGGCAGGCTTAGGAGTGGGAGAACCTATCACAGCCTGGCCAGACGGAGCTAGCTCCCGCCCTCTGTCTATTTATTCTTGCCTTTCCTGTTCCTCCTTTGCTTGTGATTCTTCTCGTTTGGTTTCCTGGCCCTGCTGAAGCTTCTTGTACCATTGTCCTTGCTTCTTATTGACCCCGGCTTGCTGACTACTCTCCTGCTCTGTGTTTGGTACCTCGTACACTCCTGGTTTGACTCGGCTTGTTTACTACTCTTCTGCTCTGCATTTGGCACCTCGTACTCTCCTGGTTTGACTCGGCTTGTTCACTTCTCTTGTTGCTCACGGTGTTGCCGTGGGCAACTGCCCTTTCTCCCCCTAGCTCTGTGTACCCTTGTCTGTTTGTCTGTCGTGCACTTATTGAGCGTAGGGACCGTCGCCCAGTTGTACCCCGTCGCCTAGGTCGGGTCGTTGCAAGTAGGCAGGGACTGAGTGGTGGGTAGATTAGGGCTCACTTGTCTGTCTCCCCACCCCCGTCATTACAACTACATTACTATAACAATACTACATTACTATAATACTACTACATTACTATAATACTACATTACTATAATACTACTACATTACTATAATACTACATTACTATAACAATACTACATTACTATAATAATACTACATTACTATAACAATACTACATTACTATAATAATACTACATTACTATAACAATACTACATTACTATACCAATACTACATTACTATACTAATACAACAATATTACAGTACTAGAATACTACATTACTATAACAATAGTACATTACATAATAATACTACATTACTATAATAATACTACATTACTATAATACTACATTACTATAATAATACTAATAATAATAATACTACTACTACTACATTACTATAATACTACATTACTATAACAATACTACATTACTATACCAATACTACATTACTATAATACTACATTACCATAACAACAATACTACATTACTATCACAATACTACATTACTATCACAATACTACATTACTATAATAGTAATAATAATAATACTACATTACTATAACAATACTACATTACTATAATAACACTACATTACTATAACAATACTACATTACTATAATACTACATTACTATAATAATAGCGCTAGGTTTAAACTTAACGGAAATAAGCGAGTTATTTTAACAATCCAGTTTTCCAGTTTAAGTGCCGCTAAATGCAGTCTGGCTGCTCAGTTGGCAGCGTTTGGCAGACACAAGAATATCAAGAGTGGGCAGTCCCTTTTTAGATAGTGCCAAAGTGCCCTCTGTAGATACGTCCACACACACACACACACACACACACACACACGCACACACACCCATAGATGATGCCACAATGCCCTCTGTAGATAATGCCACAGTGCCCTCTGTAGATGGTGCCACACAGCCCCCTGTAGATAATGCCACAGTGCCCTATGTAGGTAATGCCACCCCCTCTAGATAATGCCACAGTGCCCTCTGTAAATAATGCGACAATGCCGTCTGTAGATATTGCCACAGTGCCCTCTGTAGATAATGACACATCCCCCCTAGCTAATGCCACAGTGCCCTCTGAAGATAATGCAGCAGTGCCCTCTGTAAATAGTGCCACACACACATCCCCTATAGATAGTGCCACACACATACACACCTCTGTAGATAGCTCAATTGGGGCTCCCTCTAGGACTGGAATCGTCAGCCAGAGCATTTCCGATGCTTAGGCCGGGGATTCCTCTGCTGGAAGAGCCCCTGACGTCACTGTCCATAGACAGTGACGTCAGGGGCAACCCCAGACCTGGAGTCCCAGAGCAGAGAACTCTGGGACGTCATGAAGGAGCGCTGGCACACTCATCCTTCGACCTGCTCTCTCCTCTTCCAAGGAAGCTATGGTGCCCCACGGGCTGCAGATGACAGCCTCGGGGGCCGCATGTGGCCCTTGGGCCGCGTGTTTGAGACCCGTGAGCTAGATGATGATAAGTGTGGCACTTTGTTCTGTTAGAGGATCGAAATGTACTTATCATGGTAAAAACAGTCAATAACTACAATTCTGTAATGTTCTGCTAAACAATTCCTGACATATTTTCTGGTATTACAAACAACAACTAAGCATGGTTTACAATATTGTACAGCCCTAAATTTGCTGTGTAAAAGTTTTTGGGCATTAAAAAAGGCTATTGTTATGTAGACAGGAATGGTAGGACTATAACTATCCAGCATATTACATCAGCTCATCATTATTATGATACAATCATTGTAACTTAAAAGGGTCTTCTCATCTACAAAATATGCCAAAACTGTCTGATGGCTGCGGGTCCCGCACCTATTTCTAGAACTAGAGAGCAATTGTGACCCTGGGCAGTCAGCAGGTAAAATATATAGTCAACAAAAGGAATGCCTGCAGGCAAACAGAAACCCTTATTTCCTGACTACCCACAATATAATAGAAAAATAAACGAACAAGTTTTATTAAGCTACGTGTAGCAAAAGACAGACCACATAAATGTCAGTTTAAAATTATCACTGTCAAAGTGCCGAAGTGAAAGTGAAAACAGCCAGCTAGGGAGCTCGGCAGAACATTCAGACGACCAGGGTGAATACTGACTGAATCAGAGTCAGTTGCGAGGCAGAGGCCACACTTTAGTGAATCGGCATTATATTCGGCTAGGACAGGAATTAAAAAACACTTTAAAGCCCCCCCGACATGTTTCGCTAGCTAGTAGCGTCCTCAGGGGTACATGGGGCTAATGGCGACGCGGCGAGAAAACAAACATTCTTATGGGGATGTGGAGTGACGTAGATGGGGGGCGGGTATGCGAACAGGCCGCCAATCAGACACTTCAGGACATCGCAAACACCAGACGAAGCGACCCAGCCAATAGGGATCACCATGGTAGAGGACCAATAGGAGGCAGCGAGTGACATAGGCGTACTGTCGATAAGGCTAGATTAGCTTGTGAAGACGCGCATGAGCAATAGTCAATGACAGGGACTTAGAAAAATACTGAGAGACTAAGCTACAATAGAGATCGGCGCAAGCGCCGTAGCTGACAATAAGAACATAGAGTAGACGCCCCATAATATATTCCTCCGGAGGAGACGCGCATGCGCTATGGCACATAGCAGACACTTAGAAAAATAATGAGCACTAAAAGCAACAGCAGAATGTATGGGAAGTCGGCGCAAGCGCCGTAGCCGTCAATCCAGACTTAGAGCAGGCACATAACGATATCATCATATTAGCCACACGCGTGCGCAATGACGCTTATCCCGAACTTAGAAAAATAGTGGCAAAAACAGAATTGTAGACGGTCGGCGCAGGCGCCATAGCTACAATTCAGAACTTAGTGCAGATGTATAGTCGTCATTGCCGAATTGGTGTAGGAAAGACGCGCAAGCGCAATATGACATGATAGGGACTTAAAAGAGTATGGATAGCCACAGTAACCTGACAAACCGGCGTGTGCGCCGTAACTGTCAGCTGGACCTTGACACAGAGAGTGGTGAAGTCCCCCGTTACGAATAACAAAGGGCTCCCGATCAGGGCTACAGGAACAGTCCATGTCATACATAACTGCACAGCACAATCAGAGGAGAACAAAACAATACGTAATCAGACAAAATATTCAAAATAAACGTAAATGTCAGGAATGTCCCTACCGCTCTAAGCCACAAACCCTAGTGACAGCAGCCCTCCCGCTAAGGCATCCAAGGGTATGCCCATAATGGTGCAATTATCCGTGATAGGCACATCCAATATCCCAGTAGGGATAATGCGTACTACATATATAGATGAATTCTTGAATGTATATGATAAATATAATTAAACAAAAATAATAATCGCGGTCGCACATTAAGAGACATATATGGTCATAACTGGTAATTCCATAGTAAGATAAACCATAACAAACTAAGAGATAAAGCCGCCCTATTAGGAGGGGCCAAAATTAACATAATAAAGGCGATTAATCTAAACCAAAAGCACCAACTGATCATATATGAGTATAAACGATACAGAGATTATAAGGGATAACAATAGACAATGAAGACATCCATACAGTACATGAAGGGAAATGCGAAACGAATCAAAGAAAGGCACTATAGGTGAAGCCCTCATTCAATCCCTGAGGGGTCATGGTACCGAGGCGGTGGATCCAACGTGCTTCCTCCTGTAGGAGTTTGCGATCTAGGTTACCAGCCCTGGGTCCCAATTTTAGTTGTTCAATGCCCCAAAATTGGAGTAACTTGGGGTTATCCGGATGAAACCTATGCATATGTCTAGAGAGAGTGGTATCCTCTTTAAGGTTGATGGTACTGAGATGTCTCGATACTCTCCTCCTCAGTTCCTGCAGGGTCTTACCGACATATAATTTCGGGCAGGGACATTTAGCCAAATAGATGATCCCGCTACTCTGGCAATTAAGAAATTGCTTAATGTGATATGATCTATTATCTGAGGGGTTAGTGAAACTTCTAACGCTAGGCATCAGGGGACAAAAAGAACACCTACCGCAGGGATGAAACCCAGTTACAGGTGATTTTAGCCAAGTAGATGGTGTGTTAGGGGAGGTGGGGGAATAATGGCTATGTACCAAAAAATCACGGAGATTTTTACCCCTACGATAGGTGATGGCAGGGTTGGTCGGGAGTACCTCCACTAAATCTGGGTCAGCGGTAAGGATAGACCAATGCTTCCTTAGAACGCCAACCACCTGGGAGGAGCATACGTCGAAAGTGCCAATGCAACGGATGGCATTGGACGATGGTGGCAATGCGGATACAGCACCTCTATCAGAAAGTAGTTCAGATCTTTGAGATGCCCTGGCCCTAGCATAAGCCCTATGGAGCCACTTTTTAGGATACCCCCGTGCCAAGAATTTATGGTAAAGACCATCGCATTCTTTCTGAAAAGAAGACTCATCAGAACAGTTGCGTTTGGCTCGTAGGTATTGACCGATAGGTATCCCTCTCTTCAGGGCAGGGGGGTGATGGCTATTCCAGTGCAGGAAACTGTTGGTCGCTGTAGCTTTACGGAATATATCAGTTTGGACACCGCCAACAGGGTCCAAAGAGATCTTAAGGTCAAGAAAATCAATTACCCGATCGTTTATATCAAACGTGAATTTCATACCAATAGAATTGTTGTTGAGCATAGACATGAAGTCAGTAAAGATGTTGACATCCCCATCCCATAGGATGAGGATGTCATCGATATATCTGCCCCAAAAGGAGATATGTGACGTAAAGTAAAGTAGATCGTCGGAAAAGACAATGGTGTCTTCCCACCAACCCAAGAAAAGGTTGGCATAGGAAGGTGCACAGACAGTGCCCATGGTCGTGCCTTTTATCTGATGATAATATTTGGCATCAAAGGTGAAAAAATTATGAGTGAGCAAAAAACGTAATAGTGATAGAACAAAATTATTATGACGATGAAATTGGGTGCCTTTGGTGCTCAGAAAATATTTAACTGCAGTGAGACCTAGGTCGTGCTGAATGTTAGTGTATAATGACTCCACGTCTATGCTCGCCAACAGGGTGGTGGGGGTGACACTGATCTCTTGAATCCTGGTGACGGTGTCCTTAGTATCCTTAAGATGAGATGACAGAGCAGAAACAAAAGGGGACAGAATCTCGTCCACATAAAGACTTATGTCCTGTGTAAGGTTGTCGTTTCCCGACACTATAGGTCTGCCAGGGATAGGGTTCTTGTTTTTATGAACCTTTGGTAAGGCGTAAAAAGTTGCAAGAGTGGGAGTGGGATTGTACAGACGTTTGAATTCATCCAAAGTGATAAGATTATCACTCTTAGCGTCGGTAAGAAGATCAAACAGTTCTGATAGGTAGCTAGTGGTAGGGTTGCTTTTTAAGATGGTGTAAGTTGTATGGTCACCTAGCAGCCTATGGACCATATCTGCATAGTCCACACGGTCCATCACTACAATGTTGCCTCCTTTATCCGAGGGCTTAAACACCAAATCCGCATTACCACACAAATCGTCCAACGCCACCCTCTCGTCACTGCTAAGGTTACCAAAGGCCATAGACCTACCACCTCTCAGGCTTTTAAGGTCTTTACAGACCATTTTAACAAAGACATCAATATGTCCATACTGAGAGAAAGGGGGAGTAAGCTTGGACTTGGGGCGCAGCGACGAAAAGGGACCAACCGCCTCGGAGACTCCAAATTGGTTCTCATGAAGGAGACTCTCGAGAGCCCTCATGGTATTTTGTTCCTGACGATCATGACGAATACCGTCCTGTATGGAACCCTTAAAATGCTTGTGTAGGGCAAATTTCTCGCGAAAAGGTTAATATCTATCTATTGTAACTTAGTCTCTCAGTATTTTTCTAAGTCCCTGTCATTGACTATTGCTCATGCGCGTCTTCACAAGCTAATCTAGCCTTATCGACAGTACGCCTATGTCACTCGCTGCCTCCTATTGGTCCTCTACCATGGTGATCCCTATTGGCTGGGTCGCTTCGTCTGGTGTTTGCGATGTCCTGAAGTGTCTGATTGGCGGCCTGTTCGCATACCCGCCCCCCATCTACGTCACTCCACATCCCCATAAGAATGTTTGTTTTCTCGCCGCGTCGCCATTAGCCCCATGTACCCCTGAGGATGCTACTAGCTAGCGAAACATGTCGGGGGGGCTTTAAAGTGTTTTTTAATTCCTGTCCTAGCCGAATATAATGCCGATTCACTAAAGAGTGGCCTCTGCCTCGCAACTGACTCTGATTCAGTCAGTATTCACCCTGGTCGTCTGAATGTTCTGCCGAGCTCCCTAGCTGGCTGTTTTCACTTTCACTTCGGCACTTTGACAGTGATAATTTTAAACTGACATTTATGTGGTCTGTCTTTTGCTACACGTAGCTTAATAAAACTTGTTAGTTTATTTTTCTATTATATTGTGGGTAGTCAGGACATAAGGGTTTCTGTTTGCCTGCAGGCATTCCTTTTGTTGACTATATATTTCTAGAACTAGGCCCCCTGACTCCCTCCCCGTCCTCGTGGCTCTTTGGCTACTGACTGACAATGTGGTCGGGAGGATGTAAACTGCCAAAGTCGTTGAGCTGCACTGTCTCCGTAACTCCTTTAGAAGTGAATGGGAGTTACAGAAATAGAATAGCTCAGTGAGGTACGCTGTTTCCGAAACTAAGGTGATAAGGAAACAGCGTAGCTCACTGTGCTACGCTGTTTTCGTAACTTTCATCCACTTCTATGGGGGTTATGGAAACAGCATAGCTCAGTGAGTTCGGATGTTTCTGTACTCCCGACCACCTCAGTTAGTCAAGTCAAAGTAATAAAGTAATCTCTTACTCAATGACTGATCCCTAGTATATTGTTTTCAATTAAGGTTTACATCCTTGTTTGATAGTGATAATTGTAAAAGGATGCAAGGAAATGTAATGATATAAAACTTTCCAAAAACGGTAACAAAAATTATGATTCAGAATAGCAGAAAATACCTAGTGATGAGGATCTTGTTTGAGTACCAACACCAAGTTCAGGAAGAGTTATGTAGGATTAAACGGGTGAGTAACCTGAAGGGTTCATATTACGGCTGCAACACCTGGACCCCTTTGTGGTTCTACTGAACAAAACTTTGTCAATTCAATAGAACCGTGCGGGGTCCAGGTGTTACAAAAGTATTCAGTAAGATGCAGTCGTATTACAGCCGCTTGATATTGGCCTTAGACTTAGAACTTCTTTAGCTAAAGGCTCCATATAAGAGTTGTATCAAAAGAGAAAATAGTTTTTTTTTGGCGAGTTACGATTTTTACATTTGCTAGTCTAGACTGACAAGATCTTCTCTACTGAACCACAATTTTAAACCCAATTCAATTAAAGTCCAAAAATGTAATTCTATATTTACCCACATAAATTAGTGCGCATGCTGCAGATTTAGTTGCAGATGTTGTGCTTGCTGCAGAAACAACCCTATTTAGATGAATGGAACTAATTTTAAGTTGCAGAAATTTCTGGGAATGGGAAATATAAAGAAAGAACTTATACTTCTCCTTCCTCCTGGATCAACTTCTGGCTTTGGCTCAAAAATCTGCAACAAAATCTGCAACAAATATGCGATGTATGGAGTGAGGTTTAAACAACTAAAATTGGATTATCTTATGTATGTTTTCTATTTATTTGAATTTTATTTGTATGTTTTTATTTGAACAGAGAAATATTGTTATCCCTCATGATTTATTGTAACAAATATTATCTTATCTTTCCCTTATGGAAACTACTTTTATTTGAGTGATTCATGTCATGTTTACTTCACAATATTATAAAGAGGTTTTCCCACCAAATACATTTATCACTTGTTTACAGGATAAGTGATAAACGTATAAATCGCTGGGGGCCACAGCTGGGACACCCACTCATCACTAGTTCGCATCGCTGGACTGTTTCTTTCACACCCATAGTTTAAACAGAGCGACACCGCACATACTCAACTGACGCTCCATTCAAATTCCTTCTCACTGCGGTGATACGATCATGTGACACTTTGCACACAAGGGGACCTTATTCTACTAATTAGGTGAGTTCTGAAGTTAATTGGATTAACCTGAATTTATTTTGTTTTTTAGTATACGTTAATCATTGAATTCTGGTGTTTCATTAAATTCCATTACCACAGGTGTATAAAATCCAGCACCTAGCCATGCAGCTGCCTCTACAAACATTTGTGCACTAATCAGTGAGAGTCATTCTATAGAGATCACTGAATTCCAGTGTGGTACTGTAATAGGATGCCACTGTTGCAAAATGTAAATTAGTTAAATTTCTTCCCTCCTAGATATTTAAACAATCAACTGTGAGTAATATTATTGCAAAATGGAAGCGTTTAGGAACCGCAGCAACTCAGCCACGAAGTAGCAGACTAAGTAAAGTTACAGCGCGGGGTTGCTGAGAGATAAGGCACTAAGTGCATAAAAGTCGCCAACGCTCTGCTGACTCAATAACTGAAGAGTTCCAAGCCTCCTCTGGCATTAACGTCCGCGCAAAAACTCAGTGCTTCATGGCATGGGTTTCCATGGCCGATCAGCTGCATGCAAGCCTTCGATCACCAAGAACAATGCCAAGTGCCGGAAGGAGTGAGCACACCGCCACTGGACTCTGCAGCTTTGGACACAGGTTCTGTGGAGTGACAAATCACACTTCTCTGTCTGGCAGTCTGATGGATGAGTCTGGGTTTGGCAAATGCCAGTGGAACATTACCAGACTGACAGCATTGTGCCAACTGTAAAGTTTGGTGGGGGAGGGATAATGATATGGGGTTGTTTTTCACGGGTTGAACTAGGCCACTTAGTTACAGTTTAGGGAAATCCTAATGCTTCAGCATACCAAGACATTTTGGACAATTCTATGCTTCCAACTTTGTGGGATCAGTTTGGGAAGGCCCTTATTCTGTTCCAGCATGACTATGCCCCAGTGCACAAAATAAAGTCCATAAAGGCATAGTTGGGTGAGTTTGGTGTGGAAGAACTTGACTGGCCCACACAGAACCCTGACTTCAAGCCAATTGAACACCTTTGGGATGAACTAAAATGGAGATTGCGAGCCAAGCCCCCTCATCCAACATCAGTGTTTGACCTCACAAATGCTCTACTGGATGAATGGGCAAACATTCCTACTTGCACACTCCACAATCTTGTAGATATCCTTCCCAGAAGAGTGGAAGCTGTTTTAGATGCAAAAGGGGGACCAACTCCATATTAAAGGGGTTTTCCCATCAGAGACATTTATGACATATCCACAGGCTATGTCAAATGTCAGATAGATGCGGGTCCCACCTGCAGGACCCACATACGCTGTTTCCGCAAGTCCGATAGAACTGAATGGCAGTTACGGAAACAGCGTAGCTCGCATGCTACGCTGCTTCCGTAACTGCCATTTACTACTATGGGAGTTACGGAAGCAGCATAGCTCAACTGTGTGTGTGTGTGAATGATGACAATCTGTGTACAAACTGTGGAATATATTAGCGCTGTATATAATTCACAAAAAGTTAAGTAATTTTAAAAACTGATTTGAATCATAAATTAAACAATGATATTATCACCAAGTCTAACAAAGTTTGTCCAATATCTATTATGATATTCTAAAGTCAAAGGTTTATGATGATGATGACGTATTTCCGATTATGTAAAAAGAAAGTTAATACTGAAAAACAAGTAAAGTCGCTGCTCTTTGCCCAGACACATGGCCTGGGCATTGTGCAGAGTGTGAAAACTGACATCTTTGATTTTTTCATCTGCGACTAGAGCCAATCATTTTCAGAAACGACAGGCAAATCCTGCAGAATCCACTGCACAATCTGTTAATCGCAGGTTTAAGTAATTCTTAGCATAAGGCCGCATGTTGCTTATGTTAGGAGGCAGTACAAAAATACTTGCTGCACACAGGTGTCGTATATTGTACTATCCTATTACCTTACAGTAAGAAGACGAACATTGTACTCCTGATAAAATAGCAAAATTATACAGATATCACTAATGCACATTTATTGTTGGCAGGAAGCATTGTAGCAAACCGGAGACATTCTCCCTTTTTCCATGTTAAGTATGGAGCACTATTAGATACAATAGATACTCTTATATGTCTAAGTATACCACATAAGTATAAGTGTAGATATGTATAACACACAATATGAATTATGGCAGCAGCGTGATCTAGAGCGATATTTACTTCTCTACTGCCAAGTTTAGATTAATCCTGGTAATGGGGCTAAAACTAATCTCCTGATGTCTCGAGAAAGTCAAATGAGAAGTGGCAAAAGCAGCTGCTACAAGAGGAATAGATGCTGAATACAACTTGACTGAATATAGTATCATCCAATCCACATTTACAACACTTAATAAAAAATAAAAAAAATGGTATCTTTAAAGCAAAACACATAATGAAGAATCTAGAAAACTGCAAAAGCAAAAGTTAAAAAAATGTAAAATAATAAATACACATACAAAAACAAACAAAACACATCAATTAACTTGCATATAACGACTTGAGTTAGGGTTTATTCAGACGACCGTGGGGAAACTCGGATGTGAAAAACGGCCGTTTTTCACGTCCGTGTTGCCCACGTGCGGGTCCTGTTTTCACTGATCCCCATAGACTTGAGTCTATAGGGATCCGTGAAAGCGGAAGAAAATAGGATATGTTCTATTTTTCAATGGACCCTTCACACGGTTCGTTGAAACAACGGCCGTGTGAATGGCCCCATTGAAATACATGCGTCCGTGTGACGGCCGTTGTTTTAACGGCCGTCACTCGGACATATTTTACATTCGTCTGAATACGGCCTTAGCCTGTGTTTTTTTATGTGGTGTTGTTGTTTGGTTTTTAGAGACTAAAGCTTGACATACATATTATGACATACATATTAGATACATTTGGATGTATTGTGTATTAGGGCAGCCTGGCTATCTCCTGACATTTGCATATTGGGAATGAGAACAAGGACCGGGGGTGTTGGATCTCACTATGCCGAATCAGAGGGGTAACTTGAAACTCCTGGGCTCCAATGCATAATCTGTACCAGGGCCCCCACCTACCTTGTGCCATTTATTATACCTGTGTTTTCCTATGTGGAAAAGAGGTGCCCGTTGCACCTCCTCAGACATTAGGGCCCAGGTGTAACTGCCACATCTGCACCCGCTAGTGCTAGTTTCCCTAGAAGATAAGATGCTATCAGGAGGTGTCTGGCAATGTCTTGCTCCCCTCTTCCTATTAAAATACAGCTGATCCAAGTATGCATGTTAATGGGGGATGTAGGGAAGATTGCAACAGTTATCTTATTTGTCTAGTTAGCTTAATGCCAGATGGTCCGCCATTTTGGTATACATTTGATAGGTTAACATCTTGATAAGTTTTTGTAGTCCAGTGGACGGTCCTACTTACCTAATTGACAGCTATCTCTGTATGCACACTTATACAGGGAAGACTGTCAATCACTGATTGCCCACTATACAACGCTATTTAGATGAATGGAACTAATTTTAAGTTGCAGAAATTTCTGGGAATGGGAAATATAAAGAAAGAACTTATACTTCTCCTTCCTCCTGGATCAACTTCTGGCTTTGGCTCAAAAATCTGCAACAAAATCTGCAACAAACATGCGATGTGTGAATCCAGCCTAATGCGTCATGTATGGAGTGAGGTTTAGACAACGAAAATTGGATTATCTTATGTATGTTTTCTATTTATTTGAATTTTATTTGTATGTTTTTATTTGAACAGAGAAATATTGGTATCCCTCATGGTTTATTGTAACAAATATTATCTTATCTTTCCCTTATGGAAACTACTACTAGGCCTTGACTGAGCAGGAAATTAAAGAAATAAATAAATTAGAAATTAAAGGGAAACTTTTCCCACAAAACTATGTATTAATCTGCTTAGCTCCTCTTGCTCTATAAAATACTGCCTGAATATTGGACAGAATGCTCAGGTTCCCTTTAAGAAAAAGAAAAACACAATACCTTTTATTCTCTTACTTATTTTACTAGCATGCCCTGCTGTGTCTATATAAATGCCGCCTTCAGTGAACCCTTAGTAAAAAGGAATCAGGAAAGCAATTACGGGAACTGTATAGTTAGTTCTTAATGTTCTAATCAGGACAAGACTTATTTAAAGACTTATAGCAGATGAAGTGCATGAATCTTCTAAGACGGAACTAAGAACATTCATTTTTATTCTGTTTTATATCGATTTTTTGATAAAGAAAGTTGTACTGCTTACTAGACGTGTTTAATCTCTCTAGTAAAATATATACAATGTGTACCTTTAATCCAGTGTGTGTTACCTGTCAAACACAAATACAACATCTGGCTCTTATGTCAGCCTCTTCAGTTTATTGAAAGAATCAACAGCTTTGTGGCTTGCTTCCAGCAACAAAATTATTTTGGGGAGTTAATACCATGAAATCCCTGCGCTTACAGCGTTAAAACGTAATTTCCCAATTATTCCCTAAAAATATGTCAATGCATTCTGTCTATGCAGCAGCATATATTAGACATATAGCTCATCCTTGAGAGGTTTAAAGTAGCTGTATTTGGCAAATCTATAACTGTGCCAGAATAACCTGGCTATGGGGATCCAGTAAATAAATCTATTACAGGGCTTCTAAGCTTTCGACTGCAGGCGAATCTTCCTGCAACCTTCACGACTGAGAACTGCTCATCTGTGCTTGTCTACTTGCAATGTAGACCAGCTAAGTTCATTATATAATACATATATATTTTAATAATGTTGCTTGCTTGTCATTAAACAAATAGTTATGCCATTTACTACTAGGGTCTCTGCTTAAAATATTGGCAGTTTTCCAAATCCGACATGACACTGGATCCATAGTGGCGCTTGTGCAGTTGACAAATATTCACAATTGTAACATTTTAGTAATTTTTTGTTCCTAGCTCTTAAACAGTACACAATACTAATAGTTATCACAGCTTATATGTCAATAAGGGTATGTTCACACGAGGGCGTCCGTAACGGCTGAAATTACGGGGATGTTTCAGCCTGAAAACATCCCCGTAATATCAGCCGTAACGGCATGTGCAGGCGCTTGAACGCCGCGTCAATTACGGGCGTAATTGGCGCTGCTATTCATTTGAGTCAATGAATAACGGCTCCAATTACGGCCAAAGAAGTGACAGGTCACTTCTTTGACGCGGGCGTCTATTTACGCGCCGTCATTTGACAGCGGCGCGTAAATTACGCCTCGTGTGAACAGACAAACGTCTGCCCATTGCTTTCAATGGGCAGATGTTTGTCAGCGCTATTGAGGCGCTATTTTCGGACGTAATTCGGGGCAAAAACGCCCGATTTACGTCCGTAAATAGGCCGTGTGAACATACCCTCAGTTGTGAAAGCAACGCATTTTACAAGCATAGTGTTTGCAAAGATATTTAACAAGGCTATTGACATACACAGTGAAAAGCCAAAAGTACTGTGTTCCCAGCTTTTACTCCAAATCTACTTCTCCATTCACACCGGCAGCAAAAATCAATGGTGACATTCACCACAGTTAAGAGGTAGTTCACTTAGCAGGACAAGAAGCGTGTTCTTACCATCCATCTCTTTTTCTGTGCTCCTAATGTGTATCAGCAATTTCAGCTGCTCAAGCATATTGATTTTCTGTTTTGCAATGTCTTTTTCTTCCTCTTGTTGGTACGAATTACGTTCTTTTAGTTCTTTAATGTATACCTGAATTGCCTAGTTCACAGAAAAAGTAAAATTAAATGCAAATGTTTGTGCCCATTTGGCTTTTTACAGTCATTATGAACATCATTGTCGCCATTATGTATTTACTGTGCACAATAACCAGTTTCATGTCAGAGAAATTGCACTATTTTATATTCTATGCATTCTAATACCAGCTCCTCACTTCATATTACTATTATGTACCGGAGCCCAATTGCATATTGACTCTATGAAATTAATTTACTATAGCACGGGCATGAACAGCTCATTCAATGTTTACAAGGGGGAAAAAAACATTACTCCTCCTGTGACTCAATATAGTCACTATGCTGCAGTACTACTTGTTTTTTTAGGGCCTGTTCACATCACCGGTCGTTTCCGCTGAGTGGTTCCGTTGGGTTAATCCCTCGGCGGAAAGTTAAACGGAAACCTTAGCTTCTGTTTCCCTCACCATTGTGCTCAATGGTGACAGAAACCTAGCTAATGGTATCCGTCTGTCACCGTTGTGACAGGGTTCCGTTGTTTTGGACGGAATCAATAGCAGTCGACTGCGCTATTGATTCCGTCAAAATGACGGAACCCTGTCACAGCAGTGACAGACGGACACCATTAGCTAGGTTTCCGTCACCATTGAGTTCAATGGTGGGGGAAATGGAAGCTAAGGTTTCCGTTTCACTTTCCGCTGAGGGGTTAATCCGATGGAAACCTCCGACGGAACCCCTAAGCGGAAACGAACGGTGATGTGAACACACCCTTACTCTTACCTTTTGATTCTCCTTTTGTTCATTTTGATATTGGGTAACTTGCAAGGCTAGGTCCTCCAATTTATTGATAAAGTTTTCATTTAGAGAATTTCTTTCTGCAGAAGAACTAGTATTAATGTCCTTAAGAAATGGATTGGAAGGTATAAAGTGTATATAACAATACATTCTGCACACAAGCTCACACTGCTCCTATCTTAGGGGAAGAAGAAAATGTGATATTCAATTAACCATTTAGGCATATAAAGCAATATGTAATATACTTTTAGACCAGGATGTGAGACATGGTCAAATTGCAGGATTATACATTTGATATGATAATTTATTTATTTAGACCAATATAATTTATTTAGTTTGTGCCTTATGATTATTAATGAGTTGATTAATAATTTTCCAAAACATTAATATTGGACAGGGAAAAGAATGAAGGCAATAATGTGGTTTAATTGCTCGGTAGACTAATCTCTAGGGACCTGGCCCTTACACAGTGGTTATGTTTACACAACGTAAACAATAAAAACACTGGGTGTCCATAAGGCCCCATGCCCACTTCCGTTTTTTCCTTCAGGGTGCTAGCCGTTTTTTTGATGGCTAGCACCCTGACCCATTCATTTCAATGGGGCCATGCAAACACTTCAGTTTTTTTGACTGTCCCGTTGTTCCATTCCGACAAAAGTAGAGCATGTGATGCTTTGGTCCGCGATTCCGTGACCGTGGGGCCCATACAAGTCAATGGCTCCGTCAAAAAAACTGAAGGCACACAGAAGGCATCTGTGTGCCGTCCGTGTGCCTCCCGGGTTGTTATGGCACCGATGCCTAGCAACGGCCGGGCGGGCAGAAGTAGACGTAGAGCGAGATATTGCACTGCACTAATCGGCAGCCCCTTCTCTCTATCCAGCAATGATAGAGAGAAGAGGCTGCTGATCAGTGCTGGATAGATAGCGATAGAAAGAAAAATAAGTTTATATGTACCCCGGCCACTGTCATGTTGACGCGTCCCTCTTTGGACATCCAGTCCGACCTCCCTGGATGACGTGGCAGTCCATGTGACCGCTGCAGCCTGTGATTGGCTGCAGCGGTCACATGGGATGAAATGTCATCCCAGGAGGCCGGTCTGGAGGAAGAAGCAGGGAGTTCTGTGTAAGTATAAACTTATTTTTTTCAGAACTAGGGATTTTTAAAGAAAACATTAGAGATCTATATTGTGAGTGCCACACATGGTACTCTCTGTCCAGCGGTAGTCACTGTCCAGGGCGCTGAAAGAGTTACTGCCGATCAGTGCAGCCTCTTCTCTCCATCCAGCACTGATCGTAACTCTTTCAGAACCCTGGACAGTGACTATCTCTGGACAGTGAGTACCATGCGCGTCTCTCGGAAACGGAAAAAGGGAGGTGTACACGGAGTACACACAGGAACCACACTGATACAATCACGGACACACGGATCCGTGAAAACAGTGATGGAAGTGAGCATGATGCCTAACAGTATACACTGTATGGCCAATGCTTATAGAAACTAGAACTTATTCACTATAAGGTAACATGAAACTAGTGATTATACTGTGAAAGAAGTGTATATATGAAAAGTCTTACTAAGGACAATAAGTCCAATAGTCCCCTGTTCCCTGCTATCCATCAACATACTAAAGATCTCTTCTATAGTTGAAGGTAGTCTGTATTCTAAACAGGAACCAGATATGATCATATCCTATCAGAATGACTGATAGGCAAGGAAGCCACAGGAATTTCCCTGACAGAATCCCTTCATGCAAAATAGCTCCGAAAGTAGAGCTACACAGTCATTGGCATTGGAGAAAGCCTTCCCTTTGTTTCCATATGTTACCATCTTCATTGTTATTTCCCATGTCTTTATTATACTTAAATAAGATATTTTAAAATATCTCTAAAGGCATGACTATTTTGCATATTTTATGTAGAAACAGCTACTGGTATTCCAACTTGATTTCTGCATTTTCTCTTATTTCCAGCCATTTCCAATAATGCATACCTTTAAGAAAGAACCTCTTTTTAACACAGATGATATGATTTAGTTAAGAGATGTAACAATAGAAGTTGTATGAGATATTCAGAAGTACTTCAGAACTAGCCAGTGTCTCATAGAGATAATGCCTCTTTGCTTAATCTAAATGACATGAATAATGCAGAAGCCTGAAATCACACAGTTGCATTAGAATATGTTTATACAAGAGATATCAGTCTGTATTCTGCTTCACGTTTAAATATTGAGTTTCAACATATAATAGACTTTTAAAATGAGAAAGTTTGAAAAAATGCATTGCGAAAAATGAATAATATATATATAAAAAAATAATATTTCAAAATAATTGTTCTCATTATCATACTCAAGTAACAATAATATATGTAAAAATTTGTGTGAATGATGGAATTTATTCCATCGGTTGAAAACAGCAGAATGTTAAACAAAAAAAACAAAAAAGAAAAATTTTGTTTGTCTTGTTCATAGCAAAAATTATCGATTCTTAGACCAGTTACAGATGACCATAAGGTGGCTGCTTTCTAGCATCTGTATTACAGGCGCAATATCTGGACCACCCACGTTCTATTGTACAAAACTTAGATCACCATAGAGTCTTATGGTGATCTAAGTTCAGTTCAGTAGAATCACCGGGGGTCTAAGTATTTCAACTGTAATACAGATACTAGAATGCGGCCACAGTATGGCCATCTGAAACTGGTCTAAGAATCTATAATTTTTGGTATGATCAAGACAAACAAAATGTGGGAAATATAGGGATTGGGATAAATACAAACCCTTTGTAGCAGTTTTAGGATAAGTTCACACCATGTGAACCATATCTTCATTCAGTGTTTTCTAAATGCTGGGAAATTCTTCAAAGGTATACGTCTAATGTGCCCATACACTTTCACTATCCAAACGTATGGAAAAAAAAAGTGTCCTTTCGACATATGTTTGGCCATTATGCATTGGTATAACTATACTTAAGCTGTATTGAAAACCATAGTCGACTACGCTTTTCATTACAACTGTATGCAAAAAACACTGCATGGGAATCAATAGCAGACATATGCAACTGTATAAGCAAAAAAACAACACAAATTCTTATATTTTAATACATACTATATAAATAAACTCTACATTAATAACAAGAATGCATGGAAAAATATTAGTTTCTTCGATTTCCTGTTCTACCCCTATGGCCATCCATGATTACAACAATATCATAATAACAAGGGACGGAAAATTGTAGGGTCTCCTAGAACCCGCTTATTGTCTTGGACATTCAGCAAGTTATCGCTGCACCAAAGCCTTAGAAAAAGGTGACGTCTATTGATGATTTATTCCACAGATTATCAACCGGTTATATTTTAAGATTGCGAGAGGTAGAAAAGGTGATCCTGAAATGGTTGATTTATATTTCTTGATGTACATGCACATAAACCATGCAGCAATATTCTAACATCATGCAATTGTTCATTGTTAAAGAGGCATAACTTTTGTACTTTTCCTTTGATGTAGACATATGTGGGCTTGTTTTTTGCAGGATGAGGTGTTGTTTTAATTGGTACCTTTTTGGGGTACATCGGACTTATTGTTTAATTTTATTATATTTTTTAAAGGTGGAATGGGGAAAAAAACAATTCCACCGTTGTTTTTTGCAATTTATTTTGTATGGCATTCAACATGCGGTTTAAATAACAATAACTAAATTAATTAACTTTATTGTTTGGGTCGTTATAATCGCAGCAATACCACATATGTGTATTTTGAAAGTTTTTTTTTACACTTCTACAAAATAAAATTACTTTTTATGGAAAAATGTTTGTTTTATTGTTACTCTGCACTTGTATTTTTAAATAAACTTTATTTAACTGTATTTCTTTTTTCTTAGTCCCACTAGGGGACTTCACAATGCGGATTCTGATCGCTGATATAATGCTTTGGCATACTCAGTATACAAAAGCATTACTGCCTGTCAATGTAAAACTGACACAGAGTCCATTAGGACATGCCTCATGCATATAGTCTTGGCAGGTCTGGGGGACTTTGTTAAGCCCTGTGGCTGCCATGGCAACCCCTCGGCAGCCCGTGATTGCCGGACGCTAATGGGTGACAGAAGTAGCCTCCTGTTTCTGTGAAACCACTTAAATGCTGCAGTCACTATTGACCACGATATAAAAGGGGTTAATTGGCTGGGGTGGGAGGTCTCTCCGATCCAGGCAGTTGCAGCAGGAGCCCGGATGTGACAGCTTCTGTGCCTGTGCGATCACCATACATGCATGTTGGAATGAGGAAAGGGGATGCTTCCCATAAAAGCATGTACGTGATAATGCCTTAAGGTGTTAATTAAGTTTTGTTGAATGCATTGAAGGGGGAGGGGTTATTTTTGCTGTATTTACCAAAGACTGAAAACTTTAATAAAACTGATTTTAACAAAATAAGGTCATATAAGTTATTTGTGAATCATCCCATAAGACATAGACCCTAGTAGCAAGTGGTTAGCTCCAAAGCCAGCTTCAAAAGAGGTTTTATACTGCTGAACCTATGGGGACAATTATTGTGTCAGATCCTGGACCGGAAATAGAGGATTCTTCTGGTCTGGTGGGCCAGTCCGACATTGCCTAATGGTAGTCAAGCTCTCCAATGTCATTCTTACCTGTTTCTTGATCAATTCTGATATCTGTGCAGTACATAGGTTTCATAAACTGGCTAAAATCAGTTTTCCAACAAAGTCAACTACAACGAGCACCTAAACTTAAGATCTAAATAATTTCTTAACAAGCCACTAGTCTGTTTTAGCAAAGGCAAACAATTATTGTCAACTTCAGTGCATACTACATAATAGAAAGATGGACATATCTCAAAATAAAATTGCAATGCTGGGTTTAGATGATACCATTATTACGACGATAAGACACAGCAATTTTTTTAATTAGAAGCAAAAATGTCTTTGCTGATCGCAGTTTGATATTGGGAGGTTAGCTGAAAAACACTTGTTTACTTGTTTACTAGTGGCAGTTGTCTAACTGCACACACGAATTCTCTACGGCAGTGATTAATATCAATTAAAAACTGTGGGGCAGATTTGCTAATGTGTTAGCACCTAGAATATGCGGCAAAATGCTCCAAAATGTGGAACATTTCTGGTGCATAATGTTGGTTCAAAAAATAACGTATTTCTGTGCTTCACTAGCCACTTTTGAAAAGTGTCTCAAAAGGGGGTGTAGCTTAGCAGAAAGGGGCATGGCGTAAAATGCGCAAACTTGTACAAAATACTGTTGCAAAATAATCCAAATCAAAGGTGGTATAAGGAAGAGAAAAGTCTCTAAAAAGTCAAGCAAAATTAGCCAAATTTATCTTACAGCTTGGGCCACTGTGATAAATGGTGTATCTTCTGATTGCCTAGTCTAAGTTACAGAGTCTAAATATTACACAGCATTAGTAGATCTGCCCCAATGTCTGGCTCATTCATGCACAATTTTCACAACATATTCTTGGAAATAATCAAATCGCACACAAAAAGTGTAGCGTGTAAACCCACCTTAAAGCTGGACATACATTAGTGATATGAAATTGCTGAACGATCACCGACATCTCGTACGCCGTCTATCGGTTTAAATTATCACACAATAGTGACAATTAGTGATGGAAATTAACATCTACATAAAATCTTTTGTGGGTGTGAAAATGTATCCAAATAAACTTATGATTTTAAATTGGCCATAGCCAGCAAACAAATGCGTGTTGTTTGTTGTCACTTTGTGATGGTAGGGTGTTTAATTTGACGCCCATTTTATGATGTCATTTAATGGCAATCTTAAATATCATTGACTGTTCAGTTAAAAGGACAAAAAAAAGAATTCAACATGTCAAATCGAATCCCACACAGATTTCAGGAGTCGGTCAATGTGTAACATGATCATTCGGTTCACGAAAAAAATTGATGGTCGCTGCACATAAATTCTCTAAATCTGTGGTTTTGGTCGATCAAAATCACTAGTGTATGACCACCTTCAGTGTGATTTTTAAACAATAGTGCCATATTTCCTGATCTCTATGAATCCCCAAGTGCAAAGCACATTTGCTTAGAACCAAAATGAACATAGTTAAGTGTTAAAATTATTTCACCAATAGGTAATAAATGCAATGAAATAGAGATGTATCAATAAGCAATTGGTAGTATTTTATAGGGTGGATAGCTATTGACTTGGGAATATCACAGCTACAAGGTTTTTATTATATTCTATTGAATCACACAAGCAAAACAAGAGAATCTAGTGTATCATCACCCAATGCCCCAAACTCTCCTTTGGTGAAGGCACATATAGGACGACTTCCTTTATCTGTCCTCTGAGGTATGAAATGAAATAACAAACGTTTAACATAAGTAGGCAGTATGGTTACTTCTATAAATATATGCACTTTGTTAATGTTAAAAACAACTCTATAAAGAATACAACATTTCCTATTGATTTATGAATTTTAGAGTTATTGGTTTAGAGGCTCTGACGAAGTCAATACTTTTCATATATGACTTTCTCAAAAAAAACCAACTTCTTCAAGTAACAGGTTATTTATACAGCAGAAAAATGAAGCCTACTTCAAGGAGAAGATTGATTTGAAAATGAAATTAAATATTGTCCCTTCCCTCCCCTAAGCTCTCTGTATCTCCGTTCCAGTCTACTCATTCTCCCATTTTTGAAATCCCATATTTTTTCAAATGAGAAGGAAAAGTAAAAGCTTTCTAGATCTGGTGTAATTACATAAATGTTTAGATTATTTTATATAAACATATTTTATTTTTACACGGACGTTAATGTTTTCCCAGCGATGATAGAACAAAAATAGCAGTAGCGAAAACTTTCCCGTGCTTAAAGAGGTATTCAGTTTTAAGAAATAAAGTGAATTCATTGTATAATAAAAGATAATTTCGTTTGTCTTCAAGATCTCTGCTTGTAATAATTGTATGGGAACCGTTATTATTTATATTCAGAGCATATGAATCTGTCCTGGTCATGTGATGAGCACACATGTGCATGGCTCGTTCATTTTACAATGAATCTCTTAAGACTCTTTTCACACTGGGATCGCAGTGCCCGTACGAGCTGTATGTCGGGAGATACTCCGGACGTATAACTCCAATGTCCAATGTTTGCCTATGACGTATACCAATGTATAGGCATACAGTGGCATACGCCGCCAATAGGCTTCCATTGGAAAACGAGAAGTATACCACACAGTATAAGTTTTTCTGCTGGATACTTCTATATGAAATAGCGCAGTTGACTGTATCTTCAATAAAGCAGAAAAAAAAAAAAGGTATACCGATGTATACCAGCTCAACGGAAACCAAAAAGCACTCTTTTGGCCTTAGTTGGGCGAATAGGGGCCTATGGATACATTTAACCTATATATGCCGGAGGATTTCTGGTGCATATGGAAAACGTATACTGCAGTGTGAAAAGGGCCTTATTTGCTAAAAACAGAATACGTCATCTCTGTTAAAACATGACATAGACTGCTGTTTCTGGCACCATGTAGTCTATGAGTGGACTTAAGTCTATCATAAAACACAGCTGACCGAGATGCCATTCCTAGGGGTGCCAAGTTATATTATTGGAATACTGCAGCTTGTATTGGTAGGGGTTCAAATAATAAAACCTTTAAAAATTTATATTTATACATTGCCCTAATGCATTAAGTAGGGTCACCAATAGTGATTGATACCTTTACTTTAATACAAGGTGTCAAGTTCAATATGCGTAGACAGTATAGAGCGGGGTTATTAAGGAGGGGAGGGTCCAATAGTGCACTGACAGATTTACTATAATTTACACCAGAAACTGGTTTTCAATGTCTGTTGCACGGACAAGAAAAGATGCACCAAATTTATTAAGAGGTGTGCGCCTGTTAATAAATTTGGCGCAGTTAACTCTAGTAAAGTTTGGATTAAGACTGGTGTTTAAAATGCCAGACTAAGTAAATCTGCCCCAGATGTTTGTTTTATAAATACAGAGCAATTTACCATTCCTAATTACATCGCCTTTCAAGCACAAATACCTAAACTAAGAGAAAAAATTATGTTTGTGTTTTTTTTTTTTTACATGTGGCCCTCACTGTGCCCAAACTGAAGCAAGAGACTGACAAAGCAATTTTATACTAAGACAGTGTAGGCAAATGGACACTTAATAATGTAGAAATAGGAAGTCTGCAAAATAGCGGGAAATCAAAATGATTGTCAAATTCGAAAATCCTCTAAATGTCTCTGAGCCATTTAAATCTAATCTGAAAATGAAAAAGTGGATCCAATCTTGTTACTTGTATGACTGAATACAAATGTGCATAGAGTGTATGAATAGCAAAGAATGGGATTTTTAGATTGCCATTATATGGAGTATGTAAAGAAATGTGCAGTGGGTGAATCAATAAGGCTCCTCATGATAAGTATACTCTACCTTGGTCCGTTCTATCAGCACTCGCCGAAGAGTCGCTGCCATTGGGAGTTCTGGGCTCTAGATGATGTATCACTGACCGTCTGTTTCTCCTTGATTCTGATCTATGTCTCTTCTCTTTCTTTGGTGGGGTTGGCTTAAGGAGTGGTTTAGCAAGTTGAACACTGGGACTGAAATACAAGATGGATATAAAGATTAGTGCTGTAAAAGTAGCACATTTACAGTTAATTGAAACATTGTTGTTGTTGTTTTTTCAGTACAACCTATATAGGGCAAGTATGGAAAAATGTGTTAGTACAACATCTTCTGTGCCTGTCAGAAGCCACAAACAATTTCCTTTAATAAATATTGTTCATGCACAGCCGCAACTAAAGATTTCATTAACAACCTGATGTTTTTCGTAATGTCGTAAACCTTGTCCTTCTGATTCACTATTATAATTTGTCGTTTTGTTACCATTTGCCAGGAGGCAGACCTCTGAATATAGAGAAGTATTCCATGACTTTTAATACAATATTCAGCAAATACTATTTTATTTTATAACTACCTTTTCATATTTAAAGAGAATCTGTCATCTCTCCTGACTAGAGATGAGCGAACTTATGAAAAGTTCGGTTCGGCAAGTTCGCCGAATTTCGTGCAAAAGTTCGATTCGGACCGAACTAGTTCTGACCGAACCTGTAATACAAGAAAGCCCCTAAAAATCGTGTATAACACTGTTTTAAAGCCCTAGAAGCCCTGTATAACACTCTTAGGTCACCCATGAGTGTATCCAAGTACTTTTGAGCTGTCTTTAATGCAAAGTTGGTGTCAAAGTTACGCCAACATGTATGGCTCTAGGAAAACGGATGGGACACGGAGATAACTAACAGAAACCACTGCACTTGTGCATGTTGTATGCTTAATGCATTGTTAAAAAAGGTACAAAAATTTACCATTTTAGGCGGCTGATGCCTGCCAGGGTTCATACATATAAGGTGGTAAAAGAAGAAGCAATGGCTTTTGACAAGCCCTCCAAAAATTGACCCTTTTTATTGGCAGATGCCTGCCGGGGTTCATCCATACATGGATGTAAAAGCAACAAGCAATGGCTTTTCACAAGCCCTCCAAAAATTGACCCTTTTTATTGGCAGATGCCTGCCGAGGTTCTTCCATACATGGATGTAAAAGCAACAAGCAATGGCTTTTCACAAGCCCTCCAAAAATTGACCCTTTTTATTGGCAGATGCCTGCCGGGGTTCTTCCATACATTGATGTAAAAGCAACAAGCAATGGCTTTTGACAAGCCCTCCAAAAATTGACCCTTTTTATTGGCAGATGCCTGCCGGGGTTCTTCCATACATGGATGTAAAAGCATTAAAGCAACAAGCAATGGCTTTTCACAAGCCCTCCAAAAATTGACCCTTTTTATTGGCAGATGCCTGCCGGGGTTCTTCCATACATGGATGTAATAGCATTAAAGCAACAAGCAATGGCTTTTCACAAGCCCTCCAAAAATTGACCCTTTTTATTGGCAGATGCCTGCCGGGGTTCTTCCATACATGGATGTAAAAGCATTAAAGCAACAAGCAATGGCTTTTCACAAGCCCTCCAAAAATTGACCCTTTTTATTGGCAGATGCCTGCCGGGGTTCTTCCATACATGGATGTAAAAGCATTAAAGCAACAAGCAATGGCTTTTCACAAGCCCTCCAAAAATTGACCCTTTTTATTGGCAGATGCCTGCCGGGGTTCTTCCATACATTGATGTAAAAGCATTAAAGCAACAAGCAATGGCTTTTCACAAGCCCTCCAAAAATTGACCCTTTTTATTGGCAGATGCCTGCCGGGGTTCTTCCATACATGGATGTAAAAGCATTAAAGCAACAAGCAATGGCTTTTCACAAGCCCTCCAAAAATTGACCCTTTTTATTGGCAGATGCCTGCCGGGGTTCTTCCATACATGGATGTAAAAGCAACAAGCAATGGCTTTTCACAAGCCCTCCAAAAATTGACCCTTTTTATTGGCAAGGGTGAGTAGTAGCAGCACATTAAAAGACACTGGACGACAGTCACAGGACAAAGCCCTGTGGTGGGGCAGGCCTGCTTGTAGCAGACGGGCGGCAGTGGAGGTTTATTGGTGGTAGTAGTCGAGGTAGCCAACACAGACAGCAAGGGTGCAAGCAGTAGTAGCAGTAGTAGCAGCACATTAAAAAAAGAGACTGGACAGTCAGAGGAGGACAAAGCCCTGTGGTGGGGCAGGCCTCAGGCCTGCTTGTAGCAGACGGGCGGCAGTGGAGGTGTATTGGTGGTAGTAGTCGAGGTAGCCAACACAGACAGCAAGGGTGCAAGCAGTAGTAGCAGTAGTAGCAGCACATTAAAAAAAGAGACTGGACAGTCAGAGGAGGGCAAAGCCCTGTGGTGGGGCAGGCCTCAGGCCTGCTTGTAGCAGACGGCAGTGGAGGTGTATTGGTGGTAGTAGAGGTAGACTAGCCAACACAGACAGCAAGGGTGGTAGGACTGGTAGTAGCAGCAGCACATTAAAAAAAGAGACTGGACGACAGTCACAGGACATAGCCCTGTGGTGGGGTAGGCCTGCTTGTAGCAGACGGGCGGCAGTGTAGGTGTATTGGTGGTATTAGAGGTAGCCAACACAGACAGCAAGGGTGCAAGCAGTAGTAGCAGTAGTAGCAGCACATTAAAAAAAAGAGAGACTGGACAGTCACAGGAGGACAAAGCCCTGTGGTGGGGCAGGCCTCAGGCCTGCTTGTAGCAGACGGGCGGCAGTGGAGGTGTATTGGTGGTAGACTGGTAGTAGCCGAGGTAGCCAACACAGACAGCAAGGGTGCAAGCAGTAGTAGCAGTAGTAGCAGCACATTAAAAAAAGAGACTGGACAGTCAGAGGAGGGCAAAGCCCTGTGGTGGGGCAGGCCTCAGGCCTGCTTGTAGCAGACGGGCGGCAGTGGAGGTGTATTGGTGGTAGTAGTCGAGGTAGCCAACACAGACAGCAAGGGTGCAAGCAGTAGTAGCAGTAGTAGCAGCACATTAAAAAAAGAGACTGGACAGTCAGAGGAGGGCAAAGCCCTGTGGTGGGGCAGGCCTCAGGCCTGCTTGTAGCAGACGGGCGGCAGTGGAGGTGTATTGGTGGTAGTAGTCGAGGTAGCCAACACAGACAGCAAGGGTGCAAGCAGTAGTAGCAGTAGTAGCAGCACATTAAAAAAAGAGACTGGACAGTCAGAGGAGGGCAAAGCCCTGTGGTGGGGCAGGCCTCAGGCCTGCTTGTAGCAGACGGGCGGCAGTGGAGGTGTATTGGTGGTAGTAGTCGAGGTAGCCAACACAGACAGCAAGGGTGCAAGCAGTAGTAGCAGTAGTAGCAGCACATTAAAAAAAGAGACTGGACAGTCAGAGGAGGACAAAGCCCTGTGGTGGGGCAGGCCTCAGGCCTGCTTGTAGCAGACGGGCGGCAGTGGAGGTGTATTGGTGGTAGTAGTCGAGGTAGCCAACACAGACAGCAAGGGTGCAAGCAGTAGTAGCAGTAGTAGCAGCACATTAAAAAAAGAGACTGGACAGTCAGAGGAGGGCAAAGCCCTGTGGTGGGGCAGGCCTCAGGCCTGCTTGTAGCAGACGGCAGTGGAGGTGTATTGGTGGTAGTAGAGGTAGACTAGCCAACACAGACAGCAAGGGTGGTAGGACTGGTAGTAGCAGCAGCACATTAAAAAAAGAGACTGGACGACAGTCACAGGACATAGCCCTGTGGTGGGGTAGGCCTGCTTGTAGCAGACGGGCGGCAGTGTAGGTGTATTGGTGGTATTAGAGGTAGCCAACACAGACAGCAAGGGTGCAAGCAGTAGTAGCAGTAGTAGCAGCACATTAAAAAAAAGAGAGACTGGACAGTCACAGGAGGACAAAGCCCTGTGGTGGGGCAGGCCTCAGGCCTGCTTGTAGCAGACGGGCGGCAGTGGAGGTGTATTGGTGGTAGACTGGTAGTAGCCGAGGTAGCCAACACAGACAGCAAGGGTGCAAGCAGTAGTAGCAGTAGTAGCAGCACATTAAAAAAAGAGACTGGACAGTCAGAGGAGGGCAAAGCCCTGTGGTGGGGCAGGCCTCAGGCCTGCTTGTAGCAGACGGGCGGCAGTGGAGGTGTATTGGTGGTAGTAGTCGAGGTAGCCAACACAGACAGCAAGGGTGCAAGCAGTAGTAGCAGTAGTAGCAGCACATTAAAAAAAGAGACTGGACAGTCAGAGGAGGGCAAAGCCCTGTGGTGGGGCAGGCCTCAGGCCTGCTTGTAGCAGACGGGCGGCAGTGGAGGTGTATTGGTGGTAGTAGTCGAGGTAGCCAACACAGACAGCAAGGGTGCAAGCAGTAGTAGCAGTAGTAGCAGCACATTAAAAAAAGAGACTGGACAGTCAGAGGAGGGCAAAGCCCTGTGGTGGGGCAGGCCTCAGGCCTGCTTGTAGCAGACGGGCGGCAGTGGAGGTGTATTGGTGGTAGTAGTCGAGGTAGCCAACACAGACAGCAAGGGTGCAAGCAGTAGTAGCAGTAGTAGCAGCACATTAAAAAAAGAGACTGGACAGTCAGAGGAGGACAAAGCCCTGTGGTGGGGCAGGCCTCAGGCCTGCTTGTAGCAGACGGGCGGCAGTGGAGGTGTATTGGTGGTAGTAGTCGAGGTAGCCAACACAGACAGCAAGGGTGCAAGCAGTAGTAGCAGTAGTAGCAGCACATTAAAAAAAGAGACTGGACAGTCAGAGGAGGGCAAAGCCCTGTGGTGGGGCAGGCCTCAGGCCTGCTTGTAGCAGACGGCAGTGGAGGTGTATTGGTGGTAGTAGAGGTAGACTAGCCAACACAGACAGCAAGGGTGGTAGGACTGGTAGTAGCAGCAGCACATTAAAAAAAGAGACTGGACGACAGTCACAGGACATAGCCCTGTGGTGGGGTAGGCCTGCTTGTAGCAGACGGGCGGCAGTGTAGGTGTATTGGTGGTATTAGAGGTAGCCAACACAGACAGCAAGGGTGCAAGCAGTAGTAGCAGTAGTAGCAGCACATTAAAAAAAAGAGAGACTGGACAGTCACAGGAGGACAAAGCCCTGTGGTGGGGCAGGCCTCAGGCCTGCTTGTAGCAGACGGGCGGCAGTGGAGGTGTATTGGTGGTAGACTGGTAGTAGCCGAGGTAGCCAACACAGACAGCAAGGGTGCAAGCAGTAGTAGCAGTAGTAGCAGCACATTAAAAAAAGAGACTGGAGAGTCACAGGACAAAGCCCTCTGGTGGGGCAGGCCTGCTTGTAGCAGACGGCACTGGGGTGGATTGGTGGTAGAAGTAGTAGCAGCTGCAGCACCAACAGCGGCACATTAAAAAAAGAGTGGACAGGACAGAATCCCATAGTAGCAGGCGGCAGTAGCAGGCGGCAGCAGCAGCAGCAATGTAAGATCTAATCAGTGGCATCAGGCACAGGGGTTTTAAAATCCTCACCGATCCACGCTTGATTCATTTTCAGAAACGTGAGATTTTCCAAGCTGTTGGCGGACAATCTTGTTCGCTTAGGGGTGACGAAGCCCCCTGCTGCGCTGAATACCCTCTCTGACGCTACACTGGAGGGTGGACAAGACAGTACACCCATGGCAAACTGGGCCAGTTCTTGCCAATGATCCAATCTGCTGACCCAGAAGTCCATGGGGTCTGGGATCAGCATTTCTGACGGAGAAAGGGCACAGTCCAAGTACGAGTGAACCTGGTTGTTTAGGTGCTGCACCTGGAGATGGTGAACATCCCTTTGGTGACTAGTGCTACGATGTGTGTCAGGTCGGGGTATTGGATGTAAAAATGTTGTCATCATATTTTCCAAACTGAATTGGCTGCTGCTGCTGCTGCTGCTGCCGCTGCTGCCACGGCTGCCGCCTATTGCAGAGGTAGCTCTGCCAGAGGCGGTGGAACGATGAGACAGTGGGGAGCGGAGAGTGGCCCCCCGGTCAGACATGCTTGCAGCGGGTGTCTGCCGTTTGAAAGCCATGACAAGCTGGCTGCATAGCTTCTCTCTATAATAAGCCAATTTTGCCTCCCTCTCGGAAGGCGCAAAAAACTCCCCCATTCTGGCTTTATACCGAGGGTCTAAAAGTGTGGCTATCCAGTAGTCATCTCTTTGCTTCATGCTAACAATACGACAGTCAGCGCGCAAGTAACGAAGCATACAGCTCGCCATCCTGGCCAGCGTTTCAGAGGGCCCGGTTGGTTCCATCTCCGCCCCATACTGCCATGGTTGTCCATCATCAAGGTCGTCGTCAGACTCGTCATCACCACCATCACTGTCATGTTGTGCGGCTGCCTCGTCCCCTATCCCTTCCTGTGATTCCATCTCCAAATCCAGCTCCTCTTCAGGTCCTGTTTCCTCATCCTCCTCCTCCTCCTCAACATCCATAGCCAGATGTGATCCTTCCTCCATCCTTTGCTGAATCATCGCTGTGAGCGTTTGCTCCATAATGAATATCAGCGGCATAACATCGTTCATTCCGCTAGCGTCACGGCTCACAAATCGTGTGGCCTCTTCAAAGGGCCTCAAAACGCGACATGCGTCTCTAACCAGCTGCCAGTGCCTGAGCTCGAAATTACACTGGCTCCAAACGCTGCCCGTCTGCTGCATCAGGAAATCATTCACGGCTTTCCGCTGTTCGTACAGACGGTCCAACATGTGCAGGGTGGAATTCCATCGTGTTGGAACGTCGCAAATCAGGCTGTGTTCTGGGAGATTGTTTTGACGCTGCAAGTCCAGGAGGGCGTGCTTAAATGCATACGAACGTCTAAAGCGAACGCAAACCCTCCTGGACATGGCCAGCACACCCTTCAAACCAACATATGACTTTAAGAAGCGTGTTATGACCAGATTGATCACATGTGCCATGCAAGGAGCGTGTGTCAGGTGACCTAGACGCAGTGCAGCCACAACGTTCTTGCCGTTATCAGAGACAACATTGCCCAGTGTGAGTTTCAGAGGAGACAGCCAGCGTGCGATTTCCTCCTTGATGCACAGCAGCAGCTCCTGCCCTGTGTGGCTTTTCTCGCCCAGGCTCAGCAGGTGTAAGACAGCGTTGTGGCGCTTCACCTTGCACCTATGAAAAGAGGAGGGAGGAGGAGTGGAAGATACGCTGTGTCCTGTCGGGGACGGGAAGACCTCCAAGGAGGAAGGCAAGGAGGAGGAGGAGGAGTAGGAGGAGAAGGATGGTAGGCGCCTGGTGTCCGGAGTTGAACTAGAAACATACAAGCGTGGAGGTGGTAATGCCTGGCATTGCTGCGGTGGTGCATCGGACTGCAAAATATTGACCCAGTGGGCCGTGAAAGACATGTACTGTCCCTGCCCATAGTTGCTGCTCCACGTGTCGACGGTGGCATGTACCCTGCTGCACACGGATAATTGCAAGGACTTGGACACCTTTTCCTCCACATGCTTGTGCAAGGCAGGGACAGCTGTTTTGGAGAAGTAATGTCGGCTAGGTATTCGCCACCTAGGCTGAGCGCACGCCATCAATTGCTTGAAGCCGGCGGAGTCGACCAGGTGGTATGGCAGCGACTGCACCACCAACAACTTTGCCAGGTGTGAATTAAGCCGCACGACAAGTGGATGACTGGGTATATATTGTTGCTTATTGGACAACGATTCCGTAATGGATAACTGACGGGACATAGGAGGAGCACTAGATGACAGTGATGATGATGATGACAACGACATGGTGGATAAGGCCTGGCTACTACTTAGATGACAGGGACTCGGAGCAGCAGCAGCAGCGGAAGAGGGGTCTTCATTAGATGTACATGATGGTGGGGCATGTTGATTGTCCCACATGGCCTTGTGATGCCGTTCCATGTGTTTACGTAGAGCAGTAGTTCCTACATTGCTGCCCTGCCCACGCCTTACTTTCTGCTTGCAGATACGGCACTGTGCCATGTTTTCCTCCTCTGGGAAGGTACAGAAAAATTGCCACACGGCAGAGTACCGTAAAGAGGTAGTACCACGTCCACCACCACCACCACCACCACAACCACCCGAGCTTGCCCCTTGTCTGGCAGGCTTTTTTCGGGAACCTACACCAGCATCTGTGTCGCCGTCACCGGCTCCTGAGCTGACCCTACCGCTGCAACGTTTTGCAGATTGACTTCTGCCCCTACCTCGGCTTGGCTGTTTATCACATCCAGTGCCGCCACTACTACCCTCCTCCTCTGACGCCGTCATCACCTCGTCACCTGGTTCCCACGTCCTGTCTAAAACAACATCATCATCATAGCCTTCCTCATCATCCCCGCCACTTCTGTCACTGTGTTGTGAATGTGATGTGACATCATGGCGGGCTCCATGCCCCCCCTCATTACTGCGTCTGCCACCACGGCTACCACCACCAACACCCCCACTACCGCAGCTATGCGTCTCGGTCACCGCTTCCACCTCCACCACCGCCGCAACACACTCCGTTGGCTGACTCGCGGAAAACAAATCATCATCATCACTATGTTGTTCAGTATCTTCCTTCGCACCCGAGGAGATGTCTCTTAGGACTCTCAGGAAAGATGGCTTCCCGCTAGGAAGGGGGAGCGAAGACATAGATGATGGAATGGAAACGCTAGAAATACCTATATTACTACTGTCACCGTGCCAAGGAACTGTAGAGGATCTGGAATCCAACGAAACCTGGCTTGAAGCCAGATCGTCAGAGTCTTCCTGCTGAGATGACCGCGAGCCAGCCAACCAGTCCACAATGGCCGTATTGTCTAAAGTAACCCGCCCACCGGAGGAGATGGACAAGTCTGGCTTGCTGATACTACTACTAGCAGGCACATGGCAGCTGCTACTAGTGGAACTGGGCACATGTCTTGTGCCACAAATGCTGCTACTGGGTCTGGCACCAACAGATCCAACATTTGGACTGGAAGAGGAGACGGCATGGGTGTTTCTTCCTCTACCCCGTCCTTTCACAACCTTTTTTTTCCCAGACATTTCAGAGCCCCTTTTAAAAGCGTATTCACACACGGACACTGGCTTGGCAAATGGCAATGAATGAGAATTTCAATCAGCCTCGCTGCAGTGCACTCAGGGAATGCTGGGCCTTGTAGTACTACTAGGCTGCCTGTATGGCAAGTTGGATTGTTATTCCAGGGATGAGCCCCTTTTAAAAGCGTATTCACACACGGACACTGGCTTGGCAAATGGCAATGAATGAGAATTTCAATCAGCCTCGCTGCAGTGCACTCAGGGAATGCTGGGCCTTGTAGTACTACTAGGCTGCCTGTATGGCAAGTTGGATTGTTATTCCAGGGATGAGCCCCTTTTAAAAGCGTATTCACACACGGACACTGGCTTGGCAAATGGCAATGAATGAGAATTTCAATCAGCCTCGCTGCAGTGCACTCAGGGAATGCTGGGCGTTGTAGTACTTCTAGGCTGCCTGTATGGCAAGTTGGATTGTTATCCTGTTAATAACGGCCAGGGATGAGCCCCTTTTAAAAGCGTATTCACACACGGACACTGGCTTGGCAAATGGCAATGAATGAGAATTTCAATCAGCCTCGCTGCAGTGCACTCAGGGAATGCTGGGCCTTGTAGTACTACTACTACCACTACTACAAAGGCTGCCTGTATTGCAAGTTGGATGCAATGGGGATGAGCCCCTTCTAAAAGCGTATTCACACACGGACACTGGCTTGGCAAATGGCAATGAATGAGAATTTCAATCAGCCTCGCTGCAGTGCACTCAGGGAATGCTGGGCGTTGTAGTACTTCTAGGCTGCCTGTATGGCAAGTTGGATTGTTATCCTGTTAATAACGGCCAGGGATGAGCCCCTTTTAAAAGCGTATTCACACACGGACACTGGCTTGGCAAATGGCAATGAATGAGAATTTCAATCAGCCTCGCTGCAGTGCACTCAGGGAATGCTGGGCCTTGTAGTACTACTACTACCACTACTACAAAGGCTGCCTGTATTGCAAGTTGGATGCAATGGGGATGAGCCCCTTCTAAAAGCGTATTCACACACGGACACTGGCTTGGCAAATGGCAATGAATGAGAATTTCAATCAGCCTCGCTGCAGTGCACTCAGGGAATGCTGGGCCTTGTAGTACTACTAGGCTGCCTGTATGGCAAGTTGGATTGTTATTCCAGGGATGAGCCCCTTTTAAAAGCGTATTCACACACGGACACTGGCTTGGCAAATGGCAATGAATGAGAATTTCAATCAGCCTCGCTGCAGTGCACTCAGGGAATGCTGGGCGTTGTAGTACTTCTAGGCTGCCTGTATGGCAAGTTGGATTGTTATTCCAGGGATGAGCCCCTTTTAAAAGCGTATTCACACACGGACACTGGCTTGGCAAATGGCAATGAATGAGAATTTCAATCAGCCTCGCTGCAGTGCACTCAGGGAATGCTGGGCCTTGTAGTACTACTACTACCACTACTACAAAGGCTGCCTGTATTGCAAGTTGGATGCAATGGGGATGAGCCCCTTCTAAAAGCGTATTCACACACGGACACTGGCTTGGCAAATGGCAATGAATGAGAATTTCAATCAGCCTCGCTGCAGTGCACTCAGGGAATGCTGGGCGTTGTAGTACTTCTAGGCTGCCTGTATGGCAAGTTGGATTGTTATCCTGTTAATAACGGCCAGGGATGAGCCCCTTTTAAAAGCGTATTCACACACGGACACTGGCTTGGCAAATGGCAATGAATGAGAATTTCAATCAGCCTCGCTGCAGTGCACTCAGGGAATGCTGGGCCTTGTAGTACTACTACTACCACTACTACAAAGGCTGCCTGTATTGCAAGTTGGATGCAATGGGGATGAGCCCCTTCTAAAAGCGTATTCACACACGGACACTGGCTTGGCAAATGGCAATGAATGAGAATTTCAATCAGCCTCGCTGCAGTGCACTCAGGGAATGCTGGGCGTTGTAGTACTTCTAGGCTGCCTGTATGGCAAGTTGGATTGTTATCCTGTTAATAACGGCCAGGGATGAGCCCCTTTTAAAAGCGTATTCACACACGGACACTGGCTTGGCAAATGGCAATGAATGAGAATTTCAATCAGCCTCGCTGCAGTGCACTCAGGGAATGCTGGGCCTTGTAGTACTACTACTACCACTACTACAAAGGCTGCCTGTATTGCAAGTTGGATGCAATGGGGATGAGCCCCTTCTAAAAGCGTATTCACACACGGACACTGGCTTGGCAAATGGCAATGAATGAGAATTTCAATCAGCCTCGCTGCAGTGCACTCAGGGAATGCTGGGCGTTGTAGTACTTCTAGGCTGCCTGTATGGCAAGTTGGATTGTTATCCTGTTAATAACGGCCAGGGATGAGCCCCTTTTAAAAGCGTATTCACACACGGACACTGGCTTGGCAAATGGCAATGAATGAGAATTTCAATCAGCCTCGCTGCAGTGCACTCAGGGAATGCTGGGCCTTGTAGTACTACTACTACCACTACTACAAAGGCTGCCTGTATTGCAAGTTGGATGCAATGGGGATGAGCCCCTTCTAAAAGCGTATTCACACACGGACACTGGCTTGGCAAATGGCAATGAATGAGAATTTCAATCAGCCTCGCTGCAGTGCACTCAGGGAATGCTGGGCGTTGTAGTACTTCTAGGCTGCCTGTATGGCAAGTTGGATTGTTATCCTGTTAATAACGGCCAGGGATGAGCCCCTTTTAAAAGCGTATTCACACACGGACACTGGCTTGGCAAATGGCAATGAATGAGAATTTCAATCAGCCTCGCTGCAGTGCACTCAGGGAATGCTGGGCCTTGTAGTACTACTACTACCACTACTACAAAGGCTGCCTGTATTGCAAGTTGGATGCAATGGGGATGAGCCCCTTCTAAAAGCGTATTCACACACGGACACTGGCTTGGCAAATGGCAATGAATGAGAATTTCAATCAGCCTCGCTGCAGTGCACTCAGGGAATGCTGGGCCTTGTAGTACTACTAGGCTGCCTGTATGGCAAGTTGGATTGTTATTCCAGGGATGAGCCCCTTTTAAAAGCGTATTCACACACGGACACTGGCTTGGCAAATGGCAATGAATGAGAATTTCAATCAGCCTCGCTGCAGTGCACTCAGGGAATGCTGGGCGTTGTAGTACTTCTAGGCTGCCTGTATGGCAAGTTGGATTGTTATTCCAGGGATGAGCCCCTTTTAAAAGCGTATTCACACACGGACACTGGCTTGGCAAATGGCAATGAATGAGAATTTCAATCAGCCTCGCTGCAGTGCACTCAGGGAATGCTGGGCGTTGTAGTACTTCTAGGCTGCCTGTATGGCAAGTTGGATTGTTATCCTGTTAATAACGGCCAGGGATGAGCCCCTTTTAAAAGCGTATTCACACACGGACACTGGCTTGGCAAATGGCAATGAATGAGAATTTCAATCAGCCTCGCTGCAGTGCACTCAGGGAATGCTGGGCCTTGTAGTACTACTACTACCACTACTACAAAGGCTGCCTGTATTGCAAGTTGGATGCAATGGGGATGAGCCCCTTCTAAAAGCGTATTCACACACGGACACTGGCTTGGCAAATGGCAATGAATGAGAATTTCAATCAGCCTCGCTGCAGTGCACTCAGGGAATGCTGGGCGTTGTAGTACTTCTAGGCTGCCTGTATGGCAAGTTGGATTGTTATTCCAGGGATGAGCCCCTTTTAAAAGCGTATTCACACACGGACACTGGCTTGGCAAATGGCAATGAATGAGAATTTCAATCAGCCTCGCTGCAGTGCACTCAGGGAATGCTGGGCCTTATAGTACTACTAGGCTGCCTGTATTGCAAGTTGGATGCAACGGGGATGAGCCCCTTATAAAAGCGTATTCACACACTGGCTGAGTAGTGAGTAGTGGATGAGCCCCTTCGATTTCTGAATTCCTGCCTTTTAGATTCCTAAAGCTTTCCCTTACTGCACAGAGATGCTATTCCTACAGCTCCTGTCTGTAAAATGGCCGCTGAGCTCCGTGCATAGACTTTTATTGCAGGCTTGAGCCCGCCCCTATGCTGCCTCCCGATAGGCTGGGAGAGCCGTTTGCAAGGCATTATGGGGTAGCCTGATGTCAGGTGATCTTCTGTAATCCTCCATTTTAGATGTAACATGTGGCAGGCGCCAAAATGTAGCCGGGTTCGGTCAAAACGGGTTCGGCCGAACCCGGTAAAGTTCGGATTCGCTGCGAACCGAACTTTTCCTGAAGTTCGGACCGAAACCGGGTTCGGTTGTCCCGGTTCGCTCATCTCTACCTGACTTGTCTATTTTGATAAATACTTGTATTTCCCATTAAATAATTCTAAGAACATTTTGCCATGAATCTATTATTTATCCTAGAAATTCATGAATAAATTGACAACTGGGTGATACCATTCCTCTTGTCAAAGAGGCGTGTCCTGCAGAATACGGCACTGTCAGTACTGATTGGACTGTTTTAGTCTGTGTAGGGATACACCCCCAACTGGTAACACCCAGTTGTCAATTTATTCATAAATTTCTAAGAGGAATATCAATGGAACGGCACAACACGATGCTCCAGAAATTTTATTTCATGGTGAATATGAGTATTTACTAAAACAGATACGTCAGGACAGGTCACAGGTCCTCTTGAACTCACAAAGTTGTAGCTCAATCAAAAACTGATGACCCTTTGCATTACACAGAAACTAGTAACTACACGTGAGGAGTTGTCAAAACACTAGAATGTGTGATCTTCGGCTCTGTTCACCCTGGTTTTTCTTTCCCCCGTTGTGTTAGGGTTCCATTGCTTTTTGATGGCAGGAATAGAATAACCTGCTCCCTTCATCAAAAATACCATAACCCCAATAGAAACATGATGTATTCCTTTATAAGAAACACATTATTGTTAGTTCAGAAATCCTTGGCATCTGTGTAAATAGAGCTTTAGAGATATACATTTACAAGTAAAGAAAATGACTGTATATCATTATTATTAGATACAACCAAATTTGATAAGGAGTATTTGTGGGCTGAATCAATAAGAATGACAGGCACAGCGCAGCTGCATAACTGCAAGTAACATTGAGGCCTTATTCACACGAACGTGTATTATGTCCGTGCTACGCACGTGTAAATCACGCGCGTCGCACAGACTTATGTAAGTCAATGGGGCCGTTCTGACAGGTCGTGATTTTCACGCAGCGTATGTCCGCTGCGTAAAACTCACGACATGTCCTATACTTGCCTGTGTTTCACACAGGACGCACCACTTCCGGGTGCCGCGCGTGATTCGAGCTACAGTAGTAAAAAAAAAAGAATGAAAACATAAAGGCACCTCCTGCTTTTATGTTTGTAAACATAAAAACAGAGTGTCATAATGATGCTGGCTACGCGAAAATCACGCAGCCACGCATCATATACAGATGCCACACTGAACTTTTGCGCGCCCAAAACGGACACGTTTGTGTGAATAAGGCCTGAGAAAGAGACTGGCTGCTTTTTCTGAGGGCAGAAGTAAGGTTTCCTCTTTTCCCTTATTAAAAATGGCACTGCTGCCATTTTTGAACAGCACAGAGGGGATCCTAAAACGGCGGATCCACAGCAGAGGGGCACAACTGGAGGTCACCAGGTAATGTCACTTCATATACCCCATCATATTTAAAATGTTGTCCCGGGACCAGAGGGTCGCTTTTAGTCCTTCAAGAGGAACAAAAAAAGTTGTTACGTATGGGATATTAGTGACCGTATAGTTTTGCGTTACAGAAATATATTTTTATGCATTCCCAGGTACAGAACATTTCAACCCTGGAAACAAAGGAGAAGTCTGCAATAATTCATAGTAGAAGGGAATTTGAGGCAATCCCCAGTGTTAACAGAGTACATCCGCTCAGCAGGACATGTCAAAACATAGCTCGGATATAGTATATTTACAGCACGCGAACACTATATATGAAGGAGACGTGCGATCCACCACTCTAAAACCTCAGTTTGCTTCTGTTCTGGCAATCATCTCGTATAGAAACAACTCTCTTTTTCACAGTTTACTGCATTTGGAATGAACCAGACACTGCAAAATGGTGTCTGCATTGCTGATGAGACCCAACAGAAGGATTCACATATATACTCAATATGAATGAAGGCATCAGCAAGGGCATAAAATTACATCCTTATGAGGAAAATTGAAGATATTTTATAAGGAAGACTTGACCGGGCACGTAAAATAATCTCTTTTTACATTCATTTTCCTTGAAATATGTATTTGCCTCAAACCAAAGAAAAAGCCAGTTAGGTCTGACTATGTTCTTCCTCTTACAATTCTCATTTAAAATCCTGTGAGTGATGTGTGCAGATTTCCATGAAATGACTACCTGTCGTCAGTCACTTTTTGTTTATCCACAAGAATAATTATTGGCTTTAAGTATTCAAGAACATAAGCTCTGGAAAGGAAAACAAATAGTGCAAGCTCATCTACTTAATGCACCAAAAAGAAAATGCTTAGTGGCTTGTATGCGAGTTCATTTATATTATATTATGGTTTTTTAAAGTCATTTGAGCACAACTAATTATTTGAAAAAATCCTTCTATATGTCATGTTGTATGTGCATTCAATGGAAACATGTAGGCTATTTGCCTTTACTCTTAGGCCACATGCACACGACCGTGTCCGTAATCACGGCGCGTTTTGATTACGGGCACGGCTGGCCGCAGACAGTCATCCATATTTGCGGGCCGTGCTCCCATTATAAAGTATGGGAGCACGGTCAGAAAAAAAAAAAGGACATGCCCTATTTTTTATGGATGCTTCCTATGGCCCAGACCCCTTTCTGGAAATATACGGGAAGGTGTCCGTGGCCCATAGAAATGAATGGAACCATATTTTGATCCGCAATTACGATCCGTAATTGTGGACCAAAATTACGGTCGTGTGCATGGGGCCTTAGTTATTGTAAGATTCATCTGCATAATACATGCATCAGAGCAATAACAATCAGTTAGCATCATTATAGCATATAACCGCTAAATATAAAGAAGCTCAGAGGCGGATGCACATCTGATGTTCATGATGTTTCATGCAGCCTTTTCTATTCAAATCCACCAAGGGAAATTCTAGGTTGGGGCACTTCAGCATATTTTTTTGACCTTTTAAAAAAATATATATATTGTGACTATCGACATAAAAAAAATCTGTAAATATTACAGTTTTCACATTGGCCACTAGAGCAGTCATGATAGGCTTTGCTATGTAGGTTTGGACAGAATGAGCAGTCATCTCCTTATTATTAGAGGGCAAGTGATTTGTTTAACAGCTTTATTATACTTCTAGAGACCGAGATAAGGCAAGAAAGCAACACTACACATATATATGGTTCTATATCCATAGCCCCTGTCCCACCCTGGCCTCCGGAGAAGGGGCTGCACTACATTACTTCCTGGTTATTGTAATGATCTATGGCATTTCTCTGTCAATTGTCTCACTTTTTATTGAAAAAAATTAATTAGAAAAAACAAACAACATTTTTCTCTTCTACTGACTTACATCTAATAATACAATTAAATACATGAGACGTTCCCTTTAAAGGGATTTTTTTGAGTGAAAAAGATGAAATGAAACATTTTATTTTTTGATAAGGGGGAAATTAGTAGTATACATGCCTGAATAGTCTCATTTACTTCCACACATTTTGGCAGTTTTCTATTTCCATGTTGTCAATTTCCAATGAATAATTCTGTAAAAATGGCAGAATCATACTTACATTGTAAAATCAATCATCTGTGCTTTTCCAATATACCCACAGGAAACAGCAAACTGAGATGGACTGATTTTAATGAGCTCACTTCTTAAACAATGTTCCTGAAATGAGACAGAACTCGGTTTAATATGTGCAGATTTATTTCCTCTTCTTCAGCCAAATTAACACAGTGAAATAAAAGTGGCGAGTACAGTGGATAGATGAAAGGGAAATTATTTCAATTTAAATTGTGCACTTTCATTCAATTGGAAATACACCTCGAGTATCAGCCTGGTAAAATTGCAGTGTTAGACTGCTTTACATGGTAGTAATACGGGGACATTTTAACCCCTTAAGGACACAACCTAGTTTGGACTTTAGGAATAAGTCCAATTTTTCTAATCTGACGTGTCACTTTATGTGGTAATAACTTTGAAATGCTTTTACTTATCCAAGTAATTCTGAGATTGTTTTTTCATAACACATTATATTTTAATTTAATGGTAAATTTTGGTCAATATGTTTTCTCTTTATTTATAAAAAAAGTTTTTTAGGATGTTATAAGGCTTATAAGTTGAATAGGAGTTTTTTAAATTTACACCAAAACTTGCAAAACCTGCTTTTATAGGGACCAATTCAGCTCTGAAGTGGCTTTGAGGGGCCTATATATTAGAAATTGCTCATAAATCACCCCATTTTAACCTTTCAAAGTATTCAAAACAGCATTTAGGAAGCTTGTTAACCTTTAATATGTTTCACAAGAATTAAAGCAAATTGGAGGTGAAACTGTCATATATTTTTACAGAATTTTACTTTTGATCAATTGTTTTCGGTAACTCAGCAAGTGTTAACAGAGAAACACAACTCAATATTTATTACCTTGATTCTGCAGTTATCAGAAATATCCCACATGTGGCTCTAGTATGCTCCTTGACTCAAACACAGCCCTCAGAAATGAAGATGCACCTTATGAACTTTGGACCCTCATTTTTATTAGGATGTTTTCCAGGTGCCATATCATGATTTAAGAGGATTTGAGGTGCCAAAACATAAGAAACACCCCAAAAAAAGACCCCATTAAGGTAACTGCTTTTACTCCACAGGAGTTTTTGGGAATATATTAGAATTGGGCCATTAAAACATTTCCACGATTTCTTCAAGGTAATGCAGTACCCCATATGTGGTTGTAAACTGCTGTTTGGACACTGTAGGGCTGAAGAGAAGATGTGCCACTTGGCTTTTGAAGTGTAGATTATGGGTTTTAGATGTCAAACTTGCTGATGTTCCAATGGAAAGCCCCCAATAGTTTCCCAATTTTTGAAATTGCATCCCTCAAGGAATCAATCTAGGGGTGTAGCAATCATTTTGACCCCACAATTGTTTCATATTTTTGTATTAGAAATTAAAAATTCATAAAATTAAGTTTTAGGTAATTTTTTTTCATTTTCACAAGGATTATAGGAGAAAAAGAACCCCACAATTTGTTTTGCAATTTCTCCCGAATATGGCAATATCCAATATGTGGTCATAAAGTACTGAATGGGCACATGTCATTGCTCAGAAGTGAAGAAGCCAATATGGTCTTTAGAGTGCAAATTTTGCTGGAATGTTTTTCTGTATGTCGCATTTGCAGAGCCCTTGAGGTATAAGCACACTGGAAAATCCTGAGAGGTGACCTTATTTTGGAAACTATACCACTCAAGGAATCATTCTAGAGTTATAGTGCACAATTTGTACCCACTGGTGCTTTGCAGAAATTAGTGCATAATAGATGTTGCAGAGTGAAATGTGCAATTTTTTCGTAAACATGCAATTTCAGTGCCCAATATGTTGTGCACACATTGTGCCAATGTAAAAAGACAGCTCTCTAATTATTATGCTGTCTTTCCTGGCTTTAGAAACACCCTACACGGGGCCCTAATGTTTTGTCTGGGCATACGACAGGTCTCAGGAGTAAAAAAGCATTATGCACATTTGAGCTCTAATTTGATGATTTACACAGCATTACCCACAGTTGTAGAGTCTCTGAGGTGAAATAATAAAAGAAATCCAAAAGAAGTGACCCCATTTTAATAACTACACCTATCAAGATAAGCTGTAGTTTTTATTAGGACTATTTTGGGGAAAAAGCTACTTTTTGATCACTTTTTATTCCATTTTTGGAATGCATAGAGACCAAAGACAAGCAATTCTGGTGTTTTCTTTCATATATCTTTTTAATGGTGTATCCTTTAAATGGACAAATAACATGATATTTTTTTTATCGTTCAGGTTATTATGGACACAGCAATACCAGTTGTTTTGTTTTTTTCATTTTTTCCCCAATAATAAAGGACAAAAAGTTAAAAAAGGAAAATGTTGTTTTTATTACTTAAAAAGGCTCTGTCACCAGATTTTGCAACCCCTATCTGCTATTGCAGCAGATCGGCGCTGCAATGTAGATTACAGTAACTTTTTTATTTAAAAAAAACGAGCATTTTTGGCCAAGTTATGACCATTTTTGTATTTATGCAAATGAGGCTTGCAAAAGTACAACTGGGCGTGTTGAAAAGTAAAAGTACAACTGGGCGTGTATTATGTGCATACATCGGGGCGTGTTTACTACTTTTACTAGCTGGGCGTTCTGATGAGAAGTATCAGCCACTTCTCTTCAGAACGCCCAGCTTCTGGCAGTGCAGACACAGCCGTGTTCTCAAGAGATCACGCTGTGTCGTCACTCACAGGTCCTGCATCGTGTCAGACGAGCGAGGACACATCGGCACCAGAGGCTACAGATGATTCTGCAGCAGCATCGGCGTTTGCAGGTAAGTCGATGTAGCTACTTACCTGCAAATGCTGATGCTGCTGCAGAATCAACTGTAGCCTCTGGTGCCGACACGATGCAGGACCTGTGAGTGACGTCACAGATCTGCACTGCCAGAAGCTGGGCGTTCTGAAGAGAAGTGGATGATACTTCTCGTCAGAACGCCCAGCTAGTAAAAGAAGTAAACACGCCCCGATGTACACACATAATACACGCCCAGTTGTACTTTTACTTTTCAACACGCCCAGTTGTACTTTTGCAAGCCTCATTTGCATAAATACGAAAATGGTCATAACTTGGCCAAAAATGCTAGTTTTTTAAAAATAAAAACGTTACTGTAATCTACATTGCAGCGCCGATCTGCTGCAATAGCAGATAGGGGTTGCAAAATCTGGTGACAGAGCCTCTTTAACCCCTTAAGGACACGGACAATTTTAGCCTTGAGGACAGAGCAATTTTTTTTACATTTCCCTCTTTGCATCCCGACGCTCATAACGCTTTTATTTTTTGTACGATGTAGTTGTATGAGACTTTGTTTTTTGCGGGACGAGTTGTACTTTATGTGCGTACCATTTTTTGGTACAAATACATTATTGTTTCATTTCTATAAATTTTTAAATAGCTTAAAATGCAGAAAAAAAGCAGTTGCGCAGCAGTTTTAATATTTTTTTTTTTACACCATACACTGATCATCATAAATAATGTTATAAATTTGTTATACAGGTTGTTACGGTCGTGGCGATACCAAATGTGTCTATATTATTTCATGTTTTGGGACTTATATTTTAAAAAGTTTATTTATTATAAAAAATGTGTGTTTCTGTGTATTTTTTTTACTTTTTATTTATTTATTTACCATTATTTTTTTTTTACATTAATTTAACTTTTTTTTTTTAATCCCATAAAGGGATTTATCATTTAGATTTTTATTTTGTAACTGTAATGTACTGGCATAGATCTATATGCCAGTACATTAGCCTGTTACTGATTGTACACAGGCAGTTGTTAGGGCATACCTCAGTATGCCCTAACAACAGGAAATATGTTCAGACAGCCCTGGGGTCCTTCAATAGACCCTGGGCTGTCAGGCCATACGAGTTGTGGACTTTGATCGCGTCAGTTATTTTCTGTGACGCGATCAATGTGCAGTCCCCTCTCCTTGAACGCCGCGATCAGCTGTCATCGCGGCGTTCAAAGGGTTAACAGTGGAGAGAAGATGTTTCTCTTCTCTCCGCTGTCAGAGCAAGGCCGTGGCTGTGTATTACAGCCGTTGCCCCGCTCTCGATCGCGCGCACAGACGCGCGCAGGGACGGCTGTCACACAGGACGAGTATGCTCGTCCTAATGCGCGAAGTGCTCGCCGCTCAGGACGAGCATACTCGTCCTGTGTCGGCAACCAGTTAAAACTTTTATTTTTTTATTTTGCTAAAACATTTTTTTGTTTACTTTTTCTTTGGTCACACTGGCGGACTTGATATCGCTAACTTGTGATCGCTGGTATATTACTCTTTCCCTCTCTCAACCACTTAGATGCTGCAGTAGCTATTGACTGCATCATTTAAGGGGTTAAATGCCTGGGATTGGAGCTAGCGGGAGCCAAGCTGTATAGTACCTGTACGTCATGGGGCGGGAAGAGGTTAATATCCGCATTACAGTCGCAACACTCAGATCTCCTGCAGTACAAATTAAGTGAATTGATAACCCAATGGTGATCTAAGTTTGGTTCAGTTTAACAATGGGAGGACCAAACATTGCAGTCGTAATATGGACCTTTAAAATTCACAGGCATTGCAGATGTTTTAAAGTGGATTTAGGTTGTATTAAGGTGGCCATAAATGTAATGATTTTTTACTCAATATAAGACCATGTGATACCAAGAGTTGCCACAACATTTAGAAATTCTCAGAAATGTTAAGAAAATGCATTTGATATTTATTCAACATTTTTACGAATTGGCATTTTAAGAATTGTATTAATGTACATGTAACAAGTATTATTAAACGTGAAGAGTCGTGGACATATACTTCACAGCCAAGGCAAATGAAACACAAAATTTCTAACTATTTAATTAAAGGTCTCAAAATAACCTGAGTATTCAGTGACTGAAATTAAATTTTCATAGAATTAAAAAAAATATATGAAGAAATTTTTCCATGTAACGGTACTCATTAAAGAATACAGAATATATATGACTAGAAGTCATCTAGGAGAATGTACTGACCTTAAAATAAACTGTACTTATCAATATACAATTATGATGTAAATATTACATATCATGAGACTGATTAAAACGATTAGGCACTGATTAAAAAAAGAGAATTGAGTCTGCCTGCAAGTTTTCCTCTATAGAGATGATGCAGACTACTTTGCTGGTCTGAAGGGGTTAATGAACTGCGTATGATGCAGGTTACATTACAGCAAAAGTTTTGTCATGTACATCATATTCTATTGTAATATAGAGAAACGCGTGACCTGTAGTGACAAAACGTACTTTTCTTTTGTTGTACATTAGAACGGTGTACAGTTTGTCTGCCGCATCCCTCCTTGGTGTTGCTATGACCACTGCAGGAACATAGCAGCCTCCTCCTCCTCTTGCCCCAGTTTTTGAAAAAACACAATCTCCAACCTAAAAGCACACGGATGTTAACAAAAAATATTTTACTTGTTCCTCACCTTCATTTTTTTTCAGCATTCTGCATTACTGCTATGTGGATACAATACCACATCCAAAAACTAGATGGGGAATTATAATAATTTTTTCATGTAAGCAAAATGTCAGACCTTAAAGCATATTTATTAAAGGGAAAGTCCACCTTAGAAACCATTTTTCTTACTGCTGCAATACAACTGATTGTACAATTACTGACATACATGTACTTAAGACAAAGCAAATCATGAAGAACATGTATGCCAGGGTGTTTCAAGGTGGTTAGAAGTGGCAGTTTTTTGCAAATATGAGAAAAGGATGGCGTAACTATTCCGTTACTGTAACAAGCTCATTCAAACTTTATTTGACCAATAGAAGACACTGCAAGAGAGAGTTAAAATAAATTTTATTAAAAAAAATCAGTTGGTTGATGCACAGCAGTCTAGCTATGTAGTCTGGCTATAAGGGGGCGGTCCAGACTACACTGCCAATTGATTTTTTTTATTCACACTCTCTTGCAATGTGCTGGACAAACAAAGCGCAAAAGCTAATTAAAAGAATTTTACAACTGTGTTCCTTTTTTAGGTTTACCAGTTAAGTATATTTTTTTGACACTGCAACTGCCTATAAGATTTCCAATACTGCCATCTAAAAATATATCCCACTCATAATTGCAAAGCTTTTCCAGGGAGGCATATGAAGGATAATATTATGGTCATTTTTGGTTCATGATGGGATTTTTATTTGGAATTATATGAAATTAATGTTAAATATTTTATTAATTAACATAATTAATAGCAAATAATAAAACCTTCAGACTTGGGCAGGGCAAAGCTCCTCCAGTTTGTATTATAAATCTGATAGGGACAACCTCATTTTCTCCTAACCAGAAATCCACAAGGGCACTTCTGGAATTAATACTTCTGAGCACGGTGCCTGTGTGGAAGAACATATTTGTTATAATTAAGAAAAGTTTTCCATTGTATTATGAAATAAATTATGCTAAAATTGGATTGCAATTAAATCAATAACTGGGAAAAATCACCTGAACCTGCCAAATATTTCATTCTTTGCTAATGCTAGAAAAACCAAGTGATAGTTCTAAGTCCAGGGGCCAATATAACCTAAATATTTCTACCCCCTGCACTGGAAATGTATGTTTTAGTAATTATGGATCATAAACCCTGCTCTTCCTTTATTCAAACACACAGCTAAAATCTTTTAGTTACCTTATACAATAAAAGGATTACAGCTAAAAAGAAATGAAACAGAGTTGGAAAATGAATACTCGGTTGCAGCTAGCTAAACAGCAGCACTAAATGCAAGTGCGAATAAATTCATGAAATATATGAAATGAGGGATGAAAACCTTTGATTCAAGTATAATATTCCAGTATATATACTGTATATTACTTGTGAGGCCAAGTCAAAGTGCAAATCTAAATACTGTAAAGAATGTTTACCACTATTTTAAAAAAGTGCCTTATGGTGCTGTAAGCGGCTCAGTAGAACTTCTGGGGGTTGGGTGTTACATCTGGAATTCGGACTGTTAAACATGGATACAGTATCATTGTCTAAATGACGTCTAAAATGACGTCCAGGATTAGAAAAACATGGCTGCTTTCTTCAAAAAACAGCACCACACCTGTCCTTGGGTTTTGTCTATTGTTGCAGTTCAGCTCCATTGAAGTTAAATTGATTGTCTACTACCAGACAACTGATGAATTATCCACTGGATAGGTCAACAGTACACAATCGGTGGGGGTCCGACACCTGGACCACGCACCTACTTAGCTGCTCCAGCTGCCTCCGGGCACCTGACGTCCATGCCGGAAGCAGTTGGCTTCGGTCACAGAATAGGGGCCGAGCTGCAATACTGCAGCTCTGCTTCTATTCAAGTGAATAGGAGCTGAGCTGCATTTCTGCAGCACGGCCACTATGCAATGTACAGAGCCAACTGCTTCCGGTTCCGTACACTGCATACTTTGCAATGACATCCGATGCCATGGGGCAGCCGTAGCAGATAATCGGTGCGGGTTCCAGGTGTCGGACCCCCACTGATCGTATACTGATGACCTATCTGGTGGATAGGTCATCAGTTGTCCGGTAGTGAACAACCCCTTTAATGGGGCTGAGCTGTAATTCCACGCGCATCCAGTGGACAGGTGTGGTGCTGTTTTTGTAAGAAGGCAGCAATGTTTTAATAATTCTAGACAACCCCTTTAATGAAGCTTATGTAGTGAAGGACATGAAGACTGAAGGAAGCCCCTATTGTGAAGGACATCATAATGTGTAAATGAATATTTCCACTATGATGTCTGGTCGAAGTAAACTGTAGCATGATTGAATACCTGGATAGTAAAATCCGTCAATCTCAGACCTTGCAATTACTTTTTGACCTCTTAATGTGTCTAAAAATGTTCTTTTCGGCTTCTGATTTATCTTTTGTTTTTCATTCTCTTCATGATTGGTCTGTTAAGAAAACACATTTTTAAAATACAACAATACAAAAGGAAATGCAATTAATAATGCTGAACAGATATGTGTGACAGAAATAATGGGGTTCTAATCATCTTAAAGGAACACCATCAAGGTACAAAATAAGGTGTCTTTATTTCACCAAAACAGCGACGTTTCGACCCCAAGGGTCATTCTCAAGCTTGGGGTCGAAACGTCGATGTTTTGGTGAAATAAAGACACCTTATTTTGTACCTTGATATAGTGGTTGCTGCGATTTTTCTACCTCCTTTTACCTCTTTTGGAGTTGCTTTGGCTGCAACTCGACACTGCCTGCACTGACTGGAAAATTCCTTCCTGAGTAAAAAGCTCCCTGTGAATGGTCTCTGGGACTGTGATGTGCTGCTGATCTCTCTTTTTTATTTAAAGGAACACCATCATCAAAAGTGATATATGTATTTAATATTTTCTTTGTAAATGTACTTTTATTGTGTCAAATATATCCATATAAATATAAATGAAGAAATATTTTTTTCACATATGCTGACATCTAATGACCAACAGACAACCCAAAAAACACATAGCTTTCATTGAAATCAGAGAGCCTGTAATGCCGTAAGTTTTATCCTCAGAAAACTCAGCGAGGAGTTCACAAATGGGGAACGGTCATGATATTTACAAGAGCACCATGACCCCTTTGTTCTAGCAATGCATATACCTTTTATTCTCATAATAGTCTTCTCTGGCAGATTAATCAAACGTGTCACAAGGTTACATTGATAGCAGATTGACAGTTGGAATACCACCAATGTCCTGAACAAGTGGATCCCAGTACTGGTTGACTGTGGAGAGATAGTCCAGTCACTCTATACTGGAATCGAAGGGAAGCATGGAAACCGGAGTAACAGCATTGATAGGGTTGTATATGATGCCATTTCTCCATTGAAAACTAACACTGGGATATGATTATCTAGCACAGGGTTCTCAAGCACGCGGCACGCGGCCCGCGGGCCGCATGCGGCCCCTGGGGCAGTCATCTGCGGCCCGCGGGACACAGAGCCGCTAGTACAGGCTCTGCTCCGGGACTCTGTGGAATTCCCTGACATCGCTGTCCACATATGTTCAGCGATGTCTGGGGCTTCCCCAGAGCCGGAGTCCCGTGCAGAGCGCTAGTATCGGCTCTGCTTCGGCACTCTGTGAAATTTCCATGACATCGCAGTCCATATATATACAGTGTTATCAGGGTCTTCCCCAGAGCGGAGTCCCGAGCAGAGCGCTAGTACAGGCTCTGCTCCGGAACTCTGTGGAATTCCTTGACATCGCTGTCCATATATGGACAGTGTTTTCAGGGTCTTCCCAAGAGCGGAGTCCCAAGCAGAGCGCTAGTACGGGCTCTGCTCCAGGACTCTGGGGAATCCCCTGACATCGCTGTCCTCATATTGACAGTGATGTCTGGGGCTTCCCCATAGCCTGAGTCCCGTGCAAAGCGCTAGTATAGGCTCTGCTCCGGGACTCTGGGGAATCCCCTGACATCGCTGGCCTCATATTGACAGCGATGTCTGGGGCTTCCCCAGAGCTGGAGTACCGTACAGAGCGCTAGTATCGGCTCTGTTCTGGGACTCTGTGGAATTCCCTGACATCGCTGTCCATACATCGACAGTGATGTCAGGGGCTTCCCCAGAGCAGGAGTCCCAGTGATGTCAGGAGCATAGCTGGAGTCCCAGGAAGAGCCTACTAGTGCTCTGCCCGGGACTCCAGCTCTGGGGTTGCCCCTGATATCACATTCCCATCCAGGAGAATCCCCTGACATCACAGCAGGGGCGTAACTAGGAAAGACTGGGCCCCATAGCAAACTTTTGACTGGGGCCGCCCTCCCCTGGGTGTCACACAACCCCCCCTTGTAGATAGTGCCTTTTTTACAGCCCCCCCCTGTAGATAACGCCATACAGCCCCCTCTGTAGATAGCACCATACAGCCCCCTCTGTAGATAACGCCATACAGTCCCCCCTGTAGAAAACGCCATACAGCCCCCTCTGTAGATAGCGTCATACAGTCCCCCCTGTAGATAACGCCATACAGCCCCCTCTGTAGATATCTACAAAGGGGGCTGTATGGCGTCATCTACAGGGGGGGCTGTATGGCGCCATCTACAGAGGGGGCTGTATGTCGCCATCTACAGGGGGATGTCTGTATGGCGTTATCTACAGGGGGGCTGTATGGCGCTATCTACAGAGGGGGCTGTATGGCGTTATCTACAGGGGGTGCTGTATGGCGTTATCTACAGGGGGTGCTGTATGGCGTTATCTACAGGGGGGGCTGTATGGCGATATCTACAGGGGGGCTGTATGGCGCTATCTACAGGGGGACTGTATGGCGTTATCTACAGGGGGACTGTATGGCGTAATCTACAGAGGGGGTTGTATTGCGCTATCTACAGGGGGGCTGTATGGCGTTATCTACAGGGGGGCCTGTATGGCGTTATCTACAGGGGGTCTGTATGGCGTTATCTACAGGGGGTCTGTATGGCGTTATCTACAGGGGGTCTGTTGTATGGCGTGATCTACAGGGGGTCTGTATGGCGTGATCTACAGGGGGTCTGTATGGCGTTATCTACAGGGGGTCTGTATGGCGTTATCTACAGGGGGTCTGTATAGCGTTATCTACAGGGGGTCTGTATGGCGTTATCTACAGGGGGTCTGTATGGCGTTATCTACAGGGGGTCTGTATGGCGTTATCTACAGGGGGTCTGTATGGCGTTCCCTACAGGGGGGGTCTGTAGGGAACGCCATACAGCCCCCTGTAGGGAACGCCATACAGCCCACCCCTGTAGGGAACGCCATACAGCCCACCCCTGTAGGGAACGCCATACAGCCCACCCCTGTAGGGAACGCCATACAGCCCCCCCTGTAGGGAACGCCATACAGCCCCCCCTGTAGGGAACGCCATACAGCCCCCCCTTGTAGGGAACGCCTTACAGCCTCCCCTGTAGGGAATGCCATACAGCCCCCCCTGTAGGGAACGCCATACAGCCCCCCCTGTAGGGAACGCCATACGGCCCCCCTGTAGGGAACGCTATACGGCCCCCCCTGTAGGGAACACCATACAGCCCCCCCCTGTAGGGAACGCCATACAACCGCCGCCCTGTAGGGAACGCCATACAGCCCCCCCGTAGGGAACGCCATACAGCCCCCCCTTGTAGGGAACGCCTTACAGCCCCCCCCTGTAGGGAATGCCATACAGCCCCCCCTGTAGGGAACGCCATACAGCCCCCCCTGTAGGGAACGCTATACGGCCCCCCCTGTAGGGAACACCATACAGCCCCCCCCTGTAGGGAACGCCATACAACCGCCGCCCTGTAGGGAACGCCATACAGCCCCCCCCTGTAGGGAACGCCATACAGCCCCCCCTGTAGGGAACGCTTACAGCCCCCCCTGTAGGGAACGCTTACAGCCCCCCCTGTAGGGAATGCCATACAGCCCCCCCTGTAGGGAACGCCATACAGCCCCCCCTTGTAGGGAACGCCTTACAGCCCCCCCTGTAGGGAATGCCATACAGCCCCCCCTGTAGGGAACGCCATACAGCCCCCCCTGTAGGGAACGCTATACGGCCCCCCCTGTAGGGAACACCATACAGCCCCCCCCTGTAGGGAACGCCATACAACCGCCGCCCTGTAGGGAACGCCATACAGCCCCCCCGTAGGGAACGCCATACAGCCCCCCCCTGTAGGGAACGCCATACAGCCCCCCCTGTAGGGAACGCCATACAGCCCCCCCTGTAGGGAATGCCATATAGCCCCCCCCCAGTAGGGAACGCCATACAGCCCCCCACTGTAGGGAATGCTATACAGCCCCCCCTGTAGGGAACGCCATACAGCGTCCCCAACCCCCCCAAAAAATGCAACCTACAGTGTGAAACGACAAAAGACATGTATCCCCTCTCCACAGGATAGGGGATACATGTGTGATCGCTGGCAGCGATAAAGAGAACAGGGGACTGAAAGTCCCCTGAAGTTCTCCATGACTAACCTCTGACTTCCGGCGTCTGCGCAGCTCAATAAAAATGAAAGGAGCTCTGGTCACGCATGCGCACAGGCATGACCGGCGCTCCATTCATTTCTACGGAGCTGCCGACACAGACCCCGGAAGTCCGAGGTTTGTGATGGAGAACTTCAGGGGACTTTCAGTCCCCCGTTCTCCCTATCAATGCCAGCGATCACACATGTATCCCCTATCCTGTGGAGAGGGGATACATGTCTTTTGTTTAATAGCAGAGCGGGGAGATACCTCCCTGCTCTGCCATAGTGTTCAGTGGCGTCCCGCTGTAGCAGCCATAGCGGCTGCTAGCGGAGCCTCTGGCCATGGTGGGGGCCCGTGCAGGCGGGCAACACGAGCCCCCTCATGCCGCGGGCCCCGTAGCAGCCGCTACGGCTGCTATAGCGGTAGTTACGCCACTGCATCACAGTGTATGGACAGTGACGTCAGGGGCTCCAACAGCAGAGGAATCCCCAGCCAAAGCATCGGCAACGCTCTGGCTGGGGATTCCACTCCTAGAGGGAGCGCCAATGGAGCTATCTACTTGGGGTGTGTGTGACAGCATCTGCGGAGGGCACTGTGGCAGCATCTGCGGATGGGCACTGTGGCAGCATCTACGGAGGGCACAGTGGCAGCATCTACAGAGGGCACTGTGGCAGCATCTACAGAGGGCACTGTGGCAGCATCTACAGAGGGTACTGTGGCAGCATCTACAGAGGGCACAGTGGCAGCATCTACAGAGGGCACTGTGGCGGCATCTACAAGTGGGTGTGTGGCAGTATCTGCAGAGGACACTCTGGCATTATCTAGGGCTGTGTTGCATTATCTACAAGTGGGTGTGTGGCAGTATCTGCAGAGGGCACTGTGGCATTATCTACAGAGGGCACTGTGGCATTATCTACAGAGGGCTACTGTGGCATTATCTGCAGAGGGAACTGTGGCATTATCTGCAGAGGGCACTGTGGCATTATCTACAGTGGGCACTGTGGCATTATCTGCAGAGGGTACTGTGGCATTATCTGCAGAGGGCACTGTGGCATTATCTGCAGAAGGCACTGTGGCATTATCTGCAGAGGGCACTGTGGCATTATCTGCAGAGGGCACTGTGGCATTATCTGCAGAGGGCACTGTGGCAGCATCCACAGAGGGCACTGTGGCACTATCTAAAAAGGGGCTGCCCAATCTTGACATGTGTGTCTGCCAAACGCTGCTAACTGAGCCGCCAGACTGCATTTAGCAACACTTAAACTGGAAAACTGGATTGTTGAAATAAGCACGTGTAGAAATATCTCAAATTTTAAACCTAGCGGTATTATTATAGTAATGTAGTATTAGTAGTATAGTAATATAGTGTTATAGTAGTTCAAATAACTAATTGATAAACAATAATTTTGTATTGTATCAAATTTAAAAGTAATGCGGCCCGTCAACTTCCCATTTTTTCTATATGCGGCCCACTTACCCGGTCGAGTTTGAGACCCCTGATCTAGCACATTAGTGGGGATCCCAGCTCAATAATTGTATAAGAAGAAGCTAATACGTCTTTAGATGAGTAATGTCAACATAGCATATGGACAAAATGTTTCTAAACGACCGTAAATGCTGTTTATACTGGAATTTTGAAGGTAAAATGCAGTGTCACAAAGAACAGTTCATTTATCAATATGCTAAGTGGCAGATGTTCTGAAAAAATAGAGGTCTACACAGAGAACCCGAATAGAAGTCATTTATCAAAAGAACAATGACCTTGAAATACAGCTGTATCAATGACTGAGGTAGCTGTCGAGTGTTCTTCACAAGAAACAAAGGTGAGCATAATTAACCTTATAAATGTGTACAGTAACATAAATCATTTTTCAGTCACTTGGCATGAAACGTCTTATAGGGGAACCATTATGGCACACGTAGAACAGGAATTTCATGTGAAAATATCCGTTTGGTTTTAATTTGTTGACATGTATTTCTGTGCCAAAATTCATCCATTAATGGAACTTATGGATTCCTATTGAATTTAATTTGCAACTATTTAATTAGGATAAGTATTTTACACAACATAAAAAACGCAGTTTGCTATGCCTCGGAGTTAAATAATGGAACGTATAAAAGTAACCCCTTCGGGACAAAGCCTTTTTTTATTTTTCATTTTCGTTTCTCACTCCCCGCATTCCAAGAGCTATAACTTTTTTATTTCTCGTCAATAGAGTGGTGTGAGGGTTTATTTTTTGTGGAAAGAGTAGTAGTTTCTTTTGGTACCATTTATAGTTCCATATAATGTACTAAGAAACTGAATAAAAATTATTTGCGGGCTGAAGTTGGAAAAAAACTGTGATTCCTCAATAGTTTTTTGGGTTTCGTTTTTACGGCTTTCACCGTGCGGTAAAAATGACAACTTATCTTTACTCTGTGGCTCAATACAATTACAGTGATACCAAATTTATATAGGGTTTTTTATATTTACTACTTTTATTGCTAATAAACTTTTTCTTAAACAAAAAAATGTTTTGTGTCGCCACATTCTGAGAGCCATAACTTTTTTATTTTTTTCACCGATGGAGGTGTGTGAGGGCTTATTTTTTGTGGGACAAGCTGTAGTTTTTATCGGTACCATTTTTGGTACATAGAACTTTTTGATCACTTTTTATAAAAAAAATTTAAGAGCTAAGTTGACCACAAAACAACGATTTTGGCGTTTTCCATTTCTTATTTTTTACGGTGTTTACCGCGCGCGTTAAATAATGCTATATTGCAATAGTTCAGACTTTTACAGACGCAGCGATATAAATTTTGTTTGTTAACAGAGGCAGAGTGAAGGCAGTCCTGGGGGCCTTCATTAGGCCCCTGGGCTGCCATAACAACCGTCGCCACCCCCCGATCTCACTGTGGGGGGGGGTGATGAGCTGTCTGAGGGGGCCGCTCCCCTCTTTTCAATGCCTCAGATGCTGCGGTTGCGATTGACCGCAGCATTTGAGGGGTTAAAGAGCCAGGAACAGCATGATCGCTGCTCCCGGCTGTTAGTCCCGGGTGTCTGCTGTAAAATACAGCTGATAGCCACAGCATATGGAGCGCGCTCAGTGCGTGAGCGCACTCCAAACAAACCCCCCCTGCACACGGATGTAATAGCACGACCGGGTGCGCGAAGGGGTTACAATAAGACCACTTTAATCATATTGTCATGCTGGTTTTCCAGTTGGTTATGATTGACTTCAATGGGAAAAAAGGATGATCGCTGTTTCCTTTTATCAGACAGAGATATCTATGTTTTTGGCCCAGGAGTTTACACTTTTTTTTCCTTTTTCTAAATGGTTAAAAAGTGATGTCATTTTGTTATGAATTGTAACATCCATTCACATTAGCTGAATATAAAATACAATTTGAACCTAGCCTTATCAAAAGTATATAGTGTAAACATCTTTTAGTCGTGCCATAGGCTAAAGATTGCTGTCAGCTAGTATTTTTCCCACCCTTCTATTAACATGCTCACTTGGCAAAATGGAGATTTAATTTGTATGGAACAAAGAGGGGAACAAAGCATTGGACGGGTTAGAACCCAAACTGTCCGATCTCGGGGGGGGGGGGGGGATGTCCACATAAACTCCAGCTTGTGGCCAATTCCTGCCACATTTGGCAGGGTCTGCAGTCAAAAAAGTCATGTCTTTAGTTAGTGTAAAGGTATGTTCACACGCAGTAGCAAAACACGTCTGAAATTATGGAGCTGTTTTTGCCTGAAAACAGCTCCTGATTTTCAGAAGTTTTTGTAACTACTCGTGTTTTTCGCGGCGTATTTTACGGACGCTATTGGAGCTCTTTTTCAATGGAGTCAATGAAAAACGGCTCCAAAAACGTCCCAAGAAGTGACATGCACTTCTTTGACGCGGGCGTCTTTTTACGCACCGTCTTTTGATAGCAACGCGTAAAATTACACCCCGTGGGAACAGAACATCGTAACACCCATTGAAAGCAATGGGCAGATGTTTGTAGGCGTAATGGAGCCGCTTTTTCAGGCGTAATTCGAGGCGTAAAGCGCGCGAATTACGTCTGAAAACAGTGCGTGTGAACATACCCTATCTTGTATTCTATATCACTTCTTGTAGTCTATATCCATTTGATATTCTACGCCTCAGAAGCCATTGGACTCATCGTTTTTCTCTGTTGTATTGCAAAATATCTTAGAATTACATGTTACCTGTGTATTAGAATTTTCAGGCAGTGACTTTTTCTTGGTGGTGTCCTGCAGATCCAAGGCTTGTTGAAAATATGTTTTTCCTGCTTGTATTTCATCTTCAAGTAACATTACATCTTCTGCAGATACAGGCCACCCTTGTCTGTCTAAAGCTTGTAGGAGGGCTTCTTTATTTTCCAAATATGATATTGGAACATCACTGTCAAAGCTTTAACCAGAAGCATTAATATTTTACATACTCCTCATATACTACCCATGACAGAATCTCTGCTATCTGTGATATTATACAAAAATAACTCATATATAACTAACTTTAATAACTTGTATTCATAAAAATAACTTTAAATGTTCTACAAACTGAGCATACAGATGTAGCAGAGCTAAATTTATCATTTGGCATAACTCATCATGATTTCATGATGTGATGTCTGTGGTTTTATATAGAACTGAAGGTAAACTGGAAGAAAAAACTGAATTATCATATCGGTGCATTAACCCATTGGGGCAAAATGGCCCGCTCCCTTGCACTATCTGCAGCAGGTATCAGCTGTGCATTACAGCTGACACTCTGCTGCAATGGCTGGGATCAGAGATGATTTATATTGACGGTGGCATCTAAGTGGTTAGACAAAGTGGGGGCTCCCTCTGTCACCAAGCGATGCGATTGCCTGATGCCAATGGGTTGTCATGGCAGCTGGGGGCCAGGTGTGCCATGTGTGTATGTCTATAAAAAAAATATTAAAAAAGTTAAATAAAATGTTCATAAAGCATAATGTAAAAATACCCCGACAAAAACAATAAAAATAACTTTTTCCCACCTAAAAAATGCTTTATTATGGGAAAAAAAACTATAAAAATAATACGTTAATGACCCTGTGCGGTAAACGTGATAAACAGCATGAATGAAAAAAAAAATTAAAAAAGCAATGGCAGAGTTTTTGGTTTTTTTAATCCCCCCCTCCCAAAAAAAGGAATAAAAGTGAATCAATTAGTCCTATAAACCGCAAAATGGTATTAATGAAAACTGCAAGACATCCATCAAAATGAAAACCACCGTAAAGCTCCATTGATGGAAAAAAAGGAAAAACCATAAGCAGAGAATTTTAAAAAGGAAAGTGTTTTTATTGTGCAAAAGTAGTAAAACATTAAAAAAACTATAGAAAGTTAGCCTTTTCACCCGGTCATACACAACTCAATGTATGAACTGGAATAAAATGTCTACATAATCTAAATATATGATTTATTTCTGTAAATTCTGTACAGTTGTAGATAGCATAGGTTTAATTAATATAAACCTTTAACTTATCTCAGTTCAGCAAGAACTTTACCCCCATAAAGGGTTATTCCCATCTCACACATTTATGGCATGTCCACAGTGAATGGGAAAGGCGGCCGGCGCATCCAGATAGAGGAGTAATGGAGAGGGGGCTGCACATGCTGTTCTATTCAGTTCTATGGGAATTGTGGAAACAGCCGAGAATGCAAGCCCATTTTCACATGGTTGCGGGTCCTAAAGCTGGGACCCGCACCTATCACACATTTATAGCATATCCTGTCGATATGCCATAAATGTGTGAAATGGGGTAGTGCCTAGTTGGGCTTTAAGGACGTACCAATTTTACTAGTTCTTCAATCTCCGCATTCTGTTACATAGTCGTATAAGGGTTTATTTGTTGTGGGATGAGTTGTATTTTTAATGCCACCATTTTGGCCACATATAAATGTATTGAACAACTTTTATTAACAGAAATTTCACCATTGTTTTTTGTTCTTTAAAATTATGACGTTCACCGTAAAGTACAAATTACTTGTTAACTGTGTTGTTACGGTATAACCAAATTTATATATTGTTCTTAATGTTTTACTACTTTTGCACAATAAAAACACTTTCTTTTGTAATAATTTTTGTGTGTCGCCACATTCTGAGAGACCTATAGTTTTTTTAACGGCCGACGGAGCTTCTGGAGGGCCTGTATTTTAAAGGAAGAGTTATAGTTTCAATTGGTACAACATTGGGGTATATATGACTTTGTGGTGCATTTTGTGAGGTGAAAAAACTTTTTGTTTTACTTTTTTTCTATAAACTTTAACTTTTTTTAATATTTTTTTTTTAGTTCCTCTATGGGACTTAAAGACCTGATCTCCTAATCGCTTGTATAATACATTGCATTACTTCTGGTATTGCAATGTATTATGCCTGCCTGATAGGCAGCCTTTTAGGCCCTCATTCATGGGAGGCCTGGGGGCCATTATTAGCTCCCCAGCTGCCTTGGCAACTTATTAGCATCGGTGGGCTTCCAGAGGGAGCCCCTTTCCACTGTAAAACCTCTTAGGTGCTGTGGTCGCTATTGACTGCAGCATGTAAGGGGTAAAATGGCTGGGATCAGAGTTATCTCCGATCATGGCCGTTAGAGATGGGTGTCCGTTGTAGAATACAGCCAACAACCGAAAGTGGGGATGTGTGCACAGCTCATGTGCCCGCTCCATTAGTGGCCCGCTCACCGCAATGTACTATTACAGTGCAGGACAGTAAGGGGTTAAATTAAGCGAGGACTTACTTGTCTCTTTCTTCCTGGGATAAAGCCCTCCATATGATTAGATTTAGGCGCCTAGTATAAGACAAAAAGGGTGGATAGTGCACAGTGAAGATCATCAGCATGACACGAGTTAAACAAATATATTATACAGTTCAAAGGATAGTCAAATGAATGGTCGAATTAGTGATTTGCATTCCAAGTAAAAGGCAGCATCAGGACACATCTCGTATTGTAGCTATGGAATTATCATCTACATTAAGAGATGAGAAAACGACATCTTCTATCAGTCTCATAAATCTTTTCTGGGTCACGTGAGACACCAATATATGTAGAATCAGCTAGGACTCATGACCGTATTCCTTATGTATGAAGACCTTTGAATCACCCTGTATTTTATTACTTTTAAGTGAGGCTACATTTCTAAATATTCCTAGGTTAGCGGAGAGGCAGCATACAGTCATAAACAAGATGACCTCTGCTAAAGCCCTCTTCCCTGAGAGCTACCAAAAAGTAAACACTTACAGAAGCTCATCCCTAGCATTGGGAGTAGAAGAGATGGTGTTGTGTACCATCTTATGTGCCACCGTTACTTCTCCAAGTGAGTGGCATGCCTGCTTTCCACAACAGCGTGAAAATTTAGCCATGTCACCAATGGTGATTTTCCTTCAAAACTTAAGTAGCCAAAGTGTGCTACTGTGTATTTTAGAGATAATGTCAGCAAGAGTGACAACAGCAAGTGCATCCATATCGGTTGTCAATTTTGATTTCGCTTCTCATAAATTGATAGCTAACTCTCATTTTGTCACCAGGATCAATCCATAACAAAGTGACAGTTTAACACCACAAATTTGCACTTTCTGTTGTTTTGCAAAACTTGCCTCCACAACAAAACAGATAAATGACAATATCTCTCTTAGGCTTCGTTCACATCTGCCTCGGAACTTCATTCATGGATTCTGTCTAAGCTTTCCATTAGGGGAACCCATGAACGGAATCCAAACTGAAACAAGCGGAAACCATAGTTTTCCATTTGCATCACCATTGATTTCGCTGGTGACGGATCCGGTGCAAATGGTTCCCGTTTGTCACCGTTGTGTAATGGTTCCGTAGTTTTGACGGAATGAATACTGCAGGTCGACTATGGTATTGATTCCGTCAAAACTACGGAACCCTTGCACAACGGTGACAGAAACCATTAGCACCGGATCCGTGACAATTGAAATCAATGGTGATGCAAACGGAAAACCTACGGTTTGTTTCAGTTTCGATTCCATTCATGTGTTCCGCTGATGGAAAGATCAGACGGAACCCATGAACGGAGTCCCGACGCAGATGTGAACAAAGCCTAAGAAAACCAAATTTTTGAAGCTTTTCATGTTTTCCGGGTAATAAATAAATAAACATTTGTCCAGTTGTGCTGCTAAACATAGACCAGGTCACTTATGCATACATAGGAAAAGCATTCACAGTTGTCTTGTGAGGAAATTGAGCAAACATTAATTCTTTCACTACGTCCACATGTAGCGGATTTGCTGCAGATTTTTCGTACGGGATTGCAGACTAAAAATCCACAGCGGAACAGAGTTTGTGTGGACCCAATTTATATGTTGAGTAGATATTATACTTATTATAATGCAATATGTACCTTTCATATGACTTAATTGCTTCTTGGAGCTTTTCTTTGTAGTCTGAGAGGTTCACAGCTTGGGGATTAATTAACGTGATACGTTTTCTGTTTCCACTTATGTGAGCTAAAGGGAGCACCTGAAACAAGTAGAAGAGCCTATCATCATATACACTTATAAAATAGTCACAAGCTTTGGATCTTGCATAGTACTACACCTATATAGGCCTCAACACACTAGCGTGTATTCACATATCATATGAGATCCACCCATATTTATAAAAAATATGTGGTTTTGAGTAAAATTAGGCATAAAGCAATCTGCTAAACTGAACAAATAAGACTCTATTCACAATTCATACAGAAAGTAAACTGAAAAATTGTATAACTTTTTATTATACAAAGAATGACTTTTATTAGCTTAAACAGGAATTCCCTTTTAAGATCCATTTAAAACAGTTAACCCATGAATATTTGCTTTAAAAATTACTATTTGGGATACTCTGTCACAGTGCAAGCAGAGGGGGGTGTGAACCCATTTTTGTCACCAAGGAATTTGATGTGGAGCTAAATTGGGGAGCAGAGTCTAAGGGAACCCCTGGTAGTCACCCTTTAACAGGGATCTGGAGCTCTCTGGTGGGGAACCCCAGGTTGGTACCACCAGAGTAGTCTTCCTTGGTGACAGCCAACGTAACAGGTGAAGTGCCAGTAAGGGGGGTCTGGATTAGCAAAAGGTCAGGTTTGGCGGTAAGGTTCGTCACAGCTCACTAGCAAGGGGTCAGGGCAGGCAGCAGGCAAGGACAGTCAATATTACAGGCAAAAGGTCAAACAGAGATAATCCAGTAAACAAAATAGCAGGGATACTCTAGGAAATCTAGGAATTCCTAGGTATTAATGCTTTGACATAGTGCATAAAAGGAGGAGGACCCTTTATACCCAGGGAAAGCTGGGTGGAAATAATTTGGACCCAGAGCAGAGCATCGGCGGCATGGGCGGCCTCCAGATGTAGACCTGGGAGAAGAGGAGCAGCGCTGGCCAGAAGGGAGAAAACGACAGGAGAACGAAAGTATAAAATGCTGGCAATGGGGAGTAGAGGACAGGCGGGTAGCGGCCATTATACTATTAATGTTACGGTCTCATGTTAACTAAAATAGGAAATAAAAGGAGACACGGCGCCGCATAGTGCAAAGTAAAAGCAGGATGGGGCAGAGGAGCAATCTTGTTTAAGAAAACGCTCACCTAGCCCAAGGACACAAAGGTAATGGTGGTAATGAAGCTGCTGCTGCCAAGTCCAAATCACAACAAATGGGGTTTGTTGTCCCGAGAATATTTGTAAAAAAATATAAAAATAGGACCATCGGCGCTGCACGAAGAGACAGAAAATTGGACGACTTAGATGACCATCATGGCAATATTTAATGGAAGGGCTACGCGTTTCGACACCGAACTGGTGTCTTCATCAGGCCAGTATAAAGTTCCCCAAAGGTCTTTTTTGACCTTTGAGGGACAGACCATAGTAATAAAAAAATAAAAGTAAAGTAAAGTGCAAAAAAAATTAATAATAAATACACATAAATACCCATCCCAAAAAAAGTTCCGCTCCCGCCAATCATTGTTGTAACACTAGCGCTGACCCAATTACCCTAATATAGACATGTAATATATTAAAATTTACGGTAGACAATGACGATCACAAATAAAAGGTCTATTTTAGGGTAAAACGATGTTATTACCAAAAAAAAAAATAGCCGAATCGTAAAAAAGCTTATTTTTTTACTATTATTTTCAAACTTTATGAATAAAAATTCTAAAATAGCAAAAAGGATGTGTATAAAAATGATAAAAAAAGAAACCTGCATTGTCTACGGAAAAAACGTCGCAAAAATCACGTCGTTAGCCCAACAAATAAAAAAGGTATAGCCATTTAACTAACACGTGTTAAAAAGGGCTAAACGGTGTCTTGTCCTGAAGGCTCAAAATAGCCCGGTCCTGAACTGGTTAATGATCTCCATGACTACTGTTCTGGGCAGTTCTGGATTTTTCCTTGAGCCTATCTCTTTTCTCTATCTTTCTGCTATCAGATTTGGTTTAGTATTTATACCTGTTATTCTCACTCAGTCTTTGCTTGTGATTTTCCTTACCTTCTGGCGTCTTGATCAAGCTTCTGACTAAACCCCATACCTCTGACTTTAGGACTTTTTGAAATACTGGCCTTGGCTTGTCTCTCGTTAACTCCTTGTTTGCTCATTTGTATTATCTGCTCCCGGCTGGCTCCGACCTATGCTTTACCTGGTATCCACTTGCTTATTGATTTGGACTTTCTGTTTAACCTCTGGCTGTCTGGTTATCCTGTTTAGGGTCGTCTGCATTGCACCTCTTATCCAACATTGAACTCTGCTAAATAACCTGGGTTCTATGCAGCAAAAACCATCCCGCCTTTCGGTGGGCTCTGGCGAATACCATAGAATAGCCTTCAACTCTGTTGATCAAAGTTGTGGCGGATTTGAGGTTGCGGATTTATATGCACGCTCTCCCCCAGCAGTCACCAGCAGCCTTTGGGGAATCGCTCTCCTAACAATTCCATAACATATATTGTCATTTTTACAGGCATCTGTTAAGCCCTGCCACAGGCAGGGCTTAGCAGAGGCAGAGTCAAGGCAGTCCTGGGGGCCTTTATTAGGCCCCTGGGCTGCCATGACAACCATAGTCTCCCCCTGATCTCATTGCGGGGGGGAGATGAGCTGTCGGAGGGGGCCGCCCCCTTCTTTTCAATGCCTCAGATGCTGTGGTCGCAATTGACCACATCATATCAGGGGTTAAATAGCCAGGAATAGCGCGATCGCTGTTCCTGGCAGTTTGTCCCGGGTGTCGGCTGTAAAACACAGCCGACATTCGCAGCCTAAGGAACGCGCTCAGTGCGTGAGCACGCTCCATACATTCTCCCCCGCACTACGACGTACCAGACATGTAGTTTTGCAGGAAGGGGTTAAACAAGAAATAACCTGCGCTAGCGAACCAACCACACGACGTGTTCAGCACACGGATTCTTGTCAGCAGATGAGTATTCTAATGAGGGGTATAATGAATTAATCTCCTGAACCAGATCTAGTAATACACTCATGCTATCAAGCTTCTGAGCGCACATACTGGCCTGATGTTAATAAGGGGCTGCCATAGCAACTTAATATGGTTAACGGGAGATGAAATGACAAGGCAAGAAGCTTATAACTGGCTGTGATACTTTGTTGCCAAGAAAATAACCTTGTCACAAAATGGGAACTAGCAGCTGTTTGAGAATATGAAACAAAGCATAGAATTTATATAGGACTTCATTATTGAAATTATACAAGTAAATTTTAAATTGACATCAGTATGCATCAGTTTTTCAGGCTGTCACCCAATGCATATGTATTAAATTACATATGTCAGATGAAGCAAAACAAAACAACTGGCTGACTCCGCATGACCTGGACATTTGACGTCAGTTGGAGTCCTATGTAATAAATAGGATTCTTCTGAGCTTCTCCTGAGGTCTGAAGAATCTGCTATGTCCTCCCTTGAATGCTTTTAACTTTTTGCTGAATGCCACAATAAAAGAAAAATACAACCACATGGGTGAGTGCCGTAATTTCACTTTCCTCACTACTTGTTACATAAAAGATTGCTTCTACTGTTTTTTACTGAGCACCACCCAAGGTTTTGATAAGAAACTCCTGTTTCATTTGCTCTATATATCTGTTCCCAACCTCAAAGACTGACTAGAAGTGCCAACTTTCTTCTACCGTGCCAGACCCATCATTAAATGTTTGTTTTGTGGCTTCCATTTATAATAGAAGACACAATGCAGTGTCATATCCGACGTACGGCAGGCAGACCCCATTGACTTACAAAGCGGTCCAGCGACAGAGGCTAAGAATGGAGATTCCAACACAAGTGTGAACACAGCCATAATTAGATAATGAAAAAGAAAAACACAAGTGTAAACAGCTCCTCTTATCTAATAAACTAGCTTGGACTCAGGAAACTATAGTTTTCACCAAAAATATAACTGAGGAATGCATAACACCCTTTGACCAACCTTATTAAAGCACATGGCAGGCAAATAAACTAAAAGTGTCGTTGAAACAAAAATAGCAATATTGAAACATTTAAATCAACACGGCGCAATAAAATTTTACAAAGCACTCTCTAAGGCTATGTTCACATTTGCGTTCAGAATTTCCGTTGCTCCGCTCCGTCATAGGAGCAGAGCAAGGAAAATATCAGGTGCATAACGGAAACCACCGGCGGCCAACAGAACCCATTGACTCTAATTGGTTCAAGGAGATTCAACAGCTGACACCCCAGCATATAGGTGAGTCTGAAACACACGGTCATCACTTCTCTTGCCATGACTAAGAACGCAGACTGCGTTCAAAACACGTAGGCTCGGGTATACACCCTGACTACTCCTGCCTTGGGACTGCGTCTCCCTTTCGATTTTAATGATTTCTCCAATAAACATGGGACCTGCTTTTCCCTTTTAACTACTATCAGCGCTGGATCATCCTTTCTTCTATTTTTCTAATTGGTTCAGTCGGGTTTCCATCGGGGTGCTTTGGTTTTTGCCGGAAACAATAGCGCAGCATGCTGCGCTACTGTTTCCGGTAACTTCCACTGGATCTGAGACAGAGGCTCTTAATTGCCTCCATTGCAGATGAGAACGAGACCTCATCTATCACCAAGACAAACATAACTTGCTTATTGGTTTCTGGCTGTCATATTGTGTTCACAAATCAAACTATTCTCACAGCAGGAAGCAAAATTTATTCACACTGCCATCAGATGCTCTGTCCTTTGGAGCCTTTGTTGGATGCACTGGCGATTGTGGCGGAAGCATAGTGCATGCAGCGCAATTCTCCTTGGAAAAACAATGGAAAGCACGCCGAAACCCAATGGACCCTTTTGTAAGTCAACAGGGTCCATCGAGAGGCTGTGGTATACGTTGTAAAATGGATCCAGCTGAGCAATGTAGCTTCCATTGTGAACGAAAGCCGCAACGATAATGTGAATATAGCCTTTGCACCACGGTGCATCTGAGGAGGGTAAGCTCCTCTATGGGAAGAGAGATAGACAACTGTAACACAATAGCCATATGTCAACTATAGGGAACAAGAAGTGACTTTGAGGATCACTCAGTGACAATAACAGATAACACGTAATGATGGAGATATGATGTGTTCGTCTGATACATGCAAGACCAGGACCGCACCGTCCATGAGGCGAGATGAGCATCTCGTCTCAGGCGGTGCCCTGCTGTCTCTCTGAGGGGGCCACTAAAACCAGCCACCGCCGCCACCCCCACCTGCACTATAATTGTACCTGCGTCTATGGGAGACAGCTACAATTACATGCATAAGCGCTGAATGGCGGGACACGTTCCGTGCCCCGGTATTCAGAGCCTTTCACTGACGTAAGCGGTGAGCGCCACTTGCGTCATTGAATGACAGGGCAAGGCAGCCTGCCTATCAGCGCCTTTCAACGACGCAACGTTGAAAGGCGCTGATTGGCCGGGAGAGTGACTCAGCACCTTTTGATGACGCAAGTGGCGTGATGACATCATCGCGCCGCTTGCGTCATTGAATGACCGAGCAAGGCAGGCTGCCAATCAGCGCTTTTCAACAACGCAACATTGAAAGGCGCTGATTGTCCGGGCAGAATGAATTGCGCTGCCACTGAGCGCCGTGTCGTTCAGCCCCAGAAGACCTGCATTGCAAAAAGATGGTACAGGTACGGAATTAGGTGAATATGTAAATCTTTGTTTTTTTCTGCTAAAAGTATGAGGGGCTATATGTGCAGCACTATCTACAGGGGGTAGGGCTGTATGTGGGGGCTATATGTGCAGCACTATCTACAGGGGGTAGGGCTGTATGTGGGGGCTATATGTGCAGCACTATCTACATGGGGGTAGGGCTGCATGTGGGGGCTATATGAGGAGAATTATCTACAGTGGGGCTATATGTGGAGCACTATCTACAGGGGGTAGGGCTATATGTGGGGGCTATATGAGGAGCACTATCTAAAGGGGGGCTGTATGTGGAGCACTATCTACAGGGGGTGGGGGCTATATGTGGAACACTATCTACAGGGTGGGGCTGTATGTGTGGGCTATATGTGGAGCACTATCTACAGGAGGGCTGTATGTGAGGGCTATATGTGGTGCAGAAATGTTTGAAAAGTGAGAAGCTCAAGACATCTGAGTGGAAAACTGCTGAAATGGGCCATGGCCGGGAGAAGTCATCATAGAGATCTGGACTGGATGGTGAGTCACTTAACATAAATATTTATTCTGCCTCTAATCAGTAATGTAGTCACTGTATAATCTGCAGCAAGAGGATGTTTTTTTTTTTTTGTGAGGCTGCTAGTGGTGTAGAACAGCCTGGAGGGGAGGGGGGGGCGCCATTTCAATTGTCGCCTCAGGCAGCAAAAAAGATATTCGGTACTGTGCAAGACAGTATATGGCTTGTATTCAGCTCTCCAAGGGGAGCTAATGGGAGAAGAAGGGGCAGCAGAGCGCCTCAGGAGACAATGCATATGTACAGAATGTTTTCACACAATGTTTCAGATATCAAAATGGTCTAAAATATTCAAAATCAGCAGCAGAAAAAATATGAATCGGTATGCATTCTATGCATGTATTAGAGAATTAGTTTTTTTTTCACGCTCACCACACATTACTATTATGAGAATACACAGTAGTATCATAGTTTTCACTGCATCCAAATCATTCTCAAAAACACCACTCACATCTGAGGCAATAGAAAGATCTATGGTGTTATACCCTTAATGATAAATAATACATTTTTCTGTATATCTCTATAAAGATTTGATTTTTCATCAATTTTCTCTGTGTAATTCACATCCATCCAAATGTGTTCCCTTTTTTAATTTCAATATGGATAATATTCAGTAGGTGTACACTAAGTGATAGTTATAGATATATGCAGTATAGACTGAAGGGTTAAAAATGGTTTTGTACAAAATTAACCTTGAGGATTTTGTTTCATAACAGAAAATAATCTGCAAAAAGATGACCATGACTATAAAACAATAGAATTATTACTGCAATGGACATATTGTTAATTCCAATTGAACATGGCATTACAGAGAACATAATGTCATGTCAGCTCCACACTGCCCCTTAGTGGTAACAAAAGAAAAGGCTATATACCCCTGATTCTTGGACCACTCGTATAATAAAATGCCAACTTTATTTCTATACAATTAAAAAAAATATATACAAAATAAAAATACAATTATTCAACATTTTCCCTGTTTGCACTATAGGCTGATTTACCAGAGATTTACATATATATGATTCCAGTAAAGTTTGAAAACTTACACTATGCATGTAATTACTCCTCCATAAGAAACTATTTGTGAATTCTATTTATTAATATGATTATTTAAAGTGTAACTAAACCTTCCACAAACTTCTGACATGTCATAGTAATATGGCAGAAGTTTTGATCGGTGTGGGTCTGAGCACTGAGACCCCCACCGATCGCTAGAACAAAGCTTCAGAAGCACTCGGGTGAGCGCTGAGCCGCTTGGTCTGTTGTGATCAGCTTGTTTCGTAAAGCCGATGTAGCGGTGTACGGGTCCATAGACTTTCTATTGAGTCCGTACACTTCGGCATTCCGAGAAAAGCCGATCAGAAACCAAGTTGCTCAGAGCTCATCCAAGCGCTTCTGCCGCTTCGTTCTAGCGATCGGTGGGGGTCCCAGTACTCGGACCCCCAGCGATCAAAACTTCTGACTTGTCACTATGATATGTCAGAAGTTGTTAAAAGTTTAGTTACCCTTTAAATATATTGAAATAGTCTAGAAAGATGGCAAAGCTTAAAGAGTAACTCCAACCGCAATTTTCCAATGTACTCCCCCTTATTCTTACCTGGAATCTCAGCAGTCACTAAGAAAAAAACTGTAAGCTGATAACAAGACTGAACTGTACTTTAACTTTCTAACTCTTTTTCCTAATTTCCTCTGTACAGTGGCCTAGAGTTCAGTCATCACCATGATCACATCTCCCTGCCAGTTGGCACTGTTAGGTAAAGACGCAAAGTGCGGACACGTAAGGGCACGTTCAGAGGTGGAAGAATTTTTCCGCTGCAAATGTTGGTGCAGATTTGGGGCAATTACACAACGAAACTGCACCAACATTTGCATATTTGAGAGGTAATTCAGACGTTGCAGATATCACAGCAGACTTGCCACAGATTTCAGTTTTTGCATTGCAAAGGCTGAAATACGCAGTGAAATTCCACTTCTTCTCCGCAACGTCATGAGCATGCTGCGGAGGGAAAATTCTGCACTGCAGCCTAATTTCCACACAGTTATTTTCTGCAACGTCTGAACTAACTTTCCTAAAAATGTATAGAAACAAATGTAAAAAACGGCTGCTGCAGAATTCCACTGTGGACTGTCCGCAGGGGAATTCAACAGCAATTCCGCCACGTGTGAATGTGCCCTAATTGTTTTCTCTCTTAGATCAGTATTATATGGAGTCAGTCTTGAATACTAAACTTCTTATGCACCAAGTGCTCTTACCTCATCAAACACTTTAGAAACAACATGCTTATCAAGAATTGGGATATATTTAGCAGAGTGTGGAACAGTTGTTGGCGCCAGGGAATCCATAATAGTGAGCCTCTTTGCAGCCAGTCCATGGGTCTTCAGCCAGCGAAATGAAGAAATGTCCAGAGAACTGAAATATTATTAACAATGATATACTGAATGTATAAAATAAAATAATCAAGAAGAGCTCCTTTAAGAGCACCCTTACTTTTTAGGCAGTTTCTTCACTTTTGATTGAACTTTGCTGCCATCTATAAGGTTCAGCTCTATAATGAAAACACAAAGATGTATTTTTATAGGAATCTTATAATTGCTATATAGTTACATATATCAATTGTGTGAGCTATAGCTACTAATGTTATTTTACTACAGATCATCAGCAGAAAACATTCAATACTATATAAAGGGGCACTTCATAAAACTATAACAATATGAATATATTTAGTACAGGTGAAAAAAGGAATTTACTTAAATAAACATCACAATTCTAAAATTGACTTATGAAGACAGAACCAGCAGGAGATCTATATTAAAGCCGCTTTGGTGTATTTAAAAAAAATGTATCAGATTATCAGGTTGAAGTTACAGACAGCCCATTTGAAGAGCATCTCTGCTTAAGTCCCTACTACAACACTTCCTGCCGCAATACTCTGGCAGCTCATTTTTATCATCAGGGGCACTTAGAGTCTTCACAACCAAACAAACGCTTGTTTTTATTTTTCTAGCACAAACTACAAATTGAATGAATTGTTGCCTCTCTGGAATCTGATCTCATGTTTTCTTAAGATATTAAAAATAATCGAAAGCGCAAACCTGCCTTTTAAAGGCTATATGTGAACGTGTACTCACAGTTGAATAAGTAAAATACTTTCTTGAACATTCCAAGCAGAAATATGCAGAGTAGGAGGGTTTCTAGGATCCCAATATGTCTGGGGCACACTGGAGGACCACTAGTGAGCATAGTGTGGCGCACAAAATCTGTTTAATAAAAAGTCCCCTTTTATAGCCCCACCACAAATAATTTGGTTATTGCTCCAACACCCCTTAATCCTGATAAGATTCTTGGATCTACAAATAACTGCTGGAAAAAAATATGAGGACCTCAAATAAATACTTAAAACATTTTAGTCAATATCCTTTAAACCCATTAGGTGAATACATACGTACACAATACATACATAATAAAAAAAAAGCATGAATACTAAAATATAAGAGGGTTCATGTATCTTAAAATGTAAAGAATAAATATTATCCTATGTACATCTCACTATTTCAGGAGTATGCTCTTTCATATACAGAACATAAAGTAAGTTGATGGATTAATAGTTAAAAATGGGGTCTTGAATTCCCTGCTACTGCCCTGTTGTATGATCTGATCACTATAATTTGTAGGGAGAGTGGTTCTGATAATAATATATTAAGGGATTGTAATTTGTGCAGAAGGAGGTTCAACAATGCTAAATCTAATTTGAAGGGGTTGTCTAGTTTAGAAACCCCATTTTGAAGTATTCTTCTTGGTAAATTCTGGGCTAACAGAAGGGGTTTGCCATTCCGGACCATAATCTATTAGCCATAGTTGAGCGTGGTTAAAAAAAACAGTCTCTCACCCTTGAGGACATCTATGTTTTATAGGTTTTCAATAGGAACGGTGTAATGCTTAGTTTCTCCTCTGGTGGCGCTGCAGAAAACTTAAACCTTTGCTCCTGGGTTCCCACACAGAATACAGATGATTGCTGGAGATCCCATCATCAGGATATCCTGTGATTATCTTATTGTTGATGGACCCATCTAACAAAAAGGGATTGTACAAAGCGGACAACCCCCTCCAATTTGTACTGTACAATAGAATGTGGTTTTACTCAGGCCCAGTTCACAAGCAATACTATTTAACAATATACAAATTACATATGGTTGACGTCTTCTCTGATGGTACTGTAGTTGTTCTCATTTTCATATTGTTTGATTAAACTGTTGTTTTTGTCTGCCATTAATGCTGTACATAATTAATCTAGTGGAATGGTATTATACTCACGTTTAATTGATGTTTATTTGATCTTATCAGTAAGAATGATCAAAAATCTCGGAATCCGTGTTTGAGGCTAGAGCATGCATGTATAACACTATTTCAATGACTAGGTACTTATTTTGGTATGAATTATGTATGTACGTCAGTTGTATTTTCACACAAAGTTACCTTTAAGCACAGATGCTGTTTTCTTGTCCATGTTAAGAAACAACTCTTTAGTCTCGGGTGGTATATGTAAATTCATTATACTCTCAGACAATCTCACTCCATGGCTCAGAGCCCTGAGCAGGCTAGACCTTGTATGTTCTTAGTGGTGCCAAGATAGAGAAATATTAAAATATCAATTAAATAAAAATATCTATGAGATCTATACTACATACATGTAGTTGAAGATAACATAATAGTCACAGTAGATATGCAGACAGACTGTTTTACAAGTGATATGAATATTAAAATATATTAATAATAAAGCACAATATACCATTTGTTTAATGCCCTAAGAAATACGTATAGTCAGCCAGTCCACGAAAAATATATATTTAATAAGGATGTGGGCAATACTGTCAACAACGTGTTTTTGAAATAAAGACACAAAATTAAAGGAATTGTCCCACCACCAGTGGCGTAGCTATAGGGGTCACAGCGGTCGTACTTGCGACTGGGCCCCTAAGCATGGGGGGCCCGCAGGGCCACCGTTGCCACACAGAATGCTAGTGCTAATTCTTTATGTGCCGTGACGCCGGCACTTCCTGGTTATGGGCAGGGCTCCTTTAGACTCTCTTAGTGTACCATGTGACATGAGGGGTGTTCCAGCCACTGTGGAAGAGCCGGTGCGGAAAAGCATGGAGGACTCCATGTGAGCTGCAGAATGGGCCCATAATGTATGTGCGTTGTATTGTACGGTCTGTTTGCGGTGGAGAGAGGAGAGGGGGGCTTTAAATTACAGGCCCCCCTCTCAAACTGCACGATACAATACATTACAAACTGTGGTCCTCAGGACGCAGATACAGTTGAAATTAATGTTGGAGCAAGGATCTGATGGCTCCTTCCTCCAGAATTCACTGCGCTGTGAGCCATTAGTGGCTCGGCGCAGACAGGCGCGATTTAATGACGTCATCACGCCTGTCTGTGCCGAGTCACTCATAACACAGGGCAAAGGAGGAGAAGAATCTCCTCCACATGTCGTGGGAACGGGGATAGGTAAGTAATCTTATTATTTTTTTATTATTCACATATAGGGGCATTATACTGTTATACTGTATAAGGGGGCACTAAACAGTAGAGGAGAAAAAACAACACAAAGCGCACATAGAGCATCAAATTATAAAATAGAAAAGCCACAGATAGGTGATCAGTTCTGCTGACCTGGTTGGTTGTGCTAGGAGCACAACATCCTTGAAAGCGTGTTTTAAAATATTGCTGCAGCCTGGGTTCCGATTCGGATCCAAAGGGTCCAGTGGTAAATGGTAATTTGAGAAGTTTGAGGAAAAAATGGATATTCCCTGGCGCTGCTAACTGGTAAAACCCTTCTTGAGTAATGAGGATTTAAAACAAGCAAATGTAATATCAGATATTGTTTTAATCACTACGCGTTTCAAGGCCGGACCGGCCTCTTCATCAGGTAAAATGCAAATGCTATACATTCCCCTTGCAAAGGTGGAATATATAGCCAAGACAAAGTGGTAAAAAAATGTGTGAAAAAGTGCTAAGTCACATGGATGAGTCATGCAGGTGGCATGTACGTGTTAATAAAATTATAAAATTATTATATAGGCAGAGTTGATGACCTGTAACTAAGGTCTCTTCGTTTTTCACTACCGACTCCACTGAGCTTCCACAGTCCCAGCAAGCGTCAGGTTACCTTAGTTACAAAATGGAACTACTTTTCGTTATAGTAGCTCTCTTTATAGAGCACTCACAAACTCTCCAAAACTCCACCATAGCCTCCAACTCCCGAGCTACAGACCACTACCATTTCCAGTGGCACGATCAAGCAGACTGCAGCACGCCAGTTTCTTCATTTTATATACATGTATGATTTTAAAAAAATGTGCTACAATATGCCAGTTTTCAACTCTGCCTATATAATAATTTTATAATTTGATTAACACGTACATGCCACTGTGATCGGTGAAATAAGTGTGTCCCCTACCTTTCTTATCTATACTGCAGTCTTTTTAGGTTTGTCTTTACTTTGACAGTATGTGTTATCAGACTTCATAGACCTTTTCAAACCGAGTAACCTTTAACCCGCCAAACACATTTGCATGTCTTATCCATGACTCATCCAAACACCTCTGAATGACTCATCCATGACTCATCCAAACACCTCTGAATGACTCATCCATGACTCATCCAAACACCTCTGAATGACTCATCCATGACTCATCCAAACACCTCTGAATGACTCATCCATGACTCATCCAAACACCTTTGAATGACTCATCCATGACTCATCCAAACACCTCTACATGACTCATCCATGACTCATCCAAATACCTTTGCATGACTCATCCATGTGACTTAGCACTTTTTCACACTATTTTTTACCACTTTGTCTTGGCTATATATTCCACCTTTGCAAGGGGAATGTATAGCATTTGTATTTTACCTGATGAAGAGGCTGGTCCGGCCTTGAAACGCGCAGTAATTAAAACAATATCTGATATTACATTTGCTTGTTTTAAATCCTGATTACTCAAGAAGGGTTTTACCAATTAGCAGCGACAGGGAATATCAGTTTTTTCCTCAAACTTCTCAAATTACTGTATAAGGGGGGGCTGATATGGTGGCAGCTATGAGGGGCATTATACTGTATGGGGGGGCTGATATGGTGGCAGCTATGGGGGCATTACACTGTGGGTCGACAGGTATGGGGGCATTATACTGTATGGGGGGCTGACATGGGGGCATTATACTATGTGGGGGCAGCTAAGGGGGCATTATACTGTGTGGGGGGCAGCTATGAGGGGTATTATACTGTATGGGGGATGCTATAGTGGCATTATACTGTGTGGGGGCAGATATGAGGGGCATTATACTGTATGGGGCTGCTATGGGAGCATTATACTGTATGGGGCTGCTATGGGGGTATATTTTATGGGGGGGCATTATCCTGTATTGGGCTGCTGTGGGGGCATTATACTGTATGGGGCTGCTATGCGGGGTTTATATTGTGTGGGGCAGCTATGGGGGCATTATACTGTATGGGGCAATTATACTGCATGGGGGGCATTATACTGTGTGGGGGAAGCTGTGGGAGCATTATACTGTATGGGGGCAGCTACGGGGAGCATTATACTCTATGGGGGCAGCTATGAGGAGCATTATACGGTGTGGTGGCGGCCATGGGGGGCATTATACTGTCTGGGCATCCATGGGGGCTGTTGGGCAAGGTGGCTGGGCATAGGCGTGGGCAGGGTCTTGTGGTGTTGGGGTGGGGTGGGGTAGGGGGGCCCAAGCTGAATTCTTGCACCAGGACCCATGAGCCTTTAGCTGCACCCCTGCCCACCACAGCAACTTATCAAGTGTTTGATCGCTGGGGTCCCATCGCTGGTAACCCCACCGATCAAGAGAATGGGGGTCCCGAATCTCCTTATGAACGAAGCAGGAGGTTACACATGCGCCCTGCCGCTGAATTGATTCTCTATGAACTGCCGACGAAAGCTGAGAACTGTACTTGGCTATCTCCGGCAGTCCCACAGAGAATGAATGGAGCAGCAGGGCGCTTGCATGACCTGCCACTCCGTTTATAAGGGGATTCAGGACCCCCATTCTCTTGATCAGTGGGGGGTCCCAGAGGTAGGCCCCCACCGATCAAACACTTATCACCTATCCTATGGATAGGTGATAAATTGTTGTGGCGGAACAACACCTTTAAGCTAAGGTACTCAGATCTTCCCCCACAGTCCAAAAACATACCAATAGGTTAATTTGCTTTCAATGAAATTGGCCCTAATGTGTGCCTCAGATCGGGAATTTAAATTAGTCGCCCCAATGGGGGCAGAGACTGATGTGAATGGTAATAATCTGTGTACAACTCTGCAGAATGTGTTGGCGCTATATAAGTTTAATGAAAGCCAAGTACACTAAAACTTAGGCCCCATTCACACTTACGTATTTTGTTCAGTATTTTGCATCAATATTTGTAAGCCAAAACCAGAAGTAGAACATAAGGGAAGAAGTATAGTAGAAAGACCGTGTTTTGAACCTACTCCTTGCTTTGGCTTACAAATACTGCTGCAAAATACTGACCTTAATATGCAAATGTGAATAAGGTCTTACAATACTCACCTAATGCTCTGTTGAGTAAACAGATTTAAAGACTTTATTTATTTATTAAATTTTTTACAGCAACATCAGGGATTACCTGCATGCCGTATCTTCGATCTCTGGAGAAGCCGTGATGGACTTAAACTTGACCTATGCAGCATTGATGATGATGAAGATCTGAGTTCATGTGCAGACTGCAACCTTGAGAGAGATATATTGTATTGCTTCTGGAATGTCCTGCAATTTACAATAAAATAATGTAATGTTCACACCTAATCTATTCTATCACTTTGCCTTGTGTTTCTTACTCTCTATACAGTATTTGTTTGTTTAAATATGTTATTTCTGTTACAGTGACATAATGATGTCCTATAAGATTTAATGTCGAAAACATCCCAGGATAGGTACAGGGAAATGTGATACTCGTGCTTTGTTGTGAAAAGACTCTTATCTAAATGATTAAAAAGCATACCTTCCAACTCTCATGTATCAGAGATTCCGCTCCAGGAGTAGCCCCTGACATCACTGTCCATATATGGATAGTAATGGCAGGGGCTTCTCCAGGAGCGGAATTCCCAGCCAGAGCGTCGTAAATGCTCTGGCAGAGGACCGCTACAGGAGGAGCCACTGACGTCACTGTCCATATATGGACAGGGACGTCAGGGGTTCCCTCTAGGTGTGGAATCCCTGGCCAGAGCATCGCCAACACTCTGGCAGGGGATTCTGCTCCAGGAGTAGCCCCTGATACCACTGTCCAGTGACGTCAGGGGTTCCCTCTAGGAGCAGAATCCCCGGCCACAGCGTTGGCAACTCTTTGGCAGACGATTCCGCTCCAGGAGTAGCCCCTGACGCCACTGTCCATATATGGATAGTGACGTCAGGGTTTCCCTCTAGGAGCGAAATCCCCGGCCAGAGCATCGGAAACGCTCTGACAGGGCATTCCACTCCTGGAGGAATCACTGACATCACTGTCCATATATGTACAGTGATGTCAAGGGCAAGTCCTCGGCAAGTGGAGGAGCTCCCTCTGCTCTGTACTAATACTGAAACAGGGAGCTGACGGTTCCGCCCGGAATCCGGGACTGTCCTGCTAAATACGTTGCAGTCTAGTCAATTAAAGTACTGCTACCTTTGCGGAAGATCAGGGTCTCCATTATGGTACCAGTCTAACATCAAACATTCTGTATGAAGTTTTTTTATCTTCTCCAGCGTGGATTTTCCTTCTTTAATCTCACTTAAAAGTAACTGTATATCTTCACTCTGTGAATCAAAAAATCTTGTTAGATAACAAGAATATATTAATGCCCTTTTATACAAGTTACCATCAATGAAAAAACTGAAAGCGTGCAAAGTAATGTATGGTAAGAAATTATTGTTCTCAGAAAGCTACATTATTTTGGTATTTTGTGTGAGTCATTGATTCATGATACAGTTAGTAAGATGTACAATAAATGGTGACTCTTTGAGGCCAGATGTTAATAGATCTGCTTACAAGGTTTTGGCCTGCAGAGCCAATAAAGTTATTGAAAAGATTGCTTTGTTTTTTTATATAAATAATTTTTTAATAAATTTCATATTAAAGGGGTTCAAATCTGACATGATGTTGAATTCAAGTTCTTTGTTAGAAAAAATTCCTGAAAAGTTTTAATGTTGGTTACTGGGCGCTCACAATAGGCTGACATATTCTGATATGTGGAGATCACTTTTTAGCCTGTACTGCATACACTGGGGGCAGGGTCAACAGTCATCTCATTATCATAAGAGGGTAGGATTACAATGAAGGTATCACCTTTATAAATCTGAGGGCACATAACACAGAATCCCACTAATGATAAAAGGTGACTGGAACAGATCATTGCCCCTCTCTCCTCAACCTGTCTGCACAGTGAACTCTGCACATGACACAGAGCATGCCCACAACACTCATGAACAAAAGTCATTATCTGACTAAGTTTTCTGTCCAGCAAGATAGCCCCATGTAAAGAATACAGAATACAAAAATAACAAACAAAAGTAAAAACTGATTCGAATAAAAGAGTATATTTTAGCGTACATTTTCAATTAGTAATAAAAATAAGGTTATGCATTCATTTTAAAGCATTCGACTGTTCACTAATCTGCTTATTGATATTGACTACTGATAAATGACCACATATGCAGAAGCATCAATATCTTTATAGAAAGGCATAATATACTGTACATAAGAGACAAACCTAAAATCTCAGTATAGGACAACAGTCAGTTCTTTTTTTGTTAACCAGCTTCAGCCACAAAACACATTTTAATGATTGTATACAATCCACACATAATAAAGAAGCATCTCTAAATGATATATTATCAACAGAGAAATTGACATTTCTATATGTTTGTGGCAACTTACCACAAAAGGTTGCGGAGCGTCCGAATCCTTTAGGTAACTACTGTAAGTGTGAAAACGCCCACCTGTCTTGCTGGAAAGCTCATATAAAAAGCTGTTTGCCTCGGTGTCATCACAGTTGAATGAAATTGTGTGTATAGGTATTTGATTTAGGATATTAACCTGATCAAGAATTGCATCAGTAGGCTGTAAAAGATCAAACATTTGTTATTCCTTTTTAACAATTCTATCCATGCCATTGCTAGAGTGCCTAAATTTCCGATAATTAAAAACGCAAGATTTATATTCTGCTCTGAACTTTCCATTTCACATTTAGGCTATGTTCACACAGGGTGGATACTGTGCATAAAAGTACACAGCGTATCCTCCCTGGGCGCCACAGGGAATTCCGACCGAAAAAAAACGCACCAAATTGTGGTGCAGTTTTTCGGCCGAAATGTTCACTGTAGAAAAATGCGCATAAAAAATAAAGTTGCATACTTATGTAGCCAAGGCGACGAGTCCTTCTGCCGTCCTGCAGGCCAGCCTCCTGGAATGACATTTGAAATGCACCCATTCACTTCATTGGGCGACTAGGTGCGCAAAAACGCACCAATATAGAACATGTAGTGAGTTTTACGCAACGGACACTCGCTGCGTGAAAACTCTCGCATGCCTGATTGGTCTTATTGAAATGAATGGGTCCGTGTGCTGTGAGTTATTTCAACGCACAGCATACGGACGAGTATTACTCTCATCTGAATGAGCCCTAAAGAGTCAGCGTGTGCCTAGTGAACTTTGGCTGAGCATCTCTATCTATTCAACTCTGCCTCTGACATCACATCCTTGCCTTAGTAACAAGGTTCTTTTGGTTCCTGTGTTTTTGTGAAGGTGTTCCATTCATTTACTTCTTAGTTTTCTGCTTTTTGTCCTGCTACCATGGAATTCCAATCTGCTCCCAAGTCAGCTATTGCTAATGGACACTGCTCCAGGGAAGTGACCTGAGGATACCTACCAGGAAAGTCCACACCTCGTGAGGGGGGGTTTCAAAGTGAAGAAATTATATTCTGCTGCCTGTCCACTGGCCTGTCCTTGACATATAGCTTGGTCTGCTTGTATCTAATATTTATAAGATTACATTTAGCTGTTTTGTTAGTACCTGATCGGGTCTTCCATCAGTAAGTAGGTAAACTGCCCGCGTATTACCGTCAGTGAATGCAACCTGAAGAGCCTTCAAGGTATTTGTTGAACTGCCAACCTTCGAATGAAAAAATTAACAAGCAAATCAGCACCACATTTCTTCCTGTCTTATTACACTGGATATATCGTCCACTGGACAGAAAATAATGTTAACCTGATTTTATTTTGTGGAATTTATTAGTTTATTTTGCAATATAAACAATTTTGCAACAATTTTTTATTGCTCTGATGCAAGAATAAGAACATTTGCAAAGTCTTAATTAAAAATATCCTAAGACTTTGTGTATACAGCTCCAATGCAGACATATTTGTCTCCGTGGATACAGACTACATTCAATAACCGTGTGGTCTCAAACTACAGTTTTTTCAATCTTCCAATTATTTTGCTAAACTAATATCTGCAAGAAGAGGAAGTAGAGTAGCAAAGGGTTTGAATCTGGAGGGCACTTCCTGTCAGAACAAATGGTGCCAATAGAAGATAGTTTTTTGGTTGTTTTTTTAAACATTATGTTTTCATTGAAGACATTTTTAATAAAAGGAATAACACAGTGTGACATAAAGAAAGCATAAAGTAATCAAGTATAATAAATCCAGGCATTATATCTCTTCTGACAAAGCTGCAAAACAGTTGAGCGAATACAAATTAAAGAGGTTCAAATAATAAGTGTAAAAATAGATGAAGGTGTATAACTAAAAGGACAATTCAATAATAGAAAGGATCAAGTGGTATAGATAAAAACAAAAAAAATGAATGTTCTGTGTCCGTGGCGGATATCATACCAAATTATACCAATAATTATAAATTATTATTATTATTAATTAAAGGGTACACAGTTTTCCTTCCACACCAATACTTTACCTAGTAACAATAATGACATGTAATATTAGAGTTTGGTAAGTGGCTGAGTATTTATTATTGTCAATGGAGTAGGGCCAGGGTAGGGTTGGATAATATATGGAAGCCACTAATGTTTGAGAGAAAGTGAATAATTTCACAGTAGAGTTCAGTGAAGGAGAACTAATATTTTGGGCTGTTTTTTTTAGGCCTTATTCCCACAGTCTGGATTTGCAGCAGATTTTGCATGAATTTAAGCCAAAACCAGAATTGGAACCAAGAGAGCCAACCCATAAGGCCCTCAATTATATATTTTTCTGTTTAGGATCCATTCTTGGTTTTAGCTTAAAAAATACATGCAAAATCTGCAGCAAATCTGCACTGTGTGAACAAGGCCTTAAAGTTTGGGCTGGGCCTCTTGGATCTGGTAAAAGGATATATCATATATAAAAGGGTTAAAAAACAACAACACATGAACCTGCTGGTAATAGAAGAATAGGTAACGTTCAAATGTATATCTAGGGTCTGTGTGTGATATACAGTACAATTAAATGATTCAACATCATAAGACTTGACACAGTACACTGGTAATATATTTAGAGCTTTTTGTTTTTCTGGTTGTATGCAGGTCATGTATCTATTAGTCTCTAAATATCTGTAAATGAGCAAAGTATTTGCAGCAAAATATGTCCACCGGATCATCTTCCAACATGCGTGATCCTTTGTTCTGCTGGGAAATAAGACACTGCTAGAGGTGTTTGGCAGTGACTGGTCTCCCTCATTCTGGTCTTTGTCTAAGGTGAGGTTCGGGGATATAGTTGTCAACTGCACAGTGACGATGCATTCAATGAATATTCATGTGCAGCCATTCACATCTGTAGTGAAAGCTCCGGTAGGAGCCTCCTTCACAGATTCCATCGTTTTTGTCGGAGAAAATAAAGCAGCATGCTGCACTATTTTGTCTGGCAAAATTACAGACACCATGACAGAAACCATTAAAGTTCGGTTCCGTTGAGTGCGGTTGGTGTTCGTTATGCGATTCCAGTATTTTTTTTGTTCTGCTCCTATGACAAGCAGTCACAGTGCAGTATGTTAATTTTGAGCTGAAATGCCATGTGTATTGGGTGAATGAAGGTGTATTATGTTACCTGAAGCTCCTTAATCCAGCACCAGGCTTCTTTCATGTTTTCTTCATTAACCTCTGCCAACTTTGGTTTCCATGCCTCTACTTTAGAATCGAACTTTATGAAATTGAACATCTTCTTGTGTTTTAGCTGCTCCTGTAGAAATCAATGTTACTATAATCGTCAAAAACTGTTTACTGAACAAAACTCTATTGCCATGTTATATTTTTAGAGACATATTTCACTAGCTGGCTGAAAATCAAAGATGGATTAATTCTAAACTAGGGTTACACGATGCATCAAAATATTGATACTATTTCAATGCTGTGCACCCGCAAATGGCTCAATACCATGAATTCATGTATTTTGATACTAAGCTGTACAGCCGCACAGTTTAGTATTGTAATACATGAATTTAGTCACTAGCAAACTGCGGCCGGCACCACACTGATGAGTGGCGGTGCCTGCCCTGAAGACAGAACATGGCGCCCCCATGTTCTCTGTCTTCAGTGGCTGCCACTCATTAGTGTGGCATTGGGCCGCATTGCATCATGGAGCAGGGCAATGACTGTAATACACAGCTACAGCCTCGATCTAACGGCGGAGATCAGAGAAACTGCTGATCTCCGCCGTTATCCCTTGAATCAAAACTTATTGCGACATTCAAAGGGAAAATGAGAAAGGGGGACCCCCTTTAATCATGTCACAGGAAATCCCAGTGAACTCTTCTATAGTGCTTTGGTATACTTAGTGTAAAACCGACAGACAGTTTATTAGGACATGCCTCTACGGCCTAATATATATCAATTCATAGTAGTCCTGGGGGCTTTTCTTAAGCCCCCGGCTGCCATGGTAACCCATCAGCAACCCGTGATCGCATTCAAGAGCCGTTCATGGGTCACAGAGGGAGTCCCCTCCCTCTGTAAACCACTTAGATGCCGCGGTCGCTATTGTACTGTGGTATCCTTTCCATCTATGCATATCTGTGTGTGGGCTTTTTTTAAATATATATGCTTGTGGTTTGTGATGTATTCCATATGTATTTTGTCAAAAACAGGAACAGCTATCTGAAGATTTTTTTTGGGGAAAGTTTATTCGTCTGCTGAGTCTAAACCTGTTTTTAGATAAATCAGAATAGGTAATAAGAAAAATAATAAGAATAATGAAATTTACTAAAAATGTTTGTTTAGCAGAAAAATAATTTACCTGTAAAAGCTGTAATATTTTCTCTTTGACTAAAAACAGCTTGTCCTTCATCGAATGTGAAGTATCAATGAGAATATACACTTGATCTTCAAGGATACTACCAAACAGCTCTCTACTCCCATTCTTAAGCCATTTGACCCTAAAAATCATGTTAAACAACATATGCTTACAAAACAGAAAAATGAAAAAAAAAAAAATCATGTGGTTGTAAACTGCAATTTAACAATGTTCATTCTTACATTATCTTTGCACGCCTATGGTAAGTACTGTAGCTTGACATTTATAATGGTAGAAGATTAGTCATTTGTAAAAATAAGGCACATAAAGCAACTACTCCTAAATCATCATCCTCATGTTTACAAGAGATTCCGAATGTCACCTTCTATCCATTTTGTCTATCGCAGTCTTCATTTTCTCCTCATACCACCGGCATTTCTCCTTACTGATATGCACATGTGCCACAGAGCCATCTTTCCAAAGCACATGGGCAAAACGGTCACAGTATTTAGCGTTTATCAATTTCATATTGTTTTCCTGTAGGTTACAGAGACAAAAGTAAAAAGTATTGTAAGACATTGTGATATTGAGATTAAGAAACGGAGTGTACTCATACTTAGCAATAGTGGTGTAGTGCAACACCATGCCAATAACATACCACAGAAAATGCAAATATATATATAAATATATACACACACGTGTTATTCTACTTTGAAATGCTGCTCTTTTCTACATTATATATATATGTGTATATATATATATATATATATATATATATAGTCTTTTCAGACTTTCTTGCCACAATTACCTAACAAAATGTTCCTAGAATTACTTCTATAGGAAATTACATTTTTACATGTAAGGGTATGTTCACATGGCATATGTTCAAACTAAAACATATGAGGCTGATTTCAAGAGAAAACAGACCTTAAATACAGGCTTTTTTTGAGTAGATCTTAAAAGTGTTTTTAACTTTTTGCAAGCGTTTTTGAAGCGTATTTTAAAGCGTTTTTAAAGAGTGTTTTGAAGCGTATATTGAGGCGTATCTCGGAAAAGTTTTTTTGTTTTGTCAGTGGAAAATCAGCTTGTAAAACATTTCAAGAAGTAACGTATTTTGGAGCGTAATATGAGTGTTTTACCCTCCGAAATTCATCTGAAAATTAGCCGTGTGAAAATGCCCTAAAACGATGATCAAGTTTTTTATATGCAGTTTTCCTTATTGAAGTCAATGTGGAAAAACTGCCACAAAAACATTAAAAAAAAATCGGCAGTGATACACATTTTCAATTACAGACTTAAAAATCCCATTCACAAATATGTAACAACTGGTGACTGCAAAAAAAATAGAGCAGTGGCAAAAATGTAGCAAATACAACATGTGACAACAATACATCAAAACTAACTACACAACGTTAAACATGAAATCAATAGTAAACAGGGTCTTAGCTTTTCTGTATGTATTTTCTGTACTACCAGATGCTTAATAGATTGTTAAATTATTAATTCTGGCACAGAACATATTAGAATTCTTTATGACCAAAGTATAGTTCAGGTAGTTATCTCATATTACCAGTAATATACGGTAGGTATAGGGCAGCAGGCGTCTCACTGGTTAGCAGCACTGGGGTCCTGAATTTTTAACTAACCAGGGCAACAGCTACCCCGAGTAGGTATGTATGTTCCACGATGTGTACTCCCACACCCCCGAAACACAGATAGCTTTTTTTTTTACTTGTCTTCCATAGATTGTGAGCCACAAGCATATATATTACAATATGTGTACAGTACTGCAGAATAGGTTGGTGCTATACAAACAATAGTTATTTCACTGTTTTTTATGATATTTTATTTGTGCTCCCACAAAATATTAGAGATTGCAATTCACTGAAGTGACTAATGAGTAAAACTTTATAATTTTTATTGAATAACTCGCTAAAAACAGGGGTACAATCACCCTTGTGAAATGAGCCCACCATGTGTGTTAAAAAATTATTAAATACACTGCATTTTCTGATTCATTTGCGAACCCTTCTATGAATGAGTACATTTGAATATATGGGCTCAAACAGCGTTTAACCATTGGTGTTTCAGCGAATGGGACCCTGCACAGCACCGGAGCCTGCAGTTACCGCTCCTCTGTACCCCAGTACTGGGGTTACCCAAATATAACGCTGTCACCTACGCAAAAAACCCTCTCTCATTTGACCCTACACGTTTCTATATATAACATTTCATCAGGGGTCTGTTCTCTTGTCAAACCGGCTACTGTGCCAGTAATATAAATTTGTAACAGATATTCTGTTACACACACGGAGGCGTGCTCGTATTGATATCAGCGGCACGCTTCCCTAAGGAATCTGAGTTTATATAATTAATACTCCTCCCCTAGGGCTGAGGCTAAGCCCCATTACTGACCAATCAAATTAGTGAGCGTTTAACCATTGGTGCTTCAGCGAATGGGACCCTGCACAGCACCGGAGCCTGCAGTTAAAGCTCCTATGTACCCCAGTACTGGGGTTACCCAAATATAACGCTGTCACCTACGCTAAAACCCCTCTCCCATCTGACCTTACGATCTGGAAAGCATTGAAGTGCTAGAGGGGTTACTCGAGGAATCGAATAGAACCCCAGGACAAGGTCCCTTTACTAGCTTAAAAACTAAAAGTAGGAAATTGCCGCCAGTTGGAGACTTTACAAATGTTGATTTATTTGTTGAGTTGGTGGGAGATGAGCTAAAAGCATTGGATTAGGATATGAGTGGAATTCAAAATAATCTGTCCCGGTTTGAACGTGAAGCTCTGACTACCCTGGAATAGAGACAAAATATAGTGTTAAAAGCATCTGACAAGGGTGGGAACATTGTAGTTATGAATAGGGAGGATTATAAAAGATGTGTGAAGACATACTACTCAATCCAGAGTGCTATACAATCCTCACAGAGAACCCCACCGCCCTATTTAAGAAGGAGCTTTTAGGTATCCTTCGAGATGCAAAAAGTAGAGCACTGATTAGTGCTAGCGAGTTCAACTTCTTATTTCCACAATTTCCTACTATGGCATGTTTTTATAGTCTACCAAAAATCCATAAGGGGTACCCTCCTCTACGTGGTAGGCCTATTGTATCAGGTATAAACAATCTAACCCAAAATGTGAGCACATATATAGATGTAGTATTGCGTCCCTTTGTGTTGAGTTTGACATCTTATATCCGTGATACCATGGATGTATTGAAACAAATTGATGGTATAACGCTGGAACGGGGTGCAATTCTGGCAAGCCTCGACGTAGAGGCGTTGTATTCCTCTATACCACATGAGCTTGGCTGCCAAGCAGTGGAGTACTTCCTTAAATCACGAGGTACCCAAAATATGGCCCAAAATCAACTTGTGTTGCAATCACTACATTTTGTATTGGAAAAAAATATGTTTATTTTTGAGGATCTAATTTTTCATCAGCAACGAGGCACAGCAATGTCTCACTCTCCCACATATGCTAATTTGTACCTCGGCTGGTGGGAGGAAACTGTAGTTTTTGGAGATAAATTTTCCAATTGGACCTCATCTATAGGTCTCCGGATAAGATATATTGATGACGTGCTGTTACTCTGGAATTCCACAGTTGAAGATTTTAATGCCTTTGTGGCCCCTCTAAACGAGAATGATTTAGGACTCATGATTGACTAGTGATATCAGCGATCATTCACTATCTTTCCTAGATCTTAAGATTCCCAAAACAAAGGAAGGTACGATTCGAACCAAAGTGTACCGTAAAGAGACAGCTACAAATAGCTTTTTACAATGGGACAGTTGTCACCCTTATCCCCTCAAACGAGGTATCCCCAGGGGCCAGTTCATGAGGGTACGCCGAAATTGCAGCTCTTTAGATGATTTTGAGCTACAGTCACAGGATCTTGCTACTAGATTGAAGAAGAGGGGTTTTCCCGAAGAGGTAATAAAAAAGGCATATGAGGCAGCAAGAGATTCAAATAGAACAAGTCTCTTAGTTCCAAGAAAAAGAAAAGATGAAAATATCACAAGACTCATAGGCACTTTTGACTCCAAACAATCAGAAATTATGGAAATACTAAAAAGATACTGGCGTATTCTCAGTGCAGATATGGACTTGGCGGATCAGATCACTCATCAGCCAACGGTCACGTTCCGTAGGGGTAAGAATATCAGTGAAAGAGTGATGCATAGTTGCTTTGATCCTATACCGCAAAAAGGAACATGGCTATATAGAAAGATTCCAGGTACATACAAATGTGGCAGTTGTAGAGCTTGCAACTTTATCCAGAATGGGAGGAAATTCAAAAGTGTCACCACTGATATCGAGTATGATATACAAGATTTTGTGAACTGTAAAAAACAGGGGTGGTGTACCTCATTACATGCCCATGCCCACTGAATTATGTGGGTAAAACTATTCAGCAATTTAGTCGCCGAATTAGAGAGCATGTAGGGGATGTGACAAATGTTAGAGATGCTCCCATATCTAAGCACATACATGAAAAACAGCATGGAAGAGCAGAATGTTTACGATTCCAGGCGATTTAATTGGTCCGCCCTCCGAAACGGGGAGGAACAGGGACAATCTAATACTGAGAAAAGAGGCCCAGTGGATCTATAGACTGGCATGTATACAGCCAGAGGGTTTAAATGAGCAGACAAATTATAGCTGCTTTATCTAAACATCTATTCATCTACAGTCATCTATTAATCTTTAATTCTCAAAACTGGTATAGCTGTCCTATATCATGGACAAGATGTACTATTGTACAAAGCACTTTTATTTACCTACTAATCCATATCTCATAGTGTGTGACCAGAGGGTATGTTAGACTAGGGGTTGCCAAATTGCAGTGTTGAGCTGGACAGCAATCTTTATTCTCACGTCAATAATTTACTCCGCCCCCTAGACGCTAAGGTTAGAGGCGTTAATGAGATGCACTTTGCTTCCTCTCTCTGCGCATGCACGTTCAGTTATGGCGATGGTGATGAATTCCCGGGTATGTCAAATGACGCGCCGGGTGTCACATGAATATACGTCACAGATGACGTAGGCGAATTTGATTGGTCAGTAATGGGGCTTAGCCTCAGCCCTAGGGAAGGAGTATTAATTATATAAACTCAGAGTCCTTAGGGAAGCGTGCCGCTGATATCAATGCGAGCACGCTTCCGTGTGTGTAACAGAATATCTGTTACAAATCTATATTACTGGCGCAGTAGAGAGTTTGACAAGAGAACAGACCCCTGATGAAATGTTATATATAGAAACGCGTAGGGTCAGATGAGAGAGGGGTTTTAGCGTAGGTGACAGCGTTATATTTGGGTAACCCCAGTACTGGGGTACAGAGGAGCGGTAACTGCAGGCTCCGGTGCTGTGCAGGGTCCCATTCGCTGAAACACCAATGGTTAAACCCTGTTTGATCCCATATATTCAAATGTACTCTTTCATACGAGGGTTCGCAAATGAATCAGAAAATGCAGTGTATTTAATATTTTTTTTTAACAAACACGGTGGGCTCATTTCACAAGGGTGATTGTACCCCTGTTTTTAGCGTGTTATACAAACAATAGGAAAATAATACAAGTCCAAAAAGACAAGGTTATTCGACTGTGAATTTGATAACAGTTTGGTATAAAAGTAGGCTTAGGCTTTCCACACATTCATGTGGCATGTTAAAGAGGCTCTGTCACCAGATTTTGCAACCCCTATCTGCTATTGCAGCAGATAGGCGCTGCAATGTAGATTACAGTAACGTTTTTATTTTTAAAAAACGAGCATTTTTGGCCAAGTTATGACCATTTTTGTAGTTATGCAAATGAGACTTGCAAAAGTCCAAGTGGGTGTGTTTAAAAGTAAAAGTCCAAGTGGGCGTGTATTAGGTGCGTACATCGGGGCGTTTTTAATACTTTTACTAGCTGGGCGCTCTGATGAGAAGTATCATCCACTTCTCATCAGAACGCCCAGCTTCTGGCAGTGCAGACACAGCGTGTTCTCGAGAGATCACGCTGTGACGTCACTCACAGGTACTGCATCGTGTCAGACGAGCGAGGACACCGGCACCAGAGGCTTCAGTTGATTCTGCAGCAGCATCGGCGTTAGCAGGTAAGTCGATGTAGCTACTTACCTGCAAACGCTGATGCTGCTGCAGAATCAACTGTAGCCTCTGGTGCCGATGTGTCCTCGCTCGTCTGACACGATGCAGGACCTGTGAGTGACGTCACAGCGTGATCTCTCGAGAACACGCTGTGTGTCTGCACTGCCAGAAGCTGGGCGTTCTGAAGAGAAGTGGGTGATACTTCTCATCAGAGCGCCCAGCTAGTAAAAGTATTAAAAACGCCCCGATGTACGCACCTAATACACGCCCACTTGGACTTTTACTTTTAAACACACCCACTTGGACTTTTGCAAGCCTCATTTGCATAACTACAAAAATGGTCATAACTTGGCCAAAAATGCTCGTTTTTTAAAAATAAAAACGTTACTGTAATCTACATTGCAGCACCTATCTGCTGCAATAGGAGATAGGGGTTGCAAAATCTGGTGACAGAGCCTCTTTAAGTAGTCTGCCACATGATTATTATCAATTCAGCAGAAGTATTGAATGATTGAGCTGCACGCCATTGCTCCGGCACACTGTATTATTACTGGTATTTCTACAGGTGTACAAACCATGAAGTCTGCCTGTGAAATAGACCTGAGTATAGTAGCTTTTCCTGTTGTACTTACTGCATCGGTCTGTATGGACTCATCCTCTGGCTTGGTTTTTATATCAACTACTCCATCACTGTGGCGGAAAGCACAGTCAGCAAGGGCATCATAAAACAGCAATTTCTGTGATTTTAAGCCAAACTTCTTCAGCCATTCCTTTGAGCTAATACAGTCTTCACTAGTCTCCTTTACCACAAGGCTGCTGTTCTTTTCTAGGAACACATAGAGATAAAGCACTTAGTTCATTCTCTCACATTTGAATACATACAAGATAAAAATGTATTAAAAGACATAAAAAAAAATACAGAAGATTCCCCACAGCATTGCAGTTTATTTTTGGTTTGCTTGGATATGGAATCTTGTATATGAAATATGTTGATATATTTGTACAGTTGCTCATATAAACTTCAAAGCAGCCTCAAACCAGAGCTTCACTTTAACAGCATTGGAGGCTCAGGTAGGAGCCTCCATTGCAGAGTCTGCCAAAAATCGTGGACAAAATTGCACAGCATGCAGAACTATATTGTCTGGGAAAATGACAGAAACCCGATGGAAGTCGATTAATTCACAGGGTTCATTCGGGATACTTTGGTGTCCATCAAGTGACAGATCCAGCACTTCCATTATTATTGTTTTTCTGTTCCTATGACGGGGCAGTAAAACAGAAATAACTATGCAGATGTAAAAAGATTACGCTTTTATTTTACAATCACATGAATTTCACCACTAAAATATGGAAACTCATCTTTAAGGCCCTGTTCAGATGTGGCGAAAGTGTCGCAGATTTTCAGAGCAGATTTTGCACCATAAATCCACAACAATTTACAGTACAATACATGTGTATGGGAATTAAGGATGTCACGATACCAGAATTTGGACTTCGATACCGATACTTTGTGTAGTATTGCGATTTCGATACCAAAACGATACTTTGCCAACAGTAATAAAAAAAAAAGTTCTTCCATTGTGTGATGTGAGGCATGAGGAGTGATGAATTTTCAATGTGCCTCACATTAATAGTAATTAACCCCATCATGTTTCTCAGTCATAATGGGTTAATGTGAAAGGTACATGATGGGGTTAATTACTATTAATGTGAGGCACATGGAGGTTAAATTCATCAAAAAAAATTGTTGTGAAGGTTATTACGGCCGCGCCAATACCCAATATGTGAATATTTTATGTATTGAGACTTATTTTAATGTTTATTGTAAAAAATGTGTGTGTATATTTTTTTTTATTTAATATTACTTTATGTTTTTAATTTTTTATTTTTAAACTTAATGTACTGGCATATATCAGATATATGCCAGTACATTAGTCTGTGTACTGATAGTACACAGGCAGTTGTTAGGACATACCTAAGTATGTCCTAACAACAGGAAATATGGTAAGACAGGCCTGGGGTCCTTCAATGGACCCTGGGCTGTCTGCCCATATATGGTATGTCCCTCAATCGCATCACAGGGATATCTGTGATCCTTCTCACTTCCTCTTGAACGCTGCAGTCAGCTTTGATCGCAGCATTCAGGGGAATAGTGGCGGAGATGAGAGGTTTCCCTGATCTCCGCCGTTATAGAGCGGGGCTGCGGCTGAGTACTGACAAGTGTGCGCGCGGTCATCACGAGGGGATGCGACCGGCGCTGCACTAATAAGCGGCGGCGCAGGCACTGAGGACAGAACATGGGGGTGTTTTGCAGTGTCCGCCATGTTCGGTCTTCAATGCCGCCGCTCATTAGTGCAGCGCTGGCCGCATCGCATCATCCTGACCACGCGCGCACTTGTCAGTACTCAGGAGCGGGGCAATGGCTGTATAAGGGTATGTTCAAACGACAGCGTCCGTAACGGCTCAAATTACGGGGATGTTTTCAGGAGGAAACATCCCCGTAATTTCAGCCGTAACGGCATGTGCAGGCGCTTGAACGCCGCATCCATTACGGACGTAATTGGCGCTGCTTTTCATTGGAGTCAATGAATAACGGCTCCAATTACGCCCAAAGAAGTGACAGGTCACTTCTTTGACGCAGGCGTCTATTTACGCGCCGTCATTTGACAGCGGCGCGTAAATATACGCCTCGTGTGAACAGACAAACGTCAGCCCATTGCTTTCAATGGGCAGATGTTTGTCAACGCTATCGAGGCGCATTTTTCGGACGTAATTCGGGGAAAAAACGCCCGAATTACGTCCGTAATTAGTGCGTGTGAACATACCCTTACACAGCCGCAGCCCCGCTCTCATACATCCATGTGTTACTATACTAAGCTGTGCGGCCTACAGCTAAGCATCGAAATACATGAAATAACGGTATTGAACCGTTTGGGGATGCACAGTATCGAAATAGTATCGAAGTTTCGTGCATCGTGCATCTCTAAAAAAAAAAATCGGTGCAGAATTCAGAGCATGCTGCAGATTTTGCTCATTCTGTTGAGGAAATGTTGCAGATTTTCGCAGAGGATTTCACCTTGCAATGCAATGTGCAGGGCGAAATCTGTGGCAAAATCAACATGTAACTGAAAAAACTGCACCATATCTGGAATTGGCCACTTTCTAAAACATACTGGTCATATGCCTTAGGGTATGTTCACACGAAGTGTTTTCAGGCATATTTAGGAGCATTTACGCCTCGAAAAATGCCTGAAAAAAACGGAAGCTGAACGCCTACAAACATCTGCCTATTGAAATCAATGGGAAAAACAGCACCGCTGTTTAAAAAAAGACGCTCCGTAAAAAGAAGTAGCATGTCACTTTTGCGTTTTTTGGAGCTGATTTTCCATTGAACACTATGAAAAACATGTCAAAAAAAGCCTGAAAAGAAGCCTCAAAAGAAGCTCCAAATTAAAAGAAGATTCATTTTCAGCTTCAAAAACGCCTGAAAATCAGAGGCTGTTTTCCCTTGAAAACAGCTCCGTATTTTCAGATGTTTTTGAGTTTGCGTGTGAACATACCCTTAGGCCTCATTTACACGAACGTGATATACGTCCGTGCGACTCGCATGCTTTTCACGCGGGTCGCACGGACCTATACAAGTCTATGGGGGCATGCAGACAGTCCGTGAGTTTTGCTCAGTGTGAGTGAAGTCAATGGGTGCGTGAAAACCACGAAGGTCGCACGGAAGCACTTCCGTGCGAACTGCGTGATTCGTGCAAGAGCTGTCAAACTGAATGTAAACAGAAAAGCACCACGTGCTTTTCTGTTTACAAACATCCGAACGGAGTGTCTTAGAGATGAGCGAACCGAACTTCACCGGGTTCGGCCGAACTCGTTTTGACCGAACCCGGCAGGAGACAGTCACTGTCTAGGGTGCTGAAAGAGTTAAACTGGTTCAGCACCAAGGACAGTGACTTCCGATCCCAATATACGTGAACGTGTAAAAAAAAAAAAAGTTCTGACTTACCGATAACTCCCGGCTTCTTCCTCCAGTCTGACCTCCCGGGATGACAATTCAGTCCAAGTGACAGCTGCAGCCAATCACAAGCCAAGCACAGGCTGCAGCGGTCACATGGACTGCCGCGTAATCCAGGGAGGTGGGGCCAGATGTCAAGAGAGGCGCGTCACCAAGGACGCGTCACCAAGGCAACGGCCGGGAAGTTCTCGGTAAGTACGAACCTCTTTTTTTTTAAACAGGTTACTCGATATGGTGATCGGAATTCACTGTCGAGGGTGCTGAAAGAGTTACTGCCGAACATTTAACTCTTTCAGCACCCTGGACAGTGACTGACGTCGACTAGCCTCATCTCTATGATGGCAGCTGCGCGAAAATCACGCAGCCGCGCATCATACACTGATGGCACACGGAGCTGTCAAGTGCCTTTTGCGTACGCAAGACGCTGCGTTTTTTTGCGTGCGCAAAACGCACACGCTCGTGTAAGTGAGGCCTTAAAATGAAAAAAGTTATGAGACTTGTTCATTATGTGTTATTTAGTTAAGTGGGAGCATGACGCATGTAAACAATTGCAGTGGTAGTATTGGAGTCAGCGGCCACATGATGTATCAGGTGACCCCCTGGATTCATTACCCCCTGCTTGCACATGCAAATGAAAGTTGTTTTTTTGTATTATGAAAGTGATACAATTTTTCAAAATACTTTCTTTATCCTCACTGTTTTTTATCCGCTGGAAGTAAATAATTAAACGATTTCAAGTAGGGTTCTTTAAAACCTTGAGGATTGGTACAGAAAATATATTGAAATAGTGTAAAAGTTTTCATTATACAAAGAACACAATTTATTTGCTGAAACTGAAATACTCCTTTAAGGCGCTTGTCTATGTCTGTGCATGCCCAAGCATGGCATGCTATGGATGCAGGTGTAACATGAAACATCATGTGACCACCACCACCATTACTGCCACCACAATTGTTTACATGCGCCCCTATCCTGCGGCACATGGTACAGATTGGGCAGGGAAAGCAGAACTTAATTAACACATGGTATGAGCAAGTCTCATAACTTTTTAATTTTATTTAATTAAGCCATATGACAGGTATGTTTAAGAAAGTGGCCAACCCCCTTTAACCCCTTAATGACTAGCCTATTTTAGACCTTAATGACCAAGCCATTTTTTAAGTTTTTCCATCGTCGCATTCCAAGAGCTATAACCTTTTTATTTTTGCGTCGACATAGCTGTATAAGGTCTTGTAAAAAACACCAGAGCCTGCAGTTACCGCTCCTAAATCACCTGGTGCTAGGGTGAACAACAGTGACACTGTCACCTACGCTATGATCCCTCACTAACCTGACCCTACGCGTTTCTATACATATATTTCATCAGGGGTCTGTAACTTGGTCATTCTGGCTAGGGTGCCAGCGATATTCATTCATTAGCAGATATTCTGCTGTACAACACGGAGGTGCACTGCCGAAGCCCGGGGGGAGGAGTATTAGCTATATCAACTCTGGGTCCCGAGTGAAACGTGCCGCTGACATCCATGCGTGCACGCTTCCGTGTTGTACAGCAGAATATCTGCTAATGAATGAATATCGCTGGCACCCTAGCCAGAATGACCAAGTTACAGACCCCTGATGAAATATATGTATAGAAACGCGTAGGGTCAGGTTAGTGAGGGATCATAGCGTAGGTGACAGTGGCACTGTTGTTCACCCTAGCACCAGGTGATTTAGGAGCGGTAACTGCAGGCTCTGGTGTGTTTTAAGGTCTAATCCACTGTTACACCAATGTTGAAACGCTGATCCCATATTTGTATCTATCAAGTATACCCAGTTAGAGAGGGTTCACAAATGAACCAGGAATTGGAGTATGTGTTTAATACGTTTTTAACGCACACGGTGGGGCTTTTCACAGTGGTGACTGTACCCCTGTTTTTAGAGAGTTATGAAATAAATGTATAAGTTTTACTCATTCATCACTTCAGTGAATTGCATAGGAAAGTCACCTGAAAGTCACCCGTGCACTACGTTTTTAAAGCATTTTCCTTCCTTTATGTGACTTCCATTCATGAAAAGGAAGAAACTTTTCAGCAAATGAAACAAAAAAGTTTTGTCTTGATCACACAAGTGCAAGTAACATTCTTTTATTTGTGTGTTTGTGTTTCTGTCAAATCTCCCTGCTCTCAGCTGCTAGAGGCAGCTGAGGGCTGGGAGCGTCCCTGCTCTGCCGGGTGAGATCGATATAAGTATCGATCTCACCCGTTTAACCCTTCAGATGCGGTGCGCAATAGTGAGCACCGCATCTGAGTGGTTTTGGAGAGAGGGAGCTCCCTCTCTCTCCCACCGACACCCGGCGATACGATCGCCGAATGTCTGTGTCTCTAATGGCAGCCGGGGGCCTAATAAAGGCCCCCAGGTCTGCCTGGAGCGAATGCCTGCTAGATCATGCCGGAGGCATGACCTAGCAGATGCCTGTCCGTTTTAAACGAACAGGCTGTAATACACCGCAATACAAAAGTATTGCAGTGTATTACAATAGCGATCGGAGAATCGCATATTAAAGTCCCCTAATGGGACTAGTAAAAAAGTAAAAAAAAAGTTTAATAAAGTTAATTTTAAAAAAAATGTGACTGTACCCCTGTTTTTAGAGAGTTATGAAATAAATTTATACGTTTTACTCATTCATCACTTCAGTGAATTACAATTTCCTATACTTTGTGGGAGCACAAGTAAATATATATCGTAGTGAATGACTTTCCTATGCAATGTGATATATCCAGTTCAAGTGTTCTGCTTACCGTCTTCTGAGTGGTAGAAAGTCTTCCATATATATTGCAATTGTTTTAGATTCTCCTGAGCTTCATTCAGTTCATTCCTAATCAAAAGCTCATCCTTCCTCAGGTCAAGATCTAAAATGATTTGTATTTAATAGTTAATATACAAAGCAAATGATGTGATGGTGCAAATAACTGGTATTAATCATACACCTTCCCTAAATATGTCTGGTTTTTAGTCCATCTCTAAGGCTATGTTCACACGCTAAACAAAAAACGGCCAAAAATACAGAGCTGTTTTCAAGGCAAAACACCCTCTGATTTTCAGTCATTTTTTAAGCAACTTGCATTTTTGCTGCGTTTTTTACGGCCGTTTTTGGAGCTGTTTTTCTATTGAGTCAATGAAAAACTGCTCAAGAAGTGATATGCACTTCTTGTTTTTTTACGCGCCTGATTTTAAAAGCAGCCGCGTAAAAAACACCCCGTGGAAATGGAAAGCTGTTTTTCCCATTGAAATCAATTGCAGATGTTCGGCCTTTTTAGCATTTTTAGCCATTTGTCGGGGCGTTTACGGCCTGAAAAACGGCTGAAAATAGGTTGTGTGATCATACCCTAAGCGTTCATGCATAGGAGTGTGTGCATTTTGGTCCCTAATATAATGTGCAAATGGAACGGTATTCCGACCTGCATTGCAGCTGCTCGGTTCTGAGTGAGCTTGCCTTCTACAGACCGAGTTTTTCTCTGGAAGCACTGAAATCAGTACTTCTACGGTTCACTTTTACTAGATGGCATGCTTTAGAGCTTTATGCAATTTTTTTTTTAAATGCGATCCCTGCATGCGTTTACCTCAATAATGGTAAGCATGATCCTGCTAAAATTCAATAACCCATGTATTAGGGATCGGTGTGATATGCTCCAATGGGGCACAAGATGCAACCTTTAAGGGTATGTTCACACGGCCTATTTTCGGCCGTTTTTCCGGCCGTAAACTGCCAAAAAATGGGGAGCAGTGCGCCTCCAAACATCTGCCCATTGATTTCAATGGGAAAACAGCGCTCAGTTCCGACGGAGCGTTTTTCCCTGCGTTTTTTACGAAAATCGCGAGTGGCTTAAAAAACATCTGAAAATCAGGAGCTGTTTTCCCTTGAAAACAGCTCCGTATTTTGAGACATTTTTGAGTTTGTGTGTGAACATACCCTTAGAGTTATGATATTAGAAGTATAGCGGGATTATCCCAATCACAGATCCTTGCAAGTAGTGTCACAATGTATCCCATTATCCTGGATACGTTATTTGAGCTTAATACGTATCTTAAAAATGTAAAATGCAGAAAAAAAAATCTATCAAATTATAAGTGGTCCGAATGGTCGCTATGGGCAATAATGACACTTATTTTCACATATACGCTTGCTCCCTGCAGAGTTGTTTATACATACAGACAAAACTTTACCTGGGAAATCTTTTGATGCTTCTATATGTGGATATTCATTGGACTGATTTGTCTTAATTTCCTCCTCCTTATTTTTCTCCAAATACACGTGGAACCTGTTAGAAAAATGACAGTACTTTTATTGAAACTATGTCGTTTGTATACCTATAATGTGCTACGATTAAAAGAGACAGAGTTCCAGTGTCTACTTGTCCTGGGAAAACAGCCATAAACACACTAAAAGGTTAGAGCTTTTTATTAACTTTTGTTTCAGCGAGGGATGTAGCTATAGGGGGTGCAGAGGTAGCAGTCGCACCCACGCCCTGGTACCTGAAGAGGCCCAAAATCTTCTGTGCCGCATAACAAAACAGCAGTTTTATAAATGACACCTGGTAGGTAAGGAGCCCTGTTATATATTTTGCATTGGGACCCGGAAACTTGAAGCTATGCCTTTGGCTACAGCCACATTTCTTTGTTCTCTGAAATAAAAATATATAACATCATGCCATACACTGTTCATCTACTGATCCCTTTCCTCTCCACCAAAAAAAGACTGGTATTTAAAAAAAATAAAAACAAAAACAAAAAAAATCTCAAAGAAAATTCTGTAATACATGTATATAACAAAATGTCTGTTTCTATACTCCACTGAAATGCAAAGTTACCCAACGGTGCAGCTCTACTTTAGGGCTTGAATTGCTTTTTTTTTTTTTTTTTAACACATTAACCCCTTAAGGACGCAGCCTAGTTTTGGCCTTAAGGCTCAGAGCCCATTTTTCAAATCTGACATATTTCACTTTATGTGGTAAAACGTGGGAATGCTTAAACCTACCCAAGCGATTCTGAGATTGTTTTCTCGTGACACATTGGGCTTCATGTTCGTGGTAAAATTTGGTCGATATATTCAGTGTTTATTGGTGAAAAATTGCAAAATGTAGAGAAAATTTTGAAAAAATTGCATTTTTCAGAATTTAAATGCATCTGCTTGTAAAACAGACGGTTATACCATCCAAAATAGTTACTAGTTCACATTTCCCATATGTCTACTTTAGATTGGCATCGTTTTTTGAACATTCTTTTCTTTTTCTTGGACGTTACAAGGCTTAGAACATAAACAGCAATTTCTCATATTTTTAAGAAAATGTCAAAAGCCTTTTTTTTAAGGTACCTGTTCAGTTCTGAAGTGGCTTTGAGGGGCCTATGTATTAGAAACCCTGATAAAACACCCCATTTTAAAAACTAGACCCCTCAAAGTATTCAAAACAGCATTTAGAAAGTTTTTTAACCCTTCAGGCATTTCACAGGAATTAAAGCAAAGTGGAGGTGAACTTTGAAAATTTCATTTTTCTTGCGGAATTTCAATTTTATTCATTTTTTTTTTCTGTAACACAGAAGGTTTTACCAGAGAAACACTACTAAATATGTATTGTCCAGATTCTGCCGTTTTTAGAAATGTCCCACATGTGGCTCTACTGTGCTCGTGGAATAGAATACAAGCCCTAGAAGCAAAGAAGCACCTAGTACATTTTGAGTCCTCTTTTTTATTAGAATATATTTTAGGCAGCATGCTAGGTTTGAAGAGGTGTTGAGGTGCCAAAACAGTAGGAATCCCCCAATAGTGACCCCATTTTGGAAACTACACCCCTCAAGGAATTCATTTATGGTTGTTGTTACCATTTTGACCGCACAGTTTTTTCACAGCACGTATTTGAATTGGGCTGTGAAATGAAAAAAATGTCATTTTTTCCAATAAAATGTCATTTGTGATCAAAATTTCTTAATTTCACAGGGAACAAAATACCCCATTTGGTTGCCCAATTTGTCCTTAGTGTGGCAATACCCCATATGTGGTGATAAACTGCCGTTTGGGCCCATGGGAGGCCTCAGAAGGAAAGGAGCGCTATATGTTTGTTGGAGTCCAGATTTTGCTGGATTGGTTTTCAGGTGCCATGTCGCATTAGCAGAGCCTCAGGGGTATCAAAGCAATGGAAACCTACCAAAAGTGACCCCATTTTGGAAACTACACCCCTCAAGGAATTCATTCATGGTTGTTGTTAGAATTTTGAGCACACAGTTTTTTCACAGCACGTATTTCAATTGGGCTGTGACATTAAAAAAATGACATTTTTTCCAATAAGATGTAATTTTTTATCAAAATTTCTTATTTTCACAGGGAACAAAATGCTCAATTTTGTTGCCCAATTTCTCCTGAGTGCAGCAATACCCCATTTGTGGCAATAAACTGCCGTTTGGGCCCATGGGAGGCCTCAGAAGGGAAGGAGCGCTGTGTGTTCTTTGGAGTCCAGATTTTGCTGGATTGGTTTTCGGCTGCCATGTCGCATTTGCAGAGCCCCAGAGGTATCAAAGCAATGGAAACCCACCAGAAGTGACCCCATTTTGGAAACTACACCCCTCAAGGAATTCATTTATGGGTAATGTGGCCATTTAGACCCCATAGTTTCTTCACAGAACTTATTTGAATTGGGCTGGGAATTAAAAAAATATATATTTTTTCCAATAATATGTCATTTTAGCTCAAAAATTCTTATTTTCACAAGAAATAAAATACTCCATTTTGTTGCCCAATTTGTCCTGAGTGCGGCAATACCCCATTTGTGGTGATAAACTGCCGTTTGGGCCCATGGGAGGGCTCAGAAGGAAAGGAGCGCTATGTGTTTGTTGGAGTCCAGATTTTGCTGGATTGGTTTTCGGGTGCCATGTCGCATTTGCAGAGCCCCAGAGCTATCAAAGCAATAGAAACCAATCCCAAATGACCCCATTTTGGAAACTACACCCCTCAAGGAATTCATTTATGGGTGTTGTGACTATTTTGACCCCATAGTTTTTTCACAGAACTAATTTGAATTGGGCTGGGAATGAAAACAAAATTATTTTTTTCAAATAATATGTAGTTTTGGCTGAAAATTTCTTATTTTCACAAGAAACAAAATACCCCATTCTGTTGCGCAATTTGTTCTGAGGGCCGCAATACCCCATTTGTTGTGATAAACTGCCGTTTAGGCCCATGGGAGGGCTCAGAAGGAAAGGACCACCATTTGGCCTACTGGGGATTTTCTAGTGCGAAGTCATGTATGCAGAAGCACCTGAGGTACCAGTACAGTTGAAACCCGCAAGAAGTGACCCCGTTTTAAAAACTACACCCTTAAGGCATTCATCTAGAGGTGTAGTGAGCATTTTGACCGGAGACCTACACCCCATAAACGGTAATGTGGGTTCTCCCGGGTATGGCAATACCCTACATGTGGCTGTTATCAGCTGCCTGGGCACACAGCAGGGCTCAGAGGGGAAAGACGAGGGGGGATAAGCTGTGCGGAGTGCATCAGGGTAAGTAAAATTGGGGTAAATTATAAACCAAGGGATGTATGATAAATTTTAAAACACACTTTCATACAGAGCTCTGGTTATTCGGGACACGTGTCACATTGATATATTGTGTCCTCCCTTATCCCCCTCTTATAGCAGACTTTGCACCTCTTTTGATTTTTTCCCTTCTTGCCAGTTTGGGGAACTTCCCCTGGAAAGTGTTGCCGCCCTGGTACGATGCGTGTGGCCCCGCTTCCAGAAGTACTGGGTGCCCCCCCCTTCTTGGTCCCTAAAGATTAGGTTCTTGATAATCACCTCTTGAAATTCCTGGAAAGTTCCCGTCTGGCCTGCACATCGATGTAGCACGTACGCATTGTACAAAGCCATCTGTATGATGTGCCCGGCCAGCTTCTTATACCACACCGCATGGCGCTGTAGGGCTTCAGGGCTTGATCTTACAAGTCCATCCCTCCCATGTACCTATTGTAGTCCAGGATGCAGTCTGGATTGGGGGTGGCCTTTCCTTCATATATCCTAAACCTGTAGGTATACCCTGATGCACTCTCGCAGCTTATACATCTTCACGCCATACTTTGCCCTCTTACCCGGCAGGTACTCGCGGAATTGAACCCTCCCTTTAAAATGTACCAGGGACTCATCAATAGAAATACACTTCTCGGGGTGTATGCTTGGGAAAACCGGGCACTGGAACGGTCTAATAGGGGTCTCCGTTTATACAAACAGTCAAAACTGGGGTCATCTCGGGGTGGGCACGGCTCATTATCAGTATAATGTAAGAAGCGAAGTATTGCCTCATTTATTTATTTTTTTAGGTTCCAGTTCAGTTCTGAAGTTGCTTTGAGGGGCCCATATATTAGAAACCCCTATGAAATACCCCATTTTAGAAACTAGACCCCTCAAAGTATTCACAACAGCATTTAGAAAGTTTATGAACCCTTTAGGTGTTTCACAAAAATTTAGAGCAAAGTAGAGGTGAAATTTAAATATTTTTTTTTGTCAGAAAATCCTCTTTATACCATTTTTTTTATAACACAAAAGGATTTATCAGAGAAACGCAACTTAATACGTATTGCCCAGATTCTGCAGTTTTGAGAAATATCCCACATGTGGCCCTAGTGCGGTAATGGACTGAAGCAGCGGCCTCCGAAGCAAAGGAGCAACTAGTGGATTATGAGACCTCTTTTTTATTAGGCGCCATGTCCGGTTTGAAGAGGTCTTGTGGTGCCAAAACAGTGGAAACCCCCCAAAAGTGACCCCAATTTGGAAACTAGACCCCTTGAGGAATCCATTGTAGTTTTCTTGGGGTGCATGCGGCTTTTTGATCAGTTTTTATTCTATTTTTAGGTGGCGTGGTGACTAAAAAACAGCAATTCTACTATTGTTTTTTTATTCTATTTTTTTTACAGCGTTCACCGTGCGCTATAAATGACATATTCACTTTATTCTGCGGGGCGATACGATTACGTCGATACCAGATGTTTATAGTTTTTTTCTATGTCTTATGGCGTTTGCACAATAAAATACGTTTTGTAAACAGTCATTCACTTTTTGTGTTACCTTATTCTAAGAGCCAGAACGTTTTTATTTTTCAATCCATCAAGCCGTGCAAGGACTTATTTTTTGCGTAACGAACTGTAGTTTCGATCAGTACCATTTTTAGGTACATGCGACTTTTTGATCTCTTTTTATTCCATTTTTTGGGAGGTGAAGTGACCAAAGAATTGTGATTGTGGTACGGTTTATTATTATTTTATTTTACGGCGTTCATCGTGCAGGATAAATAACGAAATAATTTTGTAGTTCAGGCCGTTACGGACGCGGCGATACCAATTATGTATAGTTTGTTTGTTTATATATTTTTATTAATAATAAAGGACTGATAAGGGAAACGGGGATTTTTACTTTTATTACTTTTAAATCTTTTATTTTCTTATTTTTACACATCTTTTTTTAACTTTTTTTTTACTGTATTACTTTGTCCCACTAGGGGACTTGAGGGCAGGAGGCCCTGATCGCTATTCTAATACACTGCACTACATGCGTAGTGCAGTGTATTAGAACTGTCAGCTACTCACTGACAGCAAGCATAGTGGGTCCTGACGTTGTCAGGACCCTCTAGGCTTCCGTCTATGGCATAGCCGGACGCCATTGTTTGGTGTCTGGTTGCCATAGTCACCATCGCCGGCCGCTATCGCGTAGCAGGCCGGCGATGGCAGCTTAACCCCTAAAAAGCCGCGATCTCTATAGAACGCGGCTTTTAAGGGGTTAATCAGCGGGGACACAGCGATCGGTCCCCGCTGTAGGAGCTGTGACAGCTGCTGAACAAGACAGCAGCGTCACAGCTCCTGTATGTGTCGGGAGGACGGCCGAAACGGCCGTTACTCCCGTGACGTACTATTACGTCATGGAGCGCGAACGATACAGCTGCCATGACGTAATAGTACGTCAAGGAGCGGGAAGGGGTTAAAGAAAGTCTAAGGGCACATTCAGACGTGGCGGAATTACAGTTGAATTCCGCTGCGGACAGCCTGCAGTGGAATTCTGCAGCAGCCGTTTTTTACATTTGTTTCTATACATTTTTAGGACAGTTAGTTCAGACGTTGCAGAAAATAACTGTGTGGAAATTAGGCTGCAGTGCAGGGAAGAAGCGGAATTTCAGTGCGGATTTCAGCCTTTGCAATGCAAAAACTGAAATCTGAGGCAAGTCCGCTGTGATATCTGCAACATCTGAATTACCTGTCAAATATGCAAATGTTGGTACAGATTCGTTGCGTAATTGCCCCGAAACTGCACCAACATTTGCAGCGGACAAATTCCGCTACGTCTGGACATGGCCTTAGGCCGGTTTCACACACATTGTATTGGCGTCTTTTTTAAACTTTTTTGCAATTTGTATCTTGGGGAATTTTTTTCCACGCTGAAACACTGCAGTCTGCTGGGAGTCTATATGACATAATAAGAATGTCCACATATACAGCGTTTTTGGTTTGTTCTGTTTTTATGGCATGTTGTCATCAGAGGCATTTTGTTTTCAAAACAAAACGGAGGGGCTGGAATTTTTTTCTGGTGTTTTTCTCCATAGAATTAAAAATGTTTTCAATATAGTTTCAAAAACACCTTAAACCATAGGTGATAAAGAGAGGAAAAGTTAAACGCAAGGACTTTACATTATTTTTATTTTTTTTAGGATCCAGTCTCAGTTTTGGGTTTAAAAAAAAAAAAAAGGATCAAAAACATCATCAAAACTGCACAGTGAGAACAAGGCCTAAAATGCATGTGTGAATCTGGATTGAAGATTTAGGGCATGGCCAGACGTGGCGGAATTTCTCTGGAATTCCGCTGCGGACAGTCCGCTGAAGTATTCCGCAGCGGACATATTCTCCATTGCTTTCCACTGCTTTTTAGTTAGGTTCGTGCACATGTTGCGGAAAACTCAGATGCGGACCATAGGCTGCGGTGCGGAATTTGGTGTCTGCAGCATACACTGGCTGTTGCGGACTTGTTGCGGACTCTTCAATGGAGATTCAAAATTCCGCAATGAAATCCGCAGATGTTATGTGTGTTGCGTAGCATATTGGTTTTAAGAACATTACATTTCTTCATTCTGGCTGGACCTATGTATTTCTAGGTCTATAGCCAGACTGAGGCTCCATGCACACTAACGTCAAAACGCCCGTAATCACGGGCTGTTATTACGACACGGGCAGGCCCATAGAAGTCAATGGGGCTCCCGTAATTATGGGTGACTACGTGTGTGCACCCGTAATTACAGGAGCGTTGCTAGGCGACGTCAGGAGATAGTCACTGTCCAGGGTGCTGAAAGAGTTAAGCAATCGGCAGTAACTGTTTCAGCATCCTGGACAGTGACTTCCGATCACAATATAGATCAACGTGTTAAAAAAATAGAAGTTCCTATTCACCGAGAACTCCCTGCTTCTTCCTTCAGTCCGGCCTCCCGGGATGACGTTTCAGTCCAAGTGACGGCTGCGGCCAATCACAGGCCAATCACAGGCTGCAGCGGTCACATGGACTGCCGCGTCATCCAGGGAGGTCGGGCTGGATGTCGAAAGAGGGACGCGTCACCAAGACAACGGCCGGGTAAGTATGAATTTATTTTACTAGGGAAAGAGCTGTCTCTTCTCTTTATCCTGCACTGATAGAGAGAAGGGAAGTACTTTCACCTCAATACGCAATGGCTAATCCACATCAATTTCCTGCCCATTTTAGGCAAAGCCGCAACAGAATGTGCAATGCAGATTATGTGCGGCATTGATGCGGACAGTGGCGGCAGAAACACGCCACGTCTGGCCATGCCCTAAAAGATCAGTTTTTGTCTAGGTTAGGTTTCATGCACATAGACAAATTTGCCGGCATTATGTACATGCTTGCAAATACATCTCTGTCCATTAATAAAAAAATATTCCTAAATTTAATGATAAAAACAACAAAAGCGAATCCCATTCAATTCCTTTACTGGGGTCAATCAGTTGTCCGTTGAGGTTCTGGTATTTTTTTGCAATAAGAATATCAGTGCAGATTTTATACTTAGCATAAAAAAGTAACAGAACCTGATAGACCAGGAAAATCACCAATGTGTACAGTACCTAAGACATTGGAACAGGTACTAAATAGCATCTGTCACCAGGGATAACTCTTTATTTTAGGGCATTTATAAAATGCACCCGCTAACTTGCCAGGAAGATTACTGGCACTAAAAAATACCATTGACCACACAAATGCCTGTGGCATCCATCACCCTTAGGCTATTACGGCATCCGTTTAACGTATATGTCATGAAAAGCTCATGACGTTTAGGTTAAATGCATGACATCAAAGGCTCCATTTAACATATACATTGAGAACTTTTATCGCCTTATATGCTAAACTTATGGCAAAAACGTGATATGAATGAAGCTAAAATAGCAAAATTTATTTTCGAAAACCTTCCATATACATAATATTTTAGTTCATTACTACATACCTTCCTGATGTTTGACGACTTAACTCACTCAACATAGCTACAGTCTCGGTTTTATGTGGGTTGTAGCACACAATATGCAGTGGACAAGGGTTGTTTTCTAAGCCTTGCTTCAATTTCTGTATCTTTGACACAGAAGCATCCCCAACAGTGAAGTAGTAAACTGCGTCAGCCTGCAATATAAAATACATCTGTAAATATTTTACATAGGTCACATTTAAATGTTCACGATGAACCTGCTGCAGTATAAAGTTAGAGGTATATGAAGCCATAACTACATTACATTACATCACATTTGTGTCAAACAAATCTGATCATTACAGTACACTTTACAAAGTTTTACCAGTAAGGCTTCGTTCACATCTGCGTCAGGGTTCCGTTCATGGGTTCTGTCAGACCTCTCCGTTAGGGGAACCCATAAACGGAAACCAAACGGAAACCACAGCTTTCCGTTTGCATTACCATTGATTCCAATGGTAATGCTTCCGTTACTAATGGTTTTCGTTTGTCTCCGTTCCGTAAGGTTTCCGTTTTATTGGCGGAATCAATAGCGTAGTCGACCTCGCTATTGATTCTGCCGGAAAAACAGAAACCTTACAGAACGGAGACAAACGGAGCCATTAGCAATGGAAGCATTACCATTGGAATCAATGTTAATGCAAACGGAAAGCTATGGTTTCCATTCATAGGTTCCCCTGACGGAAAGGTCTGATGGAACCCATGAATGGAACCCTGACGCAGATGTGAACGAAGCCTAATTGGGGTGAAGAATCAATGCTGTTTAACTATTTAGTCTCAGTTCAGCATTTCAAGCACATCAGAAGAATGTTGTAAAACAGGGGAAAAAATAACTTATCTGAAGAGTTTATGTTTAGGTTAAAGCCTCATACACATTGCCGTATTGCGAAACAGTGGGAAAGCTGTTTATACGCCTGAAAATAAGCTGTGTGAATATACCTTAAGAAATGAATCCAAACGATAAACACACATTGTTTCATTCATGCTTCTTTTCCATTCTGGATCTCATTTTCGAAAAAATAAATAAAAAAATAAAGAAGCCCCTCCGGCTGAATTTTGGGGGGCCGGCTAGTGGAACCACTGATGATTAGCTATCACTGGGAGTACCTATCAGCATGTCTAAATTCCTTCTGTAGTATTACATGGCTCTTTATAAAGTGGATCAGGAACCACTTAAATAGGCTCTGTCACCACATTATAAGTGCCCCATCTCCTACATAATGTGATTGGTGCTGTAATCTAGATTACAGCAGTGTTTTTTATTTAGAAAAACAATCATTTTTGACTGAGTTATGGCCTATATTAGCTTTATGCTAATGAGTTTCTTAATGGACAACTGGGCGTGTTTTACTTTTTGACCAAGTGGGCGTTGTGGAGAGAAGTGTATGACGCTGACCAATCAGTGACCAATCAGATTCATACACTTCTCTCCATTCATTTACACCGCACATATTGATCTTGCTAGATCACTATGTGCAGCAACATACACACACATTAACGTTACTCAAGTGTCCTGAGAGGTAATAGACATCGCTTCCAGCCAGGACGGGATATCTATTCAGAATCCTGACACTTCGGTAACGTTTGTGTAAGATTCACAGAAAGGCAAGCGTAATCTCGCTAGATTACGCTGTAAACTGTCATTTAAAACGAAATTACGCTTGCCTTGCTGTAAATCTCACACAAACGTTACCGAAGTTTCAGGATTCTGAATAGACATCACGTCCTGGCTGGTAGTGATCTCTACTCACTGTCAGGACACTTGAGTAACGTTAATGTGTGTGTATGTGGCTGCACATAGTGATCTAGTAAGATCACTATGTGCAGAATAAATGGAGAGAAGTGTATGACGCTGATTGGTCAGCGTCGTACACTTTTCTCCACAACGCCCACTTGGTCAAAAAGTAAAACACGCCCAATGGTTCATTAAGAAAGTCATTAGCATAAATCTAATATTGGTCATAACTCCGTCAAAAATTATCGTTTTTCTAAATAAAAAACACTGCTGTAATCTACATTACAGCGCCGATCACATTATGTACAAGATAGGCCACTTATAATGTGGTGACAGAGCCTCTTTAAAGGACGGGTGTCGCGAAAAAATTTTTTTTATATAATATTGCTTTTAGTATGTTATTAAAATAAATTTTATTTATTTGTGTGTTTGTGTTTTACTTTTTTCTTTTTTCTAACTTTTACTTCACTATGGGGGCTGCCATTTTGTTTTTCATCTCTGTATGTGTCGATTAATGACACATACAGAGATTGAATACGGCAGCTACAGTGCATAGGAGTCAATGAACGGTAGCCGTTCCATTGATTCTGCTCTCTGGCTCTGTACTGCGCAGACGCAGGTCAGAGTCACACAGCAGAGCAGCTGTTTGCAGGGAGATAGCAGGCGCCATCATGAAGACCAGCTGCACTGCAGGTAAGATGTGTGTTTCTCCGTCTGTCCCTCTCTCTCTCTCACAGACCGCCGCTCTCGTGACCCCCGCTGGCCGCCCCCCCCCCCCGACGGGCCCCTCTCCCAACGGGCCCCCCACCCGACGGGCCCCCCTGTAGTCGTGCAGGAGACTCTGTATAAAGGACACATGATGTAACTGTCCTGGGAAAGCTGCGTGATAAACAGTATGCCCGCTGTTAGTGTGGTACCCAGCTTTCCCAGACCCCTGAACGATAAATCTCTCTTGTTGTGCTGAGACTGAGAGGTTCATTAGTCACATTCCCAAACAGTCTCAGCACAACTAGAGAGATTTACCGTTCAGGGGTCTGGGAAAGCTGGGTGACCACCATTACCCCTCCTACTGGAGTGTGTTTGGGGATGTGACTAATGAACCTCTCACACTCCAGTAGGAAGGGTAATGTTGGTCACCCAGCTTTCCCAGACCCCTGAACGATAAATCTCTCTAGTTGTGCTGAGACTGAGAGGTTCATTAGTCACATTCCCAAACAGTCTCAGCACAACTAGAGAGATTTACCGTTCAGGGGTCTGGGAAAGCTGGGTGACCACCATTAGCACTCCTACTGGAGTGTGAGAGGTTCATTAGTCACATCCCCAAACACTCCAGTAGGAGGGGTAATGGTGATTACCCAGCTTTCCCAGAAGCAGATATAACCAGGAAAGGGCTGGATGGACGGGCTGAGGGTGTACAGCGTTTTTGGTGATCCCCCTCTGTCATGTGATCGGACCTAGGTTACCGGTTCATCAGATGGGGTTCATGTGACTATAAATCTGTCCATAACAAGAGACAGTGCACTCAGGACAAGCCCTGCCCTCATGCCGTAGTTGTATGGTTCTGTCTGCAGTGATGGCGGTGGGTGGCTCTGACACCCGCCTCCCCCGTCGGGTCATCTCAGGACAGAAGGAGTGTCCGGATTGGAGACACAGCGCCGCACCTGTCCTCAGGTTGTGTCTGGTATTGCAGTTCACCTCCATTGAAGTGAATAGGGCAGAGCTGTAATACCACACACGACCTGAGGACAGGTGCGGCGCCATGTTTTCCTGGACGACCCCTTTAAGACTTTTCCCGTGTGTGTGTGTGTGTGTGTGTGTGTGTGTGTGTGTGTGTGTGTGTGTGTGTGTGTGTGTGACAGGTGCGTGATTTTCATACAGCGTGAGTCCGCTGCGTAAAAGTCACGACATGTCCGTTCTATGAGCGTTTTTCGCCCATCACGCACCGATTGAAGTCAATGGGTGCGTGAAAACCACGCATGTCACACGGAAGCACTTCCGTGCGAACAGCGTGATTCGCGCAACAGCAGTGAAAAGGATGAATGAAAACAGAAAAGCACCACGTGCTTTTCTGTTTACAAACATCCAAACGGAGTGTCATAATGATGGCGGCTGCGCGAAAATCACGCAGCCTCGCATCATATGCTGCTGACACACGGAGCTGTTAAGTGGCTTTTGCGCACGCAAAAAGCCGCTTTTTTTGCATGCGCAAAACGCACACGCTCATGTAAACCCGGCCTAAGGCTGGATTCACACGAGCGTGTGCTTTTTGCGCACGCAAAAAAAACGCTGCGTTTTGCCTGCGCAAAAGGCACTTAACAGCTCCATGTGTCAGCAGCATATGATGCGCGGCTGCGTGATTTTCGCACAGCCGCCATCATTATGACACTCCGTTTGGATGTTTGTAAACAGAAAAGCACGTGGTGCTTTTCTGTTTTCATTCATCCTTTTCACTGCTGTTGCGCGAATCACGCTGTTCGCAAGGAAATGCTTCCGTGTGACATGCGTGGTTTTCACGCACCCATTGACTTCAATGAGTGCATGATGCGTGAAAAACGCCCAAAGAACGGACATGTCGTGACTTTTACGCAGCGGACTAACGCTGCGTAAAAATCACGCAACTGTCTGCACAGCCCCATAGACTAATATAGGTCTGTGCAACGCGCGTGAAAATCACGCGCGTTGCACGGACTTATATCCCGTTCGTCTGAATAAGCCCTAAGGGTATGTTCACACACAATGTTTACAGCTGAAAAATCGGAAGCAGAACGCCTACAAGCATCTGCCCATTACTTTCAATGGGAAATACAGCGTTCTGTTCAGACAGGGCATTTTTTACGTGGTTGTTTTCGTTTTCCAAAACCGGCACGTAAAAAGACGCCCACCAAAATGAAGTGCACATCACTTCTTGGGACGTTTTTGGAGCCGTTTTTCATTGACTTTATAGAAAACCAGCTCCAAAAACGGCCGTTAAAAAACGTGAGTTTGATTAACAAATGGCTGAAAATCAGGAGCTGTTTTCCCTTTGTTTAGTAAGGGTATGTTCACACGTGCACGTCCGTTACGGCCGAAATTACGGGGCTATTTTCAGGAGAAAACAGCCCCGTCATTTCAGCCGTAACGGCATATGCAGGCGCTTGAACGCCGCGTCCATTACGGACGTAATTGGCTTTCAATGGGCAGATGTTTGTCAACGCATTCAAGCCGTAATTTCGGACGTAATTCCAGGCGTAAAACACCCGAATTACGTCCGTAATTTGGCCGTGTGAACATACCCTAAGCGTGTGAACATACACTTAGCCTTTTGGTGTGTCCTATAACTTCTGCCAGCTGCAGAATCACACCCAAAATGGCTGCCGGACACTGCTTAGCAATTTGAAGACACCTTTTCCTGGCTTGTGGGAGAGGGGGGTGAGATTCCCTCCCACATTTACAGCAAAATGCACTTAACAGCTGCGTGTGTCATCAGTGTATGATGCGCGGCTGCGTGATTTTCGCACAGCCGCCATCATTATGACGCTCCGTTTGGATGTTTGTAAACAGAAAAGCACGTGGTGCTTTTCTGTTTACATTCAGAGTTTGACAGCTGATGCGCGAATCACGCAGTTCGCACGGAAGTGCTTCCGTGCGACCTGCATGGTTTTCACGCACCCATTGACTCCAATGGGTGTGTGATGCGCGAAAAACGCTGAAATATAGAACATATCGTAAGTTTTACGCAGCGCACTCACGCTGCGCAAAACCCACGGACTGTCTGCACTGCCCCATAGAGTAATATAGGTGCGTACGACACGCGTGAAAAGCACGCGCGTATATTACACTCGTGTAAATGATGCCTAATTCTGGGAAATGCTCCCCCTGGTGGCCAAGATAGGAAAACATGTAAAATTATTATTTGATTTTTAATACTTTCCACCATATGGAAGAAAAAAAAAATACACCAAAAAACGTAAAAAAATATAATAGAAATAAGTAACGACACTTAAAAAAATGGTTTAATTCGCGACACATTCCCTTTAAAGAGATCCTTTCACCTGCCCATACATGTGCAGCTAAGTGCAGCATGTGATAGGCAGGGCTTCACAAACCTTGTGTCCCTTTAAACCATGTTTCTAGCCTCCTCCGTTATTTAGATATCGGTGCCGTTATATTTGGCTGCCGATATGTAAATAAACCCTTTACTGTCAATGGGGCGTTTTATTTATTGTTTGATCTCGCGGAGAGATCACACAGCACAAGCCGCTCTGATACTGTCTGTAGCTGATTGGACACTGTCAGAGCGCTAAGTATCACGCCCCGTGCTATTTACAAAAAAAGGAAACGCCCCATTGATCGTTCAGGGTAGGGCTGGACGATTAATCTAATGAATTGAATTAATTTGCCCTCCTGGGCACTCACGATTGTTTTTTAAGGGCACGGCCAGATGTGGTGGAATTCCGCTGCGGAGAGTCCACAGTGGAATTCTCCAGCGGCCGTTTTTTACATTTGTTTCAATACATTTTCTGGCAAGTTAGTTCAGATGATGCGGAAAACTCCGCTGCGGACCATAGGCTGCGGTGCGGAATTTTCCCTCCGCAGCATGCACTGACTGTTGCGGAGAAGCAGAATTTCACTGCGGATTTCAGCCTTTGCAATGCAAAAACTGAAATCTGTGGCAAGTCCGCTGTGATTTCTGCAACGTCTGAATTACCTGTCAAATATGCAAATGCTGGTGCAGATTCGTTGTGTAAATGCCCCAAATCTGCACCAACATTTGCAGCGGAAAAACTCTGCCACGTCTGGCCGTGCCCTAACAGAATCGTTGAATTGATTCTGTAGTGGCGCCGTCGTGCTGTGCTGCAAGGGGAAGCTCTGCCCCGTCGTCTCGTCACTGCCTGGTCTGCCCCGTCCTGTCTCTGCTTCCCCATGGAACTGCTGTTCTGTACTGAATAAAATTATACATTACAGAACAGCTGTTCCGTGGGGAAGCAGAGACTCCTAGTACATAGCCACACCGCCCCGCTGTAAATAGCACCCCCCCTTGCATATCCCACTACAAACCTCCCCCTTGCATATACCTCCACCACCACCCCCCCTTGCATATCCCACCCCCCCCTTGTAGATCGCACCCCCCTCCCTTGTAGATTGCAACCTCCCTCCCTTGTAGATCGCAACCCCTCCTTCCTTAGTCGACTACGCTATTGCTTCCGGCAAAACGACGGGTCCGGTGCACAACAGAGACAAATGGAAACCACGGGCACTGGATCCATCATCTCTGGTTTCCGTCTGTGTCAGTTTGTGTCTGCTCATGGTCCTGTTCTGACGGAAATCTCAGACAGAACGTCAGACCGGAACCCCAACGCAGATGTGAACAGAGCCTAACGGAGGAGGCTAGAAACATAGTTTAAAGTGTCACAAGGTTTGTGCAGCACTGCCTATTACATGCTGCACTCAGCTGCACATGTATGGGCAGGTGAAAGGTTCTCTTTAACCCGTTCCCGAAATTTGACGTATTCATACGCCAAAGTCGGGTAGGGGAAGTATGGAACGGGCTCACGTAGTGAACCCTCTCCATACGATGCCTGTGTCGGCTGTATGTTACAGCCAACACTTCAGAGTAACGAGCTCGTTTAACTCGTTAAATGTCGCGGTCAATAGCGACCGCAGCATTTAAATCGTTAGACGGGGGCGACCCCCTCTAACAGCTCATCGCGCTCCCCGCAATGCAATTGCGGGGTGGCGATGGTTGCTATGGCTGCCTGGGGGCCTAATGAAGCCTGTCAGAATCACGATATACTGCAGTACATTAGTATTGCAGTATATTGTGCAAGCGATCTAACGATCGCTTGTTGAAGTCCCCTAGGGGAATTAATAAAAAAAAGTTACAAATTATTTGTAAAATAAAGTGTTTTTTTATGTAAAAAAAAAAAATTCAATTAAAAGTTAAAAAAAACCTTTTCTCATTTTCCCCTAGAGCATAATAAAAAATAAAAATAAAATAAACATAATTGGTATCGCCGCATCCGTAAAAGTTTGAACTATTACAATATATAATTATTTAACCCGCATGGCGAACACCGTAAAAAAAATTAAATTGTAAACGCCAGCTTATCCCGCAAAAAATAAGCCCTCATACCACTTAATCGACGGAAAAATAAAAACTTTATGGCTCTTGGAATTTGGCGAAACAAAATAAATACAAATTTTTACACTTAGGTTTTTACTTAAAACTATATATATTTGGTATCGCCGTAATCATATTGACCCGCAGAATAAAGTTACCATGTTGTTTTAATTGCACAGTGAATTCTGTAAAAACGACGCACAAAAAACAATTTCTACACCACAAATAATTTTTTTTACCGTTTCTTAGTACATTATATGGCACAATAAATGGTGCTACGAAAAACTACAACTCGTCCCGCAAAAATCAAGCCTTCATAGTACTATATCGATGGAAAAATAAAAAAGTTATGGCTTTTGGAAGGTGGGGAGGAAAAAACAAAAATGAAAATCTGAAAAAGGCTGTGGCGGGAAGGGGTTAATACATGCTCACACAGTGTACTTCAGTCCTTCAAACATACTTACCTCCCTTTGCAGCGGCTCACCCCTCTGGCTTAGGGCTTATTGAGACGAACGGGTTATACGTCAGTGCAACGCGCGTGATTTTCACGCGCGTCGCACGGACCTTTATTAGTCTATGGGGCCGTGCAGACAGTTGCGTGATTTTTACGCAGCGTGAGTCCGCTGCGAAAAAGTCACGACATGTCCGTTCTTTGGGCGTATTTCGCACATCACGCACCCATTGAAGTCAATGGGTGCGTGAAAGTCACGCGCACCACACGGAAGCGCTTCCGTGGGATGAGCGTGATTCGCGCAACAGCTGTCAAAATATGAATGGAAACAGAAAAGCACCACGTGCTTTTCTGTTTACAAACATCCAAACGGAGTGTCATAATGATGGCGGCTGCGCGAAAATCACGCAGCCGCGCATCATATGGTGATGACACACGGAGCTGTTAAGTGCCTTTTGCGCACGCAAAACGCCGCATTTTTTGCGTGCGCAAGATGCACACGCTCGTGTGAATCCGGCCTTAGGGCGGATTTACATGAGCGTGTGCGTTTTGCGCGCGCAAAAAACGCAGCGTTTTGCGTGCGCAAAAGGCACTTAACAGCTCCGTGTGTCATGTTCATATGGTGCGCGGCTGCGTGATTTTCACGCAGCCGCCATCATAAATGACACTCCGTTTGGATGTTTGTAAACAGAAAAGCACGTGGTGCTTTTCTGTTTACATTCATTTTTTTCCTGCTGTTGCGCGAATAACGCACGTCCCACGGAAGTGCTTCCGTGTGGTGCGCGTGATTTTCATGCACCCATTGACTTCAATGGGTGCGTGATGCGCGAAAAATGCAGAAATATAGAACCTGTCGTGAGTTTTACGCAGCAGACTCACGCTGCGCAAAAATCACGGACAGTCTGCACTGCCCCATAAACTTGCATAGGTCCGTGTGACCCGCGTGAAATTCACGCGGGTTGCACGGACGCAAATCACGTTCGTGTAAATCCGCCCTAAAAGAGAGAACTTCCATATGAAAGAACACAGTATGTGGATAGTTAATAAACTCAATGTTAGGCCCCATGCACACAAACGTGCTTTTGCGGCCGCAATTCCCCCGAAAATCCACGGAATTGCGGCCCTATTCATTCCTATGGGTCCATGCACACGACCGTGGTTTCCACGGTCCGTGCATGGCCCAGGAGCCAGGACCGCAGAATGAACGGACATGTCTTATTACGGCCGTGTTCTGCGGTCCAGGCTCATAGGAAATAATGCACGGGGCCATGTGCACGGCCCGTGATTTGCGGGCAGCTCGCGTGTGACACTCCGCGGCCGGCCGGCCTGAAAATCACGGGCGTGCACATGGCTACGGTCGTGTGAATGAGGCCTAAGGTTGGAAAACAGCAACCCAAAGGGCATGTTCAAACGTGGTGGAAATTTTTCGCTGCCGATTTGTCTGCAGATTCACGGCACGGGCAGTTACGCAATGAATCTATAGCAAAATTTGCATATTTGACAGTTCGTCCAGACAAGGTGGATATAGCAGCAGACTTGCCACAGATTTCAGTCTTTGCATTGCAAAGGCTGAAATCTGCAGTGAAAATCAGCTGCTTCTCCGCAACAGACTGTGCATGCTGCGGAATTGACAAGCTTGTTTCTGCATCGTTATTTTCTGTAATGTCTGCCCTGCACGCAGTGGTATTTCATAGCAAATTTGCCACGTCTGAACATGCCCTTACAACTCAAACAGAACTCATGTTGGGTCAGAAAACCGCACGCTGAAATTTTACCCAACAGTCACTAGGACAAATCACTTGTGTAGCATGGAATTGGAAGCCCGTCAAAACAAAAGAGTCTGGGGATGGTGTGACCAAAATATGTTTTAGAAAAAGCAGGGTCTGCACATAAAAGATCTGCATTACGCCCAGTTCACATGGAGTTTTTTGGCGCGGAAACCGCATCGGAATCAGCATAAAAAAACAGCTGAAGCCGTCTCCCATTGATTTCTATGGGAGATGGAGGTTTTTTTTTTCTCCCAAGCGGCTTTTAGCAGCTTGTGGGGAAAAAAAAGCGTCACGTCCTTTTGTACTGCGGTTTCGCTTCTGACCTCTCATTGAAATCAATGGGAGGCAGAGAAAGCATCTTTCGCAGCGTTTTTTGCCTGCGGCGCTCAATGGCCGTGGGTGAAAAGCTGCGAAATACGCAGAAAGAATGTGCAGGCAGGTTAAAATCTGCCTCAAAAATCCTGAAGGAATTTTGAGGCAGATTTTTTCTGCCTGCAAAATGCTCTGTACGAACAGGGCCTTACTACAATGTACAACTCTCCAGCAAGACATAAAATGTCAGATTTATTTTTAATTAACAGAAATCTAACATGGGGTTAAAAAAAATTAAAAATTGTTGGGAATAGTTGTTTTTTTTTGTTGTTGTCTACTGCTACGTTTAGGGACAGAATGCAGAACTATACGGATTTCTTCCCCTCTAAATCACCCTTAGGGTATGTTCACACTACAGCGTCCGTAACGGCCGAAATTACGGGGATGTTTTCAGGAGAAAACAGCCCCGTCATTTCAGCCGTAACGGCATGTGCAGGCGCTTGAACGCCGCGTCCAATACGGACGTAACTGGAGCTTGTTTTCCATGGAGTCCATGGAAAACGGCTCCATTTACGTGTGAATAAGTGACATGACACTTCTTTGACGCGGGCGTCTTTTTTACGCCCCGCCTTTTGACAGCGGGGCGTAAAAAAAATGACCGTCTAACAGAACATCGTAAGACCCATTCAAATGAATGGGCAGATGTTTGCCGACGCTATTGAGGCGCATTTTCGGACGTAATTCGGGGCTAAAACGCCCGAATTACGTCCGTAAACAGTGTGTGTGAACATACCCTTATTGCTTTCAGTAAAGACAGAAATAACCGAACTTGCATCAAAATTTGTCAGGTATCTAGATGCAAGTGGAATACAAACATTTTTATTTTACTGCCATTAAACTATAGGACATTAATAATGCATTCACATCATGGGCTTCTTTTTTTAACATCAGGTAACACATCTATATGGTTTTACCAGAGATCATGTGACACTTTAATATGCAAGTGTTAATAAGAGCTGCATTGTGTCAGTGACCTGATACACTAGTTCTGCAAAAGGCCATAGAAACTGAACTTGTAAGATATATTGTTACTATTTTATTACACCTAGTTCCATTTACATAGGACATAAAGTCACATATGAGCCTATAATCAATATATATCATTCACCATACATTTGCAAAACAAGCTATCTTGTAGAACTTGGCTTCTTTTACAACCTGGTCATCCAAGGCCTCTGAAACAGCTTTGCCTGTGCTTCCCACATTGGCCACTGGAGAGTGCTGAAGGTTCCAAATCCATTCCACAGCTTCTTCTATGGAGTGCGGCGTGACCGGAGTAACCTTCTGATGCCACTTCACTGGCTCTTGTGAAACCCTATACAAAATATATCATACCAGATTACAAGGAACTTGTCAGGTATTAAAGCTGATGCACTGTTCCAAGGTCAGTCAAACACTTAAAGAGGCTCTGTCACCAGATTCTCAAACCCCTATCTCCTATTGCATGTGATCGGCGCTGCAATGTAGATAACAGCAACGTTTTTTGTTTTTTTTTTAAACTTTCATTTTTGGCCACGTTATGAGCTATTTTATATTTATGCAAATGAGCTTTGAAATGGACAACTGGGCGTTTTTTTTTCGTTATGTCCAACTGGGCGTGTATTGTGTTTTTAACTGGGCGTGTTTATGTGTATGACGCTGACCAATCAGTGACCAGTCCGCGTCATACACTCCTCAACATCTGCACGCTCCTCTCCTGAAATATTCTGTGCTGCTGTGAACTCTGCTCTTACCATTACGTAGCTCTCAGTCTGTTACCTCTCCTCCACTCCTGTCCTCAATAACACCTTCACATGATTGGCAAGTCACCACCCCGCACAAGATCCTACTGCACGGCTGACAGCCGTCAGCTGTATAGCTAACAGCACGGTTGTGTTGGAAGCGCGCCCTGCTGTGTCTCATCTTAGCAGCTGGGTGTGTTCCCCTCATCACTGCCATACGCGCAAAAAAACACAGCGTATTTTGCGTGCGCAAAACGCACACGTTCGTGTAAATAAGGCCTTAAATTGTCAGTCCACTCTCCCGCCCGATGCTCCTGCACGCTGGGCGTTACTGTTGCCGTGGCAACCCTACGACGCTCGGAGGGTATCGTGCACGGATCCAATTCTAATTAGGATAGGTGATCAATATTAGTTCGGTGGAGATCCCACTATCGGCAACCCCCCCCCCCCCCCGATCAGCTGTTTAAAGGGGCCGCGGTGCTTGTACTATTTATTGTTTACATGGTTCTTCTCTCCGTTCGTACTTGAACGTGCTGTTACATTTGTAGTGTCTGTGCAAAGTATTGCACTACTGCCCCATTTGTACAAGTGCCGTGGCCCCTTCAAACAGCTGATCGGTGGGGAGGGGCAACATTCAGACACCCACCTATCTAATATTGATGGCCTATCCTATGGGTAGGCCATTCATTTTAATAACCCCGATAACCCCTTTAAATAATTAATTAATGAATGAATGAATGAAGCATGGAAACCAGGGCTTCATTCTGAAAAAATTTGTTGAATCTATACTTGACTTTTGATTGATTTGCCATTTGTAATGACATACTAACCAAATAAGATTAAATTTGGAAATGTGTGCAATTTGTTCTCTGATGAGAAGGCATATGACATCCAGGCACAGGATATGTTCTTCTTTGGTAGTAGAACTAAGGTCGAGAATAATGATTACAGATGGTTCCTGCACCACTCCAAACACTGATCGAGTAGAGCTGTTCAGCCAGTCGAGTCTTCCATTGTAAAGTTCAATGATGTTTGTAACAGATTCAACCTTCTGTAAAACGTCTTCTTTTTTAGCTGTCAACTAATTGTTAAAAATGGATAGACGTTACATATACATAACAGAGCAGGTATGTAAGTATATTCCCTTACTGCTTTAGTTATATATTCATTATTTTTTATGTCATGAAATCAAAGTGGGGGAAGTTCAATAGAACAGAAGTTTTATTTTATGTTCACCGGCGCCAGATTTGTTGCAGAAAAGCAAGCCCAACAAATCTGCCGCGTGTGAATCTGCTTTGTATCCTGTATACAGAGAAGCTGTGTCTTGCGGAAAGACCTGAATCCACCAGGTCAGTGTCAGAGGGTCCTGCGTGGATCCACCTGTAATCGATCACATCTAAGTGATGAACTGAGATGTAATCGATAACAGGTCGATCATTAGTGTCAGAGACACGCAGGACCCACTGACACTGAACCCATCAGTCCTGCTGACCTGACAGATACAGGTTTCAGCCCAAGATACAGCTGCTTTGTATACAGGATACAAAGCAGCTGTATCTCAAAAAGTAAAAAGAATTTTTAATAACAAGTAATAAGAAAGTTGCACCAATCACTCTGATACACATCTTTATTTTTTTTTTTTTAAAACAACACGTTTTCAAAGGGGTACATAGACTTTAAAGAGGCTCTGTCACCACATTATAAGTGGCCTATCTCTTACATAATGTAATCGGCGCTGTAATGTAGATCCCAGCAGTGGTTTTTATTTAGAAAAACTATCAATTTTTACGGAGTTATGATCTATTTTAGATTTATGCTAATGACTGGGCATGTTTTTACTGTTTGACCAAGTGGGCGTTGTAAAGAGAAGTGCTGACCAATCAGCGTCATACACTTCTCTCAATTCATGTACTCACACACAGTGTGATCTCGGGAGCAAGTGCCTTGAGAGTGAATAGACATCGCTTCCAGCCAGGACGCGATGTCTATTCACAATACCGACACTTCGGTAACATTTGTGTGGGACTTACAGCACAGCACATCGAGATCACGCTGTGCTGTCATTTACAGCATGATCACGCTTGCTGTGCTGTAAGTCCCACACAAACGTTACCGAAGTGTCGGGATTGTGAATAGACATAACGTCCTGGCTGGAAGCGATCTTAATTCTCTCTCATGGTATGTTCACACGCAGTGGTTTCAGCCGTAATTCGGGCCGTTTACGCCTCAAATTACGCCTGAAAAAAACGGCACCATTACGCCTCCAAACATCTGCCCATTGCTTGCAATGGGATTTACGGTGTTCTGTTCCCACGAGGCTTAATTTTACACGTCGCTGTCAAAATACGGCGCATAAAAAGACGCCCGCGAAAAAGAAGTGCAGGACACTTCTTGGGACGTTTTTGGACAAGTACCGTAAGGGAAAGTTGAATTTTTATTTATTTAGGTTTATATATATATTTTTTTAAGTAATTTCTAGTACTGTATAGGCTATATTCACACCTGCATCAGGGCTTTCCGTTGTTCTGCTCCATCAGAGGAGCAGAACAAGGGAAAACCGGAAGCAGTGGTTCTGTTGCACCACGGACACCTCTGGCGGCTGACGGAACCCATTATCTTTATTGAGTTCCGATTGCTTTCCATCAGGGTGTCCGTGGTTTTACCGGAAACAATAGCGTAATCTCTGCCGGATCTGCGATGGAGGCCCCTAATGGAGCCTCTGACAAAGATGTGAACAGAGCCATAGAAAGTTGTTTCTGTGATATATATAAATGTAGAGGATTACTTTAAAGGCATCTTCCTAAACACTAGGCAAACCCTATGATACAGCTATGTTCATGCATCGACCTTTTACTATTTATACAGTGATCTTATCAAATGAATTACTTGATTTACAAATGCGATTTGTAAAGAATCAAGATTGTGGGTCTCTCCTATAAGGGCACATTTAGACGTGGCGGAATTGCTATTGAATTCCCCTGCGGACAGTCCGCAGTGGAATTCTTCAGCAGCCGTTTTTTACATTTGTTTCTATACATTTTCAGGAAAGTTAGTTCAGACGTTGCAGAAAATAACTGTGCGGAAATTAGGCTGCAGTGCAGAATTTTCCCTCCGCAGCATGCACATTACATTGCGGAGAAGAAGCGGAATTTCACTGCAGATTTTAGCCTTTGCAATGCAAAAACTGAAATCTGTGGCAAGTCCACTGTCTTTTCTGCAACGTCTGAATTACCTGTCAAGTATGAAAATGGTGGTGCAGATTCGTTGCGTAATTGCCCCAAATCTGCACTAACATTTGCAGCGGAAAAATTCTGCCACGTCTGAACATGGGCTAACTGAAGCAGGCTGTGTCTGCCTATCCGTTAGAATTTGTTTATATCCTTGGTGAATAATTGCAATATGACACATGTATTATGCATGTCTACACTTCATTGGTTATTAGAAGAGTGATATCCTGTAATCTGCTCTGCATATTTTTGCACACTTACATTGTAGATTTTACCCTTGCTGGTGAACTGTTGGAAAAGACCATGAGAATACCGCGAGGACACTGGGCGGCCTAGTTTGTTTACATAATCTGTGGAAATAAAAGTAGTATGACTCAAACCATTAAAAACTTTATTTATGATTACCAATGGCGAATAAAAATGAATTAAGTTATATGACGGGTTCTTCGGGTATGTCTTAACACAAAAACATCAAGTATTATGCCACACATACTTCACTATCACACTTGCCTTCATTTCTTAACCTCTTAACGCCGAAGGACGGATATATCCGTCCTCTGCAGCTGCTAGTTCGCGCAGGAGGACGGATATATCCGTCCTGTGATGGCGCGGTTACTGAGACTGTACCCACGCGATCAGCGGCAGGAGCACGGCTGTTATACAGAGCCTGGCTCCCGCTGCAACTGCCGGAATCGAAGCGCGCTCCGATTCCGGCAGTTTAACCCATTAAATGCCGCTGTCAATAGTGACAGCGGCATCTAATGTGTTTGACAGAGGGAGGGAGCTCCCTCTGTCACCCCATCGGCGCCCCCGCAAACAAATCGCGGGTCGCCGTCGGGTTTCCATGGTAGCGGGGGGTCTAACAAAGACACCTAGGTCTGCCTTCAGCATCTGCCTGTTAGGCGATGCCGGAGGCATGACCTAAAAGGTTGCCTGTCAGTTTTACACTGACAGGCAATAATGCTTTGGTATACTAAGTATACCAAAGCATTATATATGCGATCGGCACATCGCATAGTGAAGTCCCCTGGTGGGACTAAAAAAAAAAATGTCAATCAGTTAAATAAAGTTGGTGAAAAAAAAATAATAATAATTACAGTGAAAATCAAATAAAACTACTTTTTTTGCCCAAAAAGTGGTTTTATTTAGTAAAAGTGTCAAAACAAATCACACATACACATATATGGTATCCCCGCGATCGTAACAACTTGACCAATAAAATGAACACATTAATTAAACCGCCGGATGAACGGCGTCCAAAAAAAAAACGCAAAAAACTACGGCAAAATGCTCTCTTTTCTCCCATTCCCCCCATAAAAAATTAAATAAAAATTAATCTATAAGTCCTATGTACCCCACCCCAAAATAGCACTAATGAAAACTACACATTGTCCCGCAAAAATCAAGCCCCAATACGGCCACATTGACGGAAAAATAAAAACGTTACGGCTCTTGGAATGCGGCTTGCTCTATTTCTGGAACCATGTTTCTGAAGAGTTAGATGTAACTCTCTTGCTACTAGTTTGTAGACGTTATTTCACCTACTGCTTGTGTGCATGTACTACTTGGTGGAGAGATGGCGCAGATTCCGTTTCAGTAAACCAGCACTGTCTGTATGTTATGGCGATGTGCTTTCTCTCCCCCACATATCTATATACTAACGGAACCTCTCATGTTTGTGTATTTATGGCATACCCGTGTTGAGGGTTTTTTGATACCTGACCCACCTATCTACTTTCAATTTTAAAACATCTCGTTGTGTATTTGTGTTTTTATATTTGTGTACTTTCGAATGTAACAATAAAATTATTTTTCTTTGTGTACTTATAGTTTATGACTCCTTTTTCTCATGGTTTCTAATATTATTATAATGAGAACTTTGGTCAGCTGAAAACGTATGTTTATTTTAGCGTGGAAATACGCTTTCAATTTTTAATTGTAGTTTCAGCTTTAGTGTACCCACACTAAACCAGCTTTAGGCTAGGGCTACACAGTGACTTTAGCCACTACACAGGTCGCACGCCAAAGATCGCTGTTTGTTTGCTGTGTTGCACTACCTGCATCGCATTGTGGCGCTGGCGCTTGATGGACTTCTTGCAGTTGAATCTAAATATTGTTAACTTTCTCCAATTTATTTTTCTAGAAATAACAAAAGAAATGGATTGTATGACTGACCTTCCTTCTGCTGAAAACCAAGCCGTGCCAGGATTTTAGGCATTGTAAGTTTCTTCTTACTGAGGCCAAAGGACTGCAGCCATATTGCTGATGAAACTTGTGCTGCTGCATCCATATTTGAAGACATCAGTCATCTAGATACTGAAAAAATTATATAAATTCAGCGCAATTACTTTTTTAGAAAGCTAACAGTCCAAAGAATTCTGAGTCTGATAAATATTTACAGCAAAAGAACTGCAAAATAATCTTAAGTCTCATAAAATGTGAAACAGACCAATGAGTAAGGCTAAGTTCACACTTGCGTTACTATCTGTTTAGCTCTCTTTCGTCAGAGAAAAAGATGATCGAATGCTTAAACGGAAAGCAACGGATCCGTTAGAATTACCATTGATATCAATGATAATTCTTTTATTTCTGTTCTGTTTATTTAGTTCTGCAAACTGCACTTTTGCTTCCGTCAAAAAACGGAAACCTAGCGAACGGAGACAAACGGAAAGCAACTGAAACAAAAGAATTACAATCTAAATCAATCGTAATTCTAACGGAACCGTTGCTTTCCGTTAAGCTTTCAATCATCTCTTCCTCTGACGGAAGAGAGGTAAACGTATAATAACGCTAGTGTGAATTTAGCCTAATCCATAATGTTTCATAATCTGCCAATTCTATCAGATTCTGTTAATGAAGAATAAAATAATTTTACTGTGTTATGATTCATTATGCAACAGTAAGGTTACAAAAATGTTGCAACAAAATGTGTACAAATTCTAATTTGATTTGCATATCAGAAGCCCTGCACCTAAATTTAGAATAACAAAAACATTCTCCAAAATAAAAAATTGTTTAAAAAAGCATAAAATATAAATTTTATACATTATAAGTGGCCTATCTCTTACATAATGAGATCGGCGCTGTAATGTAGATTACAGCAGTGTTTTTTATTTAGAAAAACGATCATTTTTCACCAAGTTATGGCCTATTTGAGCTTTATGCTAATGACTTTCTTAATGCCCAACTGGGCGTGTTTTACTTTTGATCAAGTGGGCGTTGTGGAGAGAAGTGTATGACGCTGACCAATCAGTGACCAATCAGCGTCATGCACTTCTCCCCATTCATTTACTCTGCACATAGTGATCCTGTGTTGTTCACTAGGTGCAGTCAGATACTCACACATTAACGTTACTGAAGTGTCTTGAAAGTGAATAGACATCATGTCCAACCAGGACGCGATGTCTATTCACAATCCCGACACTTCGCTAACGTTTGTGTCGTATTTATAGCACAGCACATCGAGATCACCCTGTGCTGTCATTTACAGCGAGATCTCGCAAGATTACGCTTGCTGTGCTGTAAGTCACACACAAACGTTACCGAAGTGTCGGGATTGTGAATAGACATCCCGTCCTGGCTGGACGCGATGTCTATTAACTCTCAAGGCACTTCAGTAAAGTTAATGTGTGTGTATGTGACTGCACATAGTGAACAACGCAGGATCACTATGTGCAGAGTAAATGAATGGGGAGAAGTGCATGATGCTGATTGGTCACTGATTGGTCAGCGTCATACACTTCTCTCCACAACACCCACTTGGTCAAAAGTAAAACACGCCCAGTTGGGCATTAAGAAGCTCATTAGCCTAAATCTAATATAGGTCATAACTTGGTGAAAATAGATCGTTTTTCTAAATCAAAACCACTGTTGTAATCTACATTACAGCTCCGATCTCATTATGTACAATATAGGCCACTTATAATGTGGTGACAGCCTCTTTTAAATGCAAGCTTCCTTGTGTAAACAAGGCATTTGATCCATTTGTTTGTGCACCTTCACCGATGGCTAAAATAAGCAGGACGTGAACAGCGCCCCCTTAGTCTTCAGTTGGTTCACTGCGAATTATGACAGCAGAGATTTATTTTGCTACAGTGGTACAACTTTTAACATAAAAATCACATCCTAGCAAAATACCTTTTTATAAGTGGCAAATACGATGTTAAAATAATGAATTATCATAAGAATTCAGTTACGCAGTAATGCAGAGATATTTTGCTGAAATGGGAAGAGGAACAACCGTTGCCATGGAAGCAAAATAAATCCCGCTATTTTTACATGTGCACATTTGTTTTGTTTTTTTACACCCGTATTTCAGCAACATTAGAAAAATAGCAAAAAAAATATGTTTTAGACCTCATTCGCACTTGTGTATTTTGGTCAGTGTTTGTAAGGGTATGTTCACACGGCGGGGGTCCGTAACGGCTGAAATTACGGGGATGTTTCAGCCTGAAAACATCCCCGTAAATTCAGCCGTACCGGCATGTGCAGGCGCTTGAACGCCGCGTCAATTACGGCCGTAATTAGCGCTGCTATTCATTGGAGTCAATGAATAGCGGCTCCAATTACGGCCAAAGAAGTGACAGGTCACTTCTGTGACGCGGGCGTCTATTTACGCGCCGTCATTTGACAGCGGCGCGTAAATTACGCCTCGTGTGAACAGACAAACGTCTGCCCATTGCTTTCAATGGGCAGATGTTTGTCAGCGCTATTGAGGCGCTATTTTCAGACGTAATTCGGGGCAAAAACGCCCGAATTACGTCCGTAAATAGGCCGTGTGAACATACCCTAAGAGTGGAACATACAAAGAGAAAAAGTCTAATGGAAAGATTTGTACCTCTTCTGTGTTTTTGACCCTCTCATGGTTTTGGCTTCGAAATGCTGATGCAAAATACTGACCAAAATACTGGCGTGTAAAAAAACGGTGCAAATACAGATGAAAAACAGAGAACACATAACAAAATATGGAACAGAAGCAGATACAATTCCAAAACAAAAACGTAACAATCCGTATTTGATCCATACTTTCATATAACACACTGGACATTGCATAATTATATGAACTTTATAGCGTTTCTCTCTTATTTCCATACTCAAGTGCTCCCTGTTATCAGCCATTTTAGGGTCTGTTTATAGTATTCCTCAATGGGATGACTAAAGGCAGTGCAGAAAAATTCCTGCCCCATGATCACCACTTTATGTATATAAATCTTCAGGTTTTGAGAACCTTCGTTTCCAATATAAATGAGCAGAACGCAGCACAGACTTATTACATTAGTGCGATTATTGCATTTGTGTACGTTTCATTTTCCGGTACTCACATTACTTTCCTGCACGTATCGTATCCTCTGCAGCCGATCAGCAACTTGTTGACTATAGAAACGGTGGTTGCTAAGTTCTGTCCAATCAGAGGCCAACACCCTCTCCAACATGGCGGCCTCCGTGTGAGGGGCGGGATGGAAAGCGCGGCTGAATGTGAGGGGCGGGGCGTGGTGCCGCAGCACGTTTCTTGCTGTCCGCAGCTGACTAGTGATTACCGTCCTATACGTTCGGTGGCAGCAGACCGTACAAGTGTCCTGCCACGTGACTGAGCAATACATTCAATTATTTCATTTAGGCAAATTTTGGGCAACCCCCTTATCAAAATGCTTCTTTATAATTAAGTTCAGGAGCATATGTATGATTTTGTTAGAGGGAGGGGTTCATGGGCATGGTTGCAGGGCAAAAACGTCCTGCACTTCATATCAAAGCCCTATATAAGTTCCTGCCAACTTTCTTCAGTAGCTTTCTTGGAGACTTTAGATGAATACGATTTATTTATTTTTAACACAAAACCTTCCTTTAATTTCCCAAAGTTATTTTCAACTTAGGCATTTATGGCATAGCCACAGAATACGCCATAAATGTCAGATTTATGCGGGTCCCAGCTCTGCGACCCACATCTATGTGGGGATCAGGGGTCTCCCAACCCCCGTTTCAACTGTCAAGAGCTGCTCAGCTGTTTCTGTAACTTCCATACAACAGAATGGCACGTCCTCCTCTCCACTTAGTCCCCACATGCAAATGGCAGCCAGCGGCATTAGGCAGGGACGGCGTCGGGTGACCCTTTTATTATATAGATGCGGCCCGGGTCCAGGACCTGCCACCCACATCTGTCAGACATTCATGGCATTAATATCCAAATTGGGAATAACCCTATAAGTACAGATAGACTCCCCCACAAATAATTTTTCTGGAAATTATACTACATTAAAAAATGCTTTAAAAACGCCAGAATTATTAAAATATAACATGCGTTTTTAATGGCGTTTTAAGGCTGTGTTCACACAGAGTTTTTTGCAGGAGGAAAATTCCTCCTGCAAAAACTGCTCCAGCAGGTTTTTGCAGTGTTTTGACAAAAACTCGTCAAAACACTCGTCGAGGTATTTTTTTCCTCTTTCTGACTGATTGAAATGGGGTTTTGGAGGCGGAAACCGCCTCAAGATGGGTCATGACGCTTCTTTTTACCGCGACGCATTTTTTTTACTCGCGGTAAAAAAAACTCGTCCAACTCCCATTGAAATCAATGGGAGGCATTTTCGGGCGGTTTTTGAGGAGTTTTTCGGCGCGGTTTCCGCGTCAAAAAACTCAGTGTGAACAGGGCCTAGTTCCATTTTTTTAAGCCGTTTTTCATTTAATGTAATTTTGTAAAAAAAAATCTGCCTTTTTTAACCCCTTAAAGAGGCTCTGTCACCACATTATAAGCGCCCTATCTTGTACATGATATGATCGGCGCTGTAATGTAGATTACAGCAGTGTTTTTTATTTAGAAAAACGATCATTTTTGACGGAATTATGACCTATATTAGCTTTATGCTAATGAGTTTCTTAATGAACAAGTGGGCGTGTTTTACTATATGACCAAGTGGGCATTGTACAGAGGAGTGTATGACGCTGACCAATCCGTGACCAATCAGGGTCATACACTTCTCTCCATTCATTTACACTGCAGATAGCGATATAGCTATATCGTTATGTGCAGTCACATAAACACACTATAACGCTACTCATGTGTTATGACAATGAATATACATTACCTCCAGCCAGGACGTCATGTGTATTCAGAATCCTGACCACTTCTGTAGCGTCTCTGTGAGTTACAGCATAGCAGGCGTAGTCTCGCGAGATTACGCTGTAAGCTGTCATTCAAAGAGAGATCTCGCTGTGCTGTGCTGTAAATCACAGAAACGCTACAGAAGTGGTCAGGATTCTGAATACACATCACGTCCGGGCTGGAGGTAATGTATATTCATAGTCAGGACAATGCAGTAATGTTATTGTAATGCCGGGGTAGGGAGACAGACAGGTGAGCCCTAATCTACCCGCCACTCAGTCCCTGCCTACTTGCAACGGCCCGTCCTAGGCGACGGCGTACAACTGGGCAACGGTCCCTACGCTCAATAAGTGCACGACAGACAAACAGACAAGGGTACACAGAAGCTAGGGAAATGGGGCAGTTGCCCACGGAGCACCGTGAGCAATGAGAGTAGTGAACGAGCCGAGTCAAACCAGGAGTGTACGAGGTACCAAACGCAGAGCAGGAGAGTAGTGAACGAGCCGAGTCAAACCAGGAGTGTACGAGGTACCAAACGCAGAGCAGGAGAGTAGTCAGTAAGCCAGGGTCAAAATGAAGCAGAGGAAAAATAGTTCAAGCAGCAGCAGCAGAGCAAGGAAACAGGCAGAATCACAGGCACTGGAGGAGCAGGAAGTGAAGGTATAAATAGACAGAGGGCGGGAGCTAGCTCCGTCTGGCCAGCCTGTGATAGGCTCTCCCACTCCTAAGCCTCCCAGCCTAACTGGTAGAAGATGGAGTCACTCTCTCAGACTTAGGAGCAGGTGCAGACTGATTTGCCACTGGACCCTTTCTAGGTGGACCTGGCTTATTGGGGAAGCGACGATGGAACCTCCTGAGCAATACCCCAGCATGAACATCCCAGGCGGGTACCCAAGTCTTCTCCTCAGGCCCGTATCCTCTCCAATGGACCAGGTACTGGAGGGAGCCTTGGAGCATCCTGCTGTCCACAATCTTGGCCACCTCGAATTCTACCCCTTCAGGGGTGAGAACAGGGACCGGAGGTTTCCTTGAGGGAGCCAAGAACAGGGAGCAGCGTTTAAGGAGGGAGGCATGAAACACGTCGTGTACTCGAAAAGACGGGGGTAACTCCAGTCGGAAAGAGACAGGGTTAAGGACTTCAATGACCTTGTACGGCCCTATATATCGGGGAGCAAATTTTTTGGATGGGACTTTAAGGTGCAAATTTTTAGAAGAAAGCCACACCAGATCCCCGACCACAAACAAGGGGTTAGCAGAACGTCTTCTATCTGCCTGAGTCTTTTGTATGCTATGGGACGCCTCTAGGTTCTTCTGAACCTGGGCCCAGACTGTGCACAGTTCCCGATGAACGACATCTACCTTGGGATTGTTGGAACTACCAGGTGAAACGGAGGAGAACCGTGGATTAAACCCAAAATTACAGAAAAAGGGGGAGACCCCTGACGAGTTACTGACCCGGTTATTAAGGGAAAATTCGGCGAGGGGGATGAAGGAGACCCAATCATATTGACAGTCAGAGATAAAACACCTCAAATATTGTTCTAGAGACTGATTAGTCCTCTCAGTTTGGCCATTAGTTTCAGGATGGAAGGCTGAGGAGAAGGACAGATCAATCTCCAACTTTTTACAGAAGGCTCTCCAAAACAATGAAACAAATTGTACCCCTCTGTCAGAAACAATATTGACAGGAACCCCATGGAGACGCAGGATGTGTTTGACAAACAAGGTAGCTAACGTCTTAGGCCCCATGCACACGACCGTGCCCGCAATCACGGCCCGCGATTGCGGTCACGGCCGGCCGCTGACTGACAGCCGCATTTTCGGGCCGTGCTCCCATACAAATTATGGGAGCACGGCCCGCAAAATGCGAAAGAACGGACATGTTCCATAATTCCCGGAACATTTCCACGGCACTGACACCCTTCCGTAGTGCTATGGAAAGGTGTCAGTGTTCAATGAAAGTGAATGGCTCCGTTTTTGCGGACCGCAACGGCGGTCCGCAAAAACGGAGGTTTTTTGCTGTCGTGTGCATGGGGCCTTCGCATTAGGTAGTTTCTTGAGGAGCACAAAGTGGCACATCTTACTGAAACGGTCTACTACAACCCACACCACCGACTTGCCTTGAGATGGAGGCAAATCGGTGGTAAAATCCATGGAGATATGGGTCCAAGGTCTCTGGGAAATGGGCAAAGAACATAGTAAGCCCGCTGGTCGGGACCTGGGAGTCTTGGACCTAGCACAAATTTCAAAAGCGGCGACGTAGGCCTTAACGTCTTTAAGCAACCCAGGCCACCAATAGTTTCTGGCAATGAGATGCTTGGTACCCAGGATGCCAGATAGTGCAGAGTCATGATTTTCCCTGAGTACCCTTAGCCGGAATTGCAGGGGAACAAACAGCTTGTTCTCAGGAAGGTTCCCGGGAGCTGAACCTTGATCAGCCGCAATTTCGGAGACTAAGTCAGAATCAACAGAGGAAATGATTATACCTGGAGGCAAAACACAAGCAGGATCTTCCTCCGAAGGAGGGCTGGCCATGAAGCTACGCGACAGTGCATCAGCCTTAATATTTTTAGACCCAGCCCTATAGGTGACCAAAAAGGTGAATCTGGTAAAAAATAACGCCCATCGAGCTTTTCTCGGGTTTAACCTCCGGGCAGATTCTAGGAAAACCAGATTCTTGTGGTCGGTAAGGACCGTTACCTGGTGCCTAACCCCCTCCAGGAAGTGGTGCCACTCTTCAAATGCCCATTTAATGGCTAAGAGTTCACGGTTGCCAATATCATAGTTACTCTCAGTGTGCGAGAACTTCCTGGAGAAGTAGGCACAGGGACGGAGATGGGTGAGGGACCTGGTACCCTGGGACAAGACAGCACCCACTCCCACCTCGGATGCGTCAACTTCCACGATGAATGGCTCCATTTGGTTAGGCTGAATCAGCACTGGGGCCGAGATAAAGCACTTCTTAAGGACCTCAAAAGCCTGGACCGCCTCTGGAGGCCAGTGGAGGAGATCAGCACCTTTGCGAGTAAGATCCGTAAGAGGCTTAGCGATGACCGAGAAGTTAGCAATAAATCTGTAATAATTAGCAAACCCCAGGAAGCACTGTAACGCCTTCAGGGAGGCAGGTTGGACCCATTCAGCCACAGCCTGAACCTTGGCAGGGTCCATGCGGAATTCATGAGGAGTGAGGATTTGACCCAAAAATGGTATCTCCTGCACCCCAAACACACATTATTCGGTTTTATCAAACAGTTTGTTTTCCCTAAGGGCCTGGAGCACCTTCCTGACATGCTCAATGTGGGAGGACCAGTCCTTGGAAAACACAAGTATGTCATCAAGGTACACTACAAGAAATACCCCCAGGTAGTCTCTTAAAATCTCATTTATAAAATTCTGGAAGACCGCGGGAGCATTACACAACCCAAAGGGCATGACGAGGTATTCTAAATGACCTTCGGGCGTGTTAAACGCAGTCTTCCACTCATCCCCTTCTTTGATGCGGATAAGGTTATAAGCCCCCTGTAAATAAAACTTAGAGAACCATTGGGCCCCCTGAACCTGATTGAAGGAATCAAAGTAAGGGGATACTGGTTCCTTACAGTGACCTTATTCAAGTTTCGGTAGTCAATGCACGGCCTAAGACCACCATCCTTCTTCCCTACGAAGAAGAAGCCAGCACCTACAGGAGAAGTAGAGGGGCGAATGTAACCCTTGGTCAGGCATTCCTCTATATAATCTCTCATGGCCTCACGTTCGGGACAAGAGAGATTAAATATCCTACACTTAGGGAGTTTAGCTCCTGGTACCAAATCGATTGCGCAATCGTATTCTCTATGAGGAGGTAACACTTCGGAGGCCTTTTTAGAAAAAACATCAGCGAAGTCCTGAATAAACTCAGGTAGAGTGTTCACCTCCTCAGGGAGAGAAATAAAATTAACAGAAAAACATGACGTCATGCATTCATTACCCCATTTGGTAAGATCCCCAGTATTCCAGTTAAAAGTGGGATTATGCATCTGCAACCAGGGAAGGCCTAAAACCAAATCGGACGATAATCCCTGCATCACCAGTACAGTACACTTCTCCAAATGCATGGAGTCAACAAGGAGTTCAAAAACAGGGGTATGCTGCGTAAAATAACCATTAGCAAGGGGAGTGGAGTCGATACCCACTACCGGGACAGGTTTAGGCAAGTCAATCAATGGCATAGCTAGAGACATAGCAAATTACACAGACATAATATTAGCAGAAGACCCTGAATCCACGAAGGCACTGCCGGTAGCAGACCTACCACCAAAAGAGACCTGAAAGGGAAGCAAGATTTTATTAGGTTTCATATTTACGGGAAATACCTGTGCGCCCAAGTGACCTCCCCGATGATCACTTAGGCGCTGAAGTTTACCGTCTGCTCATTCTTACGCCTAGGACAGTTGTTCACTTGATGCTTGTCATCCCCACAGTAGAAGCAGAGACCATTCTTCCTGCGGAACTCTCTACGTTTTTGGGGAGACACGGAGGCCCCGAGTTGCATAGGTTCATCTGAGTCTTCCGTGGAAGAATGAAGCAACGGGACCTCGGGAGGCATCATGGGGGAGTCAGAGGAGAAGGCACAAAAACGTTCAAGTCGTCGTTCCCTGAGACGTCGGTCAAGACGTACCGCTAAAGCCATAACCTGATCTAGGGAGTCAGAAGAGGGATAGCTAACTAACAGGTCTTTCAGGGCGTTCGACAGACCCAATCTAAACTGGCACCTTAAGGCAGGGTCATTCCACCGAGAAGCTACACACCACTTCCTAAAGTCAGAACAGTACTCCTCAACAGGTCTCTTACCCTGACGTAAGCTCACCAGCTGACTCTCGGCAAAGGCAGTCTTATCAGTCTCGTCATATATGAGCCCGAGAGCAGAAAAGAAAAGATCAACAGAGGAAAGTTCAGGGGCGTCAGGAGCCAAGGAGAAGGCCCATTCTTGGGGCCCGTCCTGGAGCCGGGACATAATTATACCCACTCGCTGGCTCTCAGAACCTAAGGAGTGGGGCTTTAAGCGGAAATAGAGCCTACAACTCTCCCGAAAGGAGAAAAAAGTCTTCTGGTCCCCTGAGAACCGGTCAGGCAAGTTGAGGTGGGGTTCAAGAGGTGAGGTGGGGGGCACTACGAGGGTAGCATCATGCTGGTTGCCCCTCTGAGCCAGGGCTTGGACCTGTAGGGAGAGGCTCTGCATTTGCTGAGCCACGGTCTCAAGGCGGTCCATAGTTGTGTCAGGGACCAGGATAGAAAAGGTATATGGGCCTGTGATTATGTAATGCCGGGCTAGGGAGACAGACAGGTGAGCCCTAATCTACCCGCCACTCAGTCCCTGCCTACTTGCAACGGCCCATCCTAGGCGACGGCGTACAACTGGGCGACGGTCCCTACGCTCAATAAGTTCACGACAGACAAACAGACAAGGGTACACAGAAGCTAGGGAAAAGGGGCAGTTGCCCACCGAGCACCGTGAGCAACGAGAGTAGTGAACGAGTCGAGTCAAACCAGGAGTGTACGAGGTACCAAACGCAGAGCAGGAGAGTAGTGAACGAGCCGAGTCAAACCAGGAGTGTACGAGGTACCAAACGCAGAGCAGGAGAGTAGTCAGTAAGCCAGGGTCAAAATGAAGCAGAGGACAAATAGTTCAAGCAGCAACAGCAGAGCCAGGAAACAGGCAGAATCACAGGCACTGGAGGAGCAGGAAGTGAATGTATAAATGGACAGAGGGCGGGAGCTAGCTCCGTCTGGCCAGGCTGTGATAGGCTCTCCCACTCCTAAGCCTCCCAGTCTGACTGGTAGAAGATGGAGTCACTCTCTCAGACTTAGGAGCAGGTGCAGACTGATTATATAAAGTTTATTTGTGAAAAATGTCAAAATGTAGAGAAAATTTAGAAAAAATAGAATTTTTCTGGATTTAAATGCATCTACTTGTAAAACAGATGGTTATTCCACATTTCCCATATGTCTACTTTAGATTGGCATCGTTTTTTGAACATTCTTTTATTTTTCTTGGACGTTACAGGCTTAGAACATAAACAGCAATTTCTCATATTTTTAAGAAAATTTCAAAAGCCTTTTTTTTAAGGTACCTGTTCAGTTCTGAAGTGGCTTTGAGGAGCCTATGTATTAGAAACCCCCCATAAAACACCTCATTTTAAAAACTAGACCCCCTCAAAGTATTCAATACAGCATTTAGAAAGTTTTTTTTAACCCTTTAGGCATTTCACAGGAATTAAAGCAAAGTGGAGGTGAAATTTGCAAATTTCATTTTTCTTGCTGAATTTCAATTTATTCTATTTTTTTCTGTAACACAGAAGGTTTTACCAGAGAAACACTACTAAATATGTATTGTCCAGAGTCTGCCGTTTTAGAAATGTCCCACATGTGGCTCTAATGTGCTCGTGGACTAAAACACAGGCCCCAGAAGCAAAGAAGCACCTAATGCATTTTGGGGCATTTTGGGGCCTCTTTTTTATTAGAATATATTTTAGGCACCATGTCGGGTTTGAAGAGGTGTTGAGGTGCCAAAAAAGTAGGAATCCCCCAAAAGTGACCCCAATCAAGGAATTCATTTGTGGTTGTTGTTACCATTTTGACCCCACAGTTTTGAATTGCGCTGTGAAATTAAAAAAATGAAATTTTTTTCAAATAAGATGTCATTTTTGATCAAAATGCACATCATTTAAAAAAAAAATAAATGCCGTTGGGTCCCCCCCAATTTTCATAACCAGCCAGATACAACATAGCAGCAGCAGGCTAGCATTACCAGGGAGGGAAGGGTCACTGTTTCTGGCCTTTACCAGCCTAATAAAACCATCAGTACAGATGGTCGGGTACTGGATCGTACCCGGATCTTTCCGGTACACCTGGTGACGAAGGATACCGGGGTAATAATGGGGGTTAGTGTTAGCCTTTTCACCAGCTAACATTAAGCCCCGCCTTAGTAATGGACACTGTCAATCAGCCAGCGGCCATTACTATGGCGGTAGTAATAAAGTTTAAAATAATACAAAGACAGAAAAATTATTTTATTGAAATAAAAAAACACAACCCTTGTTAACCATTTTATTGAGAGTAAAAAACTGCCGTCATCGAAGTAGTCCTCGAATCCGATGTAGTCCAAAAACCGATATCTAATCCTATCATGTGTGATACTGTCTGCTGAGCTGCTGTATCTAATCCTATCGTGTGATACTGTCTGCTGAGCCACTGTATCTAATCCTATCCATAACTATAGGGTCATAATGCTGCAGATATGAGGTCTCTGATATACAATTATATATATATAGATATATATAGATATATATATATATATATATATATATATATATATATATACACACACACACATACATTTTTTATGGGGGGCATATATAGTGGCTATTGCCCCTGATGTTTTAAAACCTTAACCACGCCACTGGCTGCTGGTATTGCATAGTTTTGTCACTTGGGAGACCTAGCGATTCAGCTGAAAGCTGTGGGCCGTCAGCCATGAAGAGAACTGGGGGGGGGGGGGGCATGAAGAACTTTTGCACCGGGGCCCATGAGTCTTTATCTACGTCCCTGACCCCAGAGAAATCAAAGCAATGGAAACCCACCAGAAGTGACCCCATTTTGGAAACGACATCCCTCAAGGAATTCATTTATGGGTGTTGTGACCATTTGGACCCCACAGTTTTTTCACTTAATTTATTTGAATTGGGCTGTGAATTTAATTTTTTCTAATAAGTCGTTTTGGCTCAAAATGTCTTATTTTCACAAGGAATAAAATACGCCATTTTGTTGCCTAATTTTTCCTGAGTGCGGCAATACCCCATTTGTGGTGATAAACTGCCGTTTGGGCCCATGGGAGGGATCAGAAATAAAGGAGCGCTATGTGTTCTTTGGAGTGCAGATTTTGCTGGATTGGTTTTCGTTTACCATGTCGCATTTGCAGAGCCCCATAGGTATCAAATCAATGGAAACCCACCAGAAGTGACCCCATTCTGAAACTACACCCCTCAAGGAATTCATTTATCGGTGTTGTGACCATTTAGACCCCACAGTTTTTTCACAGAATTTATTTGAATTGGGCTGTGAATTAAAAAAATTATTTAATTTTTTCCAATGAGATGTAGTTTTGGCTCAAAATTTCTTATTTTCACAAGGGATAAAATACCCCATTTTGTTGCCCAATTTGTCCTGAGTGCGGCAATACCCCATTTGTGGTGATAAACTGCCGTTTGGGCCCATGGGAGGGCTCAGAAGGAAAGGACCATCATTTGGCCTTTCTGGTGCTAAGTCATGTATGCAGGAGACCCTGAGGTACCAGTACAGTTGAAACCCCCGAGAAGTGACCCCGTTTTAAAAACTACACCCCTTAAGGCATTCATCTAGGAGGTGTAGTGAGCATTTTGACCCCACAGGTATTGTGTAAAAGGTAATGCGCAGCAGATGGTGCAGAGTGAGATTTGCAATTTTCTATACATATATGCCAATTCAGTGTCCGATATATTGTGCCCAGCATGCGCCTCCGGAGACATACATCTCATAAACTGTAATGTGGGTTCTCCCGGGTACGGCAATACCCTACATGTGGCTGTTAACAGCTGCCTGGGCACACAGCAGGGCTCAGGGGGGAAAGATGAGGGGGATAAGCTGTGTGGAGTGCATCAGGGTAAGTAAAACTGGGGTAGATTGAAAATCAAGGGATGTATGATAAATTTTAAAACACTTTCATACAGAGCCCTGATTTTTCGGGACACGTGTCACTGTGGTAACGCGGGCGCCGAGTCGCGGTGGGCGGGGCTCTGAGCTGAAGTTGGTATTCGCGCCCTTTGGTCACGGTGGCACACTTTCTCTCTCCCGCGCCTCGGGCCGCAGAACCAGTGAAATAAGTGGTGCTTGTAGGATACACTGTTCTCTGTCCCCTGGGATGTTATGTGGTGTACCCCAAAATAAGGATGTTCCAGGAGACAGGGTTCAATAAACTTTCACAGTAGTTTTACTGGGCACAATATGCTTGGTGGTTACTTTTGTTACAGAGGCAATGTCTTTAAGTAGTATAAACATATCACAGGGTATTGCAAATGGTGGTACCTGCTTCACCTCCCTGACTCTGTCTGTAATTCCTCCAAGTGTGCTGTGAGCTCTGCTCCTCTTTCTTCTCTATACTGTGCTGGCAGGTGTGCTGCTGACTGTCCCAATCCAGTTGCACTATCACAGAGGAATGGTGTCCCTTGGGAATTCTAGGCTGTGTGCAAGCGCCTTGCTTTGCTCTAGGCACTCTCAGTAGTGTCCAAGCTCCTTGTCTGGCTTCTGTGCCACATGCAACACACACTGACCTGCACTCCTTTTACTACCACATGGCTGTAGCTGATCCTCTCACAGAATTCCTCTCAGTTCCACATGTCTGCTGCAGCATCTCACTGAATCCAACTACAGACACTGACGTGTCTGCTCTCCTCTGCCTGCACGCTGCTGCACACTTCTCCTCACTTCTAGAAGCACTGCGCTGCTCCACACACTGCACTGGGTGAGGTTTGTTCCTGAGTCCCCAGCTAGCTACACCCCTCCCCTCTCTCTGGAGAATACATCTTAAAGGTGAAGCAGCCCATTTATGTTTCTGCTGAGTCATATAGGGAAGTGAATTCAGTACCAACCATGATTACAGAATAAAGCACATTAAAACCTGCATACTAAAGCAACAGTACAATGACAGTAAATAAACAGCAATTTTCCTGGGTATCACATACGTCCCCGGTAAAATCAGGGTCGTCCCCGACACTGTCTCTCCTGCAACAAAAACGGGACAAAAATATGCAATATAACATATTCACATATTAAAGGTAAACTTTGCATCATAACGGCAAATGTCCATAGTGCATTCCTGAAAGGCAAAAATATTAAGGCAATACTGTAAAACTTGTGTCTCTCAATATATCCGGCAACAACGTCCATATGGCAAGACATCTTCTGGCGCCATTTGCAAGGAGCATGGTACAGCCAACAATCCTTGCGATGCACTTCAATAGACTCAATAGAGATGTGGCGCAACATGCGCAACATGGGTTTCAAAATAAAGTTCAGGACAGTCTCTGGGTCTCAAAAAATCAAATCAAGGCTGCATCAGCCAACTGGGGGGTCAAATGTAACTATAGGGCTCCATAGAAATAGTCTGTAGCATAGACATGTCTATTCAGTCACAGTATCGTTCAGGCATTTTACCTTTGGTGGCTCTCTCCGACCTTCTAGGAGGATCACAAGTAGTAGGGGGCTGAGAGTCAATAAGTTCACAGTAGCTCGGAACAACTTGTGGGTGGGACTCAATCGGCACACTTTGGCTAGGGACAACTTGTGGGACACCTAGTTGCATCCAAGGACCGAAAGGCCAGTCAAACGGGAACATATTACCTGCAGTTTCCATGGGTGACTCCAGTCTTTCCTCAGCGGGTGTCTCATCTGGAATGGTTTCCTCTCTAGAGTCCTTCAACAGGCAAAGTTTCAGCTGATTACGGTGTAATCTTTTCCAATCTCGTAGATTTCTATTTCTGGATGAGGAATGGCTTTCACAGTGTACGGCCTTGGTTCCCAATAGTCATCTAGCTTGCTGGTTCTGTGGTTCTTCTTTAACCAGACTTGATCTCCAACTTTCAAAGGTTCAGCGTTGGCATTGGAATTATAGTCCTCTTCTTGTCTCTGACGTACGACTTTCATCCGGTTCTCAACCATTTCATTGGCTTCATTCAGGCGACGCTGATGGTCTGCTACCCAGTCTGTTCGTGGTAGTGGATTGATGGTATCGCTGACTTGAACTTCCATAGCTATATCAGATGGTAGTTTGCCTTGACGACCAAACATCAGGAAGTATGGAGTGTATCCGGTGGAACAATGGACGGTATTGTTGTACAAATAAGTTAGCTCTGGAAGAAGAATGGGCCAATCTGCTCTTCGATTAGTAGGCACAGTTTTCAGCATTTCTATCAGTGTCTTGTTCATTCTTTCGCAGAGTCCATTGCATTGTGGATGGTACGCAGTTGTTCTTAACTTCTTACAGCCATAGAGAACTCTTGAAACAATTGTGACTCAAACGCAGACCCTTGGTCCGTCAAAATCTGTTTGGGATATCCATAAGGTAGAACAAAGGTTTTCCAGAAGACTTCAGCTGTGGTCTTGGCTGTCAAATCCTTCACGGGCATTGCTACAACTTTGTGTAATGGTCAATGATGGTCAGAGCATGGGTGAACCCAGTTCTGCTTGGCTCCAGCTTCACATGGTCAAGTGCAACTAATTCCAGCGGCTTATGACTCACAATAGGATGTAGTGGCGCTTTCTGGCCAGGTTGCTATCTTCGGCTCACTGCACATGAAGTACATTCGCGACACCATTTTTCAATGTCCTCTCTCATTCCAATCCAGAAGAACCGTCTTCTTATATTGGCTTCAGTCTTTTGACACCCAAAATGACCAGACTGGTCGTGGTAAGCTTTGAGGACTATGCTGGCGTCCTGCCGGGGCACCACAATCTGATTCACACGTTCATAAGTGATTGGATCTAGAGTGCGTCTGTGTAGCTGACCCTTCCCTATGAATAGCCGTCTTCTCTGCCTTAACAGTTTGACCAACTCTGGATACGCTGACTCCTGCTGAGTTTTCTTCCAGATTCAAGAAGGGTTTTTAAACTTTCCAAGACTCTGCTTTCTTTCTGGACCTGAGCCCAATGTACTTTCTCTGTTTGTAGATTAAGAGGCACTTGTTTAGATGGCGGCGGGGTTCCTCTCCTTTTTGTCATGGCATTTTGGTTGGCAAATTGTGCATGACCACGCAGACCCATTCGTGCCCTGCACCGTATCATAGTCTCTGTACCTGGTTGCAGCAATATTGGTCGTCTGTCAGTCACTCGGACCTTGCAAATTTCTCCATCTGGGTTGGCAAATTTCTGGTGTCCATGCGACAAGCGGAGAGTTTGCTGGATTACTCTTCCTTCTGACGATGGGGCTAAGCCCAGATCCTTCTTCAGGGCCACCATGAGTTCTTCAAAACAGTTCTGCAGCACATTCATGCCTAGGACCACTGGGGGAAATTCGTCATCATGAACGTCATCCACTATCAGGCCTTGTTGTGGTAGTTCGGTCTGTCCAACTCTGACTGTTGGTTCCCAATATCCTTGATGGGGAATGATCTGTCCATTACTGGCTATAACATTAATCCATGTTTGTGGAGGTTTCAATAGCTGATCTAGCTTCCAATGTCGTTCATAATGTGACACTTGTATTGTTGTCACCTGCGAACAGGTATCTAGCAATGCTGCAAACGAGACTCCATCTATCTGGATAGTGACCACAGGACAGCGCCCAATGTATCGGGGAATCCACTCTGACTGATCTGGACCTATGCGCTCTCCTCCCGAGGGTTGGTCCTTGGCCTGGGGGAGATTCACATTTAAATGCTGGCATTCTCGCTCAATGTGACCACTTTTCCTACACCGCCTGCAAATGGGTCTTCCTTGGGAATCAAACTGGTCAGTGGGCCTTCTCCCAAAATTTCTATAACTGTCCCCACCGGGACTGTAATGTTGCCTACCTCTCGGAGACCAGCGATCTTCATCTTGTCGGCGTTGCTGTTTAAGTTCTCTCAGCTCCCGGCACATTTCTGTCAGATCTTTAGCCAGTTCTGCAACCTGCACTTGCAACTCCTTTGCCACATCCTGCACTTGTGTCTGAGCGCACTGCGTGACAATTTCATTGATGCCAGACATTGGCGCTGCACCGTTGGGGTTCTGTTCAGGGCGGGTTTGGACTGGGTTGGACTCTGATTCGGTTCCTAGGACTCTGATGGCCATCTCTTTAAAGTCTAGGAACGAGCTGTCAGGGTTCTGCAGTGCTAAGATTCTCAATTGCGTCTTTGTAGCCTCTTTCCTTGCTCCTTCAACGAATTGATCCCTCAGTGTTCTGTCTGTATTCAGCACTTCATGTGGATCCACTTGTTTAATAGCATGCAACGCTTCCTGCAAACTGAGGGCAAAATTACGTAACAACTCACCAGGCTGTTGCTCCGTGCCAAAGAACCGCATCTTTAGTTCAGAGATAGTCCGGGTATCAAAGGTAGTGCTCAGCCGCTCAAAAATCCGTTCCACTGTCCGTTTTTCAGTGTGAGGCCAGGACTTCACCTCCCTCAAGGCTGCTCCTCCTAACTGACCGATCAGCATTTCCACTTTTTGCTCTACGGTAACCGGGTACAGCCGGAACATGGCTTGCATCTTCTCCTTGAAGTCTCTCAGGCTGTTTGCATCTCCATTATAGTTGGGGAGCCAGGGCGCTCCAAAATAATACGGCATCGTTATTGGCATTGCGTGCGCTGTGCTGGGGGTCCCACTGCTGCCAGGCAGTTCATGATCTCCCTCCATCGACATCTTATCAGAGACCTTCTGGTCGTGTTGTCTTTACTTAACAACTGTCTGTCCCTGCAGACAATACGCAGCAAGAAAACAGTGCAGTCATCCACTTACTGTCACACACACAGAGCGATCTCACAGTTCTGCACTTCTCCTCACTTCTGCACTGTGCTGCTCCACACACTGCACTGGGTGAGGTTTGTTCCTGAGTCCCCAGCTAGCTACACCCCTCCCCTCTCTCTGGAGAATACATCTTAAAGGTGAAGCAGCCCATTTATGTTTCTGCTGAGTCATATAGGGAAGTGAATTCAGTACCAACCATGATTACAGAATAAAGCAAATTAAAACCTGCATACTAAAGCAACAGTACAATGACAGTAAATAAACAGCAATTTTCCTGGGTATCACATCACATTGATATATTGTGTCTTACCTTATCCTCCTCTTATAGCAGACTTTGCACCTCTTTTGACTTTTTCCCTTCTTGCCAGTTTGGGGAACTTCTCCTGGAAAGTGTTGCCCTAGTACGATGCGTGTGGCCTCGCTTCCAGAAGTACTGGGTGCCCCCCCTTCCTGGTCCCTAAAGATTAGGTTCTTGATAACCACATCTTGAAATTCCAGGAAAGTTCCCGTCTGGCCTGCACATCGATGTGGCACGTACGCATTGTACAATGCCATCTGTATGATGTGCCCGGCCAGCTTCTTATACCACACCGCATGGCGCTGTAGAGCTTCAGGACTTGATCTGACAAGTCCACCCCTCCCATGTACCTATAGTAGTCCAGGATGCAGTCTGGTTTGGCGGTCTCTGTACTGGTACATGGGTACTGGTGTGGACATGTATTGTTGTCAATACAAGGACATCTCCTTGTACTTGACACACTATATGTTGCTGCTAGAATGTGCCCTGCTCTCACCCCTTCTTGTTTGCCAAGCAGTGTCTTAGGGAGGCCTCTCAGATTTCTTTTAGCCGTGCCACAGTACTTCTGGAAGCGAGGCACTTGAAGAGTGGGACGCTGGTATAAAATATCCAGATAGGGGTGGTAACCCTGGTCCAGCAGTGGGTGCACCAAATCCCACACAATTTTTGCGTTAATTCCAAGTAAAGGGGGGCATTCTGGGGGCTGAATACTGCTGTCCTTCCCTTTATATATCCTAAATTTGTAAGTATACCCTGATGCACTCTCGCACAGCTTATACATATTCACGCCATACCTTGCCCTCTTACTTGGCGGGTACTGGCGGAATTGAACCCTCCCTTTAAAATGTACCAAGGACTCATCAATAGAAATACAATTCTCGGGGGTATATGCTTTGGAAAATCGGGCACTGAAATGGTCTAATAGGTGACTCCGTTTATACAAATGGTCAAAACTGGGGTAATCTCGGGTGGGCACTGCTCATTATCAGTATAATGTAAGAAGCGAAGTATTGCCTCATAACGGATCCTGGACACGGCCATGCGGTACATCAGGGTGTGGTATAAGAAAAAGCCTCTTTTTTGTTTTTAGGTTCTAGTTCAGCTCTGAAGTGGCTTTGAGGGGCCTATATATTAGAAACCCCTATCAAACACCCCATTTTAGACACTAGGCCCCTCAAAGTATTCAAAACAGCATTTAGAAAGTTTATGAACCCTTTAGGTGTTTCACAGGAATTTAAAGCAAAGTAGAGGTTAAATTTAAATTTTTGTCAGAAAATCCTTTTTATTAAAAAAAATTCTGTAAAACAGAAGGTTTTACCCGAGAAACGCAACTCAATACTTATTGCCTAGATTCCCCAATTTTGAGAAATAACCCTCATGTGGCCCTAGTGCAGTAATGGACTGAAGCACCGGCCTCCGAAGCAAAGGAGCACCTAGACAATTATAAGGCCTCCTTTTTATTAGGTACCATGTCCGGTTCGAAGAGGTCTTGTGGTGCCAAAACAGTGGAACCCCCCCAAAAGTGACCCTATTTTGGAAACTAGACCCCTTGAGGAATTCATTGTAGTTTCCATGGGGTGCATGCAACTTTTTGATCAGTTTTTGTTCTATTTTTAAGAGGCGTGGTGACTAAAAAACAGCAATTCTACTATTGTTTTTTATTCTATTTTTTTATAGCGTTCACCGTGCGCTATAAATGACATATTCACTTTATTCTGCGGGGCGATACAATTACGGCGATACCATATGTTTATAGTTTTTTTTATGTCTTATGGCGTTTTCACAATAAAATACTTTTTATTAAAAATCATTTACTTTTTATGTTGCCATATTCTAGGTGCCATAACGGGTTTTTTTTCTATCAAGAAAGCCGTGTGAGGACTTGTTTTTTGCGTAACGAACTGCAGTTTTGATTAGTACCATTTTTAGGTACATGCGACTTTGTGATCGCTTTTTATTCAATTTTTTTGGGAAGTGAAGTGCCCAAAAAATTGTGATTCTGGTATGGTTTATTATTATTTTCTTTTACAGCGTTCACCGCGCGGGATAAATACCAAAATACTTTTGTAGGTCAGGCCGTTACGGACCCAGCGATACCAATTATGTATAGTTTATTTGTTTATTTATTTATTTTATTAATAATAAAAGACTGATAAGGGAAAAGGGGGAGTTTTACTTTTGTTACTTTTAAAACTTTTATTTTATTATTTTGACACAACTTTTTTGTAACTTTTTTTAACTTTATTACTTTGTCCCACTAGTGTACTTGAGGGCAGGAGGCCCTGATCGCTATTCTAATACACTGCACTACATGCGTAGTGCAGTATATTAGAGCTGTCAGCTACTCACTGACAGCAAGCATAGTGGGTCCTGACTTAGTCAGGACCCACTAGGCTTCCATAGATGGCATAGCCGGACGCCATTGTTAGGCGTCCGGTTGCCATAGCCACCATCGCCGGCCGCTATCGTGTAGCGGGCCGACGATGGTAGCTTAACCCCTAAGAAGCCGCGATCGCTATTGAACGCGGCTTCCAAGGGGTTAATCAGCGGGGACACAGCGATCGGTCCCCACTGAAGGAGCTGCGGCAAATGCTATACGAGACAGCAGCTGTCACAGCTCCAGTATGTGTCGGGAAGATGGCCAAAATGGCCGTTCCTCCCGCGACGTACTATTCTGGCGCTGAGCACGAACAATGCACTTAGCACCACGGAATAGTACGTTGCTGAGCGCAAAGGGGTTAAAATCCTATACAGAAGCCTATGGGAAAAACGCCAGAAAAAATACAATACCCAGCGCATACAGCTCTTGGTATGGCAGAAGAGCCAGCCGGTCACAACTGCAGCCCATGCGACCCCTATGTTATGCTACTGTCCACATCGAAGCGGTAGCTAGTATATGGACCTTGATTTGGATCCTCATAATGTTCCTATAACAGCTGCCAGAACATAGTATATGAAGTGTTGTCATAGGGACACTGGAGTAGAGTAGCTCTAGGTGCAAAGACTCTAAATTCAATACATTTTTGCTACATAATGGTGGTCTATATCTTACTGAGGGGAATTCTTGAATGACTCTCTGCAAGCTGAAATGATTCCATTGTTCTTTGTTTCTCTAAAGCTCAGGCACACGTCAATATTCGACTGAAAGGTGTTTTTCTACTTTTTAAAATGTCTTACATATTTTATGTTCTTCTCATCTCAGTGCTAAATTTATAAAACCGGTGCAACCCAACTTTAGACGTATGCGATGAGATGATGTGTCAGTCATTTTGGGTATAAATGTATCGTGCTGCTCCCATTTTAAATCTTTACCATACATTTTTCTATTGTAAATGTCTTACACAGAGGGACTGTAAAAGAAACTAGAACAACTAAGACCTCAGACTTAAGTTTTCGGAGAATTTCAGATGTGTCTATAGTTACAATAAAACAGAGTTTATAGTGACTTGTCTAATTCTTGTCTATTTGTAAAGGCAGTGACTCTTACACTTTGCAATTCAGATTGTACTGACAAGAGGCGGCTTCTGTCTTTAAAATACTAGTAAATAATGACTCTACTTGTGACTCACTCCTATTGTCAAGGAGTAAGAAACTGTATTCCTTGAAAACTTAGTTGGCAAAATTTTTCAATAGATAGATATATTTTTATTAATAATGATAGATTAAAGGGGTTATGTGGGGAGCAAAACTTATTAGCAGTGTACTCACTTCAGTATGTGAGTACACTCACTAATATACATTCCGGTCCCCCGTCACACTGATTATGAGATTTTAATAGATTTTTATAGCGCTGGCGGGGGATCAGATGTCTAGTGGAACAGTCTTCCTTCATGACGACACGACCCTTCATCATCTGACCGGCCCCGCTGTAATCTATGTACAAGCCAAAACTACTGCTCTTGCATGTAGATAGAGTACAGCGGGGCCGGTCATATGACGAAGAGTCTTGTTATCATGAAGGAAGACTGCAACTAGACTTCCGGTCCCCCGCCAATGCTATAAAAAAACTATTAAAATCTCAGAATCAGCGCGACGGGGGACCAGAATGTATATTAGCGAGTGTACTCACATACTGCAGTAAGTACACTGCAAATACTTCTCACTCCCCACTTAACCACTTTAACACTTTGAGGGTATTTAATTTACAGTGCTTCCAAATGGATTGGTAACCATTCTGCAAAGGCTCCTGGTTTTCAATGTAATGGGGGGAAAAAACACACCCCAAAAGCTTTATTTTTTTTCCCTTTTAGGATACATCAACACACAGAATAAGGGCATGACCACACATGGCGGAATTCCTCCGCAACTGTCCGCATCAATGCCGCACAGAATCTGCGTTGCAGATTCTGCAGCGGATCTGCACAAAATGTGCAGAAAATTGATGCGGACTGGCCGCTGCGGACTGCAGGAAAAGTGCTTCTCTTCTCCCTATTCAGTGCAGGATAGAGAGAAGGGACAGCACTTTCCCTAGTGAAAGTCAAAGAAATTCATACTTACCGCCCGTTGTCTTGGTGACGCGTCCCTCTTTCGGCATCCGGCCCGACCTCCCTGGATGACGCTCCAGTCCATGTGACCGCTGCAGCCTGTGCTTGGCCTGTGATTGGCTGCAGCCGTCACTTACACTGAAACGTCATCCTGGGAGGCCGGACTGGAGACAGACGCAGGGAGTTCTCGGTAAGTATGAACTTATATTTTTTTTTACAGATACATGTATATTGAGATCGGTAGTCACTGTCCCGGGTGCAGAAACAGTTACTGCCGATCGCGTAACTCTTTCAGCACCCTGGACAGTGACTATTTACAGACGTCTCCTAGCAACGCTCCCGTCATTACGGGAGCCCCATTGACTTCCTCAGTCTGGCTGTAGACCTAGAAATACATAGGTCCAGCCAGAATGAAGAAATGTCATGGTAGTAAAAACAATACGCTCCGCAGCACACATAAGATCTGCGGACTTCATTGCGGAATTTTGACTCTCCATTGAAGTCAATGGAGAAATTCCGCCATGAGTCCGCAACCAGTCCGCCACTGCTCCGCAACAGACAGAGCATGCTGCGGACACCAAATTCCGCTCCGCAGCCTATGCTCCGCAGCGGAATTGTACGCATCGTGTAAACGAACACTGCTAAATTAAAGTGAAAGTCAATGGAGAAACGGCTCCGCTGCGGATTAACGCTGCGGAGTGTCCGCAGCGGAATTTAAGTGAAATTCCGCCATGTGTGAACCCGCCCTAAACACTGCAGAAATTCCATCCAGACTTTCTGTGCGGATTTTCTACAGCGTTTTCGCAAGAGAAATTGACATGCTGCAGATTGACAATCCACACCGCACGTGAAATTCTGCATGTGTTTTCTCTGGGTTTTGTACAAATCTTATCCACTTTGCTGCTACTGTAATACACTTCTCTGACTGAAAATTCCTTCTTTTAGAAAAAGTAAGCAAAACATACTGTGCCAATAACTGAAGCTATAATAATGAGAGTAAAACAAAGATAGACAAGCAAAATCAAAGCACAATGATCGGGAACGCTCGTTCCTGATCTTTGTCCTGTATAAACTGGGCAACGATCAGCCAATGAACGAGCAAACGCTTGTTCATCGACTGGTTGTATAGTTTATGTAGCCGAAAATATTATCATTGTCGGCAGCACATCTCCCTGTGTAAAGAGGGAGACATGCTGCTGACATAATAGAAATGTATGGGGACAAGCGCTCCTAGTAACGACCGCTTGTCTGCATATATAGTTCTTTGTGAAAGGAGCAAATGAGCGCCTATCAACGAGCTGTCTCTTTGATCGGCACTCGTTAAGGCTTCATTCACATCTGCATCAGGGCTCCGGTCAGGAGCTTTCCATCAGAACGGAACCCTGACTGAAAGAAACGGAAATCATAGGTTTCCATTTGCATCACCATTAATTTCAATGGTGACAGGTCCGGTGCAAATGGTTTCCGTTTGTATCCATTGTGCAACGGTTTTTGACGGAATGAATAGCGCAGTCGACTGCAGCATTGCTTTTGTCAAAACGACAGACCCTTGTGCAACGGAGAGAAACCGAAACCATTTGCACCGGATTCATCACCATTGAAATTAATGGTGATGCAAACGGAAACCTACGGTTTCCGTTTGTTTCAGTCAGGGTTCCGTTCTGACGGAAACTCAGACGGAACCCATGAGCTGAGCCCTGACGCAGAGGTGAACGAAGCCTTAAAAGGCTCACGTTGGGCTGTGTAAGAGGACCCTTAGGCTGGGTTCACAACTGCGTTGGGTCATTCCGTTGTTCTTCTCCATCAGAGGAGCAGAACAAGGGAATACCAGAAGTGATGGTTCTGCCACTTCCGGTATTTCCTTTGACTTTAATGGGTTCCGTCGGCTATTCTGTGCTATTGTTTCGGGTAATCTCGGACGGATTAGCGATGGAGTCCCCTAATGGAGCCTCCGACGCAGTTGTGAATAGAGCCTAAGTATCCCGCTTACATCCTTGCTAGTACATCTGAGAAAGAGGAGAAGTGACATTCAGTCACTGAAACCGTAAATGGTAAGCAGGTAAGTGCCACAAGGCAGAACAGCATGAGTGGCATGTACTGCATGGTCTGCAACCATTGTCACATTAGATATGCTACTCAAAAATTCTTAAAACTATATGCAGCTCTATAAACAGCATCTAACTGTATAAGGCCTCGTTCACATCTGCGTCGGTCTTCCGTTCATGGGTTCCGTCAGACCTTTCCGTCAAGGGAACCCATGATTGGAAAGGCAAATGGAAACCATAGCTTCCATTTGCATTACCATTGATTTCAATGGTAGTACTTTCATTGCAAATGGTTTCCGTTTGTCTCCGTTCTGTAAGGTTTCCGTTTTTTTTGCGGAATCAATAGCGCAGTCGACTACGTTATTGATTCCAACAAAAAAAAAATGGAGACCTTATGGAACAGAGACAAACGGAAACCATTTGCAATGGAAGCATTACCATTAAAATCAATCGTAATGCAAATGGAAGCTATGGTTTCCATTTGCCTTTCCAATCATTGGTTCCCCTGAGGGAAAGGTCTGACGGAACCCATGAACGGAAGACTAATGCAGATGTGAACGAAGCCTAAGTACACAACATAGAAAAATATTATTAATAAAAAAAGGAGAAAAAAGAGAAATGTTACTGAGAAAACGAAACAGCAACTGACAACCAGCTGTCACTTCCTCAGCATTACTAACAAAGGGACAGCTGATCATCAGTTGCCAAGAATCATATTCCTAAGTGACTAACGAATGGCAACAGATCCTGTTGTTACTTTAGAAAAAATGGTTATTAAAACAGAATAGATTGCCATCATCTCCGTAAAGTAAAACACTATAATTAATTAACTTTAGCCATTATTCTAGCTTCTTTTTTTTTTTTTTTACAACTGCGTCAAGTCATTCCGTTGTTCTTCTCCGTCAGAGGAGCAGAACAAGGGAATACCGGAAGTGACAGTTCCACCACTTCCGGTATTTCCTTTGACTTTAATGGGTTCCATCGGCTATTCTGTGCTATTGTTTCCGTTAATCTCGGCCGGATATATAGCTGTTTTTGTTGTAAATCTTTTCATAGCTTTTAAAAGGGCTTTCCCATCAGAAAAAAGTGATGACCAACTGCCAGGACCCCTACGATCCTGAGGATAAAGGCTCCAGGGGTTGGTTTAGCGCTGCAGTCTCTTCACGGCTTTTCCCTGCAGCCGCTGTGCAGGGTACTGCAAACACAGTTCCATTCAATTGATGGAACTGGTAAAGTGAATGGAGCTATGCTGCAGTAACCTGTACTGCTGGTGGATGGACGCACCCCAGTGCAGGAAAAAACTTTGAAGGGTTTGCAGCGCTAAACCGGCACTGCGGCACCTTTATCATTTTTAATGTTTTATATATTTCAGAAATAATTAATATTTAAAGTTGTGGGGTTGTCCTAAAAGGGTATTTAGTCATATGGGGTTCTTTTGCTCTATAAGTCAGAACAATAGAACTGCTGAAAAGAGCAGCACCCACTCTGGAGGAGTTAGTGTGCGCCTGTATTAGGCTCTGTTCACATCTGCGTGGGAGGCTCTGGTGAGAAATGCTGGTAAAATGATGGACACCATGGTGGAAACCCGACAAAAGCCATTAAAGTTAATGAGTTTCGTCGGGCTCCACTGGTTCATTGTTCTGCTCCTTTGAACAGAACAACGTAAAACCAAACTCAGATGTCAACGAAGCTTTACATGGTTGCTCATTTATTTGAATGGGTGCCACGTTATACCACATTTCTTCAGTGGCCACAGGGTTACAGCTGCCGGACCTGTTGTGGTAAGCTTATCATCGAGACTTTGACGAGTTAAATGAGTTAAAGTGAGGGTTTTCCATATGGGACAACAACTTTAATTCCAGTGTACAAAATGGTCTAATAGAAAATCTCGCTTTATTGCCCATAGCAACCAATCACAGCGCAGCTTTCAAAATTACGGAGTTTAAAAATGAAAACTGCATGCTGCACCAGTTTCCAACCTGTGGCTGTCACAATGAAGATTGAAGACCGCTGTTGTAGAATCTACAATCAGGAGAAAATGTTAATTATGGTGTTGACCTCGTTACAATGTTTAGATAGATGAGAACTTCTATAAGAAACCATATACCGTTCTGTGCTTACGCAATTAGGAAAAATGTTTAAAGAAAACATCTTACAGAGTTGAATAAGTTGATGGAAAATCATCAAAATTAGTTTTTTTCTGGAATAAGTAAAGTCTGAAAAGTGAAATTATCATACATGGCCTATGTATCTATGACTATATCAGGGTGGAGGGACTTTTGCTCTCTTATCTCTTGGTACCAAATCTTTCCACTATTCATAGTTTTAAAACTAAATACATTTTGCTTAATCATACTATTAGAAAAAAAAAAGGAGACGTCATACTCATAACCCATAGTAATGAATACAGAGTCTTTCTCTAAAAAAAAATACGTTGTGTATCTTCTGCATGGTGGAGACCACACAGCAGGTAAATGCAGACCGCAACAATATAGAAATGAAAGCGTGCATCCTCTGACTGCTGTCATGGTTCAAGGCACACAGCCTGAGACCTAGGGCACAAGCCCCTTCTATCCTACACAATTCACAATGATAAATTAAAGGGAATGTGTTATCAGAAAATAACATATTGTTTAACCCCTTCTCGCCGCAGCCAATTTTAGGATTTACATTTTTTCCTTCCCACCTTCCAAAAGCCATAACTTTTTTTTTTCATTGATACAGCCCTATGAGGGCTTGTTTTTTGCGGGACAAAGTATAGTTTCTCATGGCACCATTTACTGTACCATATAATGTACTAGGAAACGGGGAAAAAAATTCTTTGTGTGGTGGAAAATTTAAAAAACAGCGATTCCCCCATTGTTTTTTGCGCTTCATTTTTACGACGTTCACCGTGCAATTAAAATGACATGTTAACTTTTGTCTGCAGGTCAATACAATTATGGCGATACCAAATTCATATTGTTTTTTTAAGATTTGACTACAATTTTTGCATTACGAGGGCTTATTCACAATCCCGACATTTCAGTAACGTTTGTGTGGTACTTACAGCACAGCACATCGAGATCACGCTGGGCTGTCGTTTACAGTGTAATCTCGCGAGACTACACTTCCTGTGCTGTAAATCCCACACAAACGTTACCGAAGTGTCAGGATTGTGAATAGACATCACGTCCCGGCCGGAGGTGATGTCTATTAACTCTCAGGACACTACAGTAACGTTAGTGTGTGTGTGACTGTGTATGTGGCTGCACATAGTGATTTAGTAAGATCACTATTTGCAGAGTAAATGAATGGAGAGAAGTGTATGACGCTAATTGGTCACTGATTGGTCAGCGTCATACACTTCTCTCCACAACGCCCACTTGGTCAAAAAGTAAAACACGCCCAGTTGTCTATTAAGAAAGTCATTAGCATAAATCTAAAATAGGTCATAACTCTGTCAAAAATGATCTTTTCTAAATAAAAACACTGCTGTAATCTACATTACAGCGTCGATCACATTATGTAGAAGATAGGGCATTTATAATGTGGTGACATAGCCTGTTTAATAGGAGTACAAAAATGGCAGACCTGGGGGCCTTCATTAGGCCCCCAGGCTGCCATGCCAACCATCAGCACCCCACAATCGCATCGCAGCGGTGGGGGGGTGATAGGCTGTCAGAGGGAGTTACCCCCTCTTTCTAATGCTTTGGATGCTGCGGTCGCTATTGACCGCGACATCTAAGGGGTTAAACTAGTGGGATCGCACTCGAGCATGATGCCGCTTCTTACAGTGAAGTTTTGGCTGTAGCATACAACCGACATCCGCGTTGTATGGAGTGGGCTCAACCCGTGCACACTCCATTAAAAGTCAATGGGTCCCTTCCTGTTCACAGGTTCTTATGGTGCTCGTAGCGGCTGTAAAGCATGTCTTTAAATGCTAATATGTAGAAGATAGGGCATTTATAATGTGGTGACAGAGCCTGTTTAATAGGAGTACAAAAATGGCAGACCTGGGGGCCTTCATTAGGCCCCCAGGCTGCCATGCCAACCATAAGCACCCCACAATCGCATCACGGCGGGGCTGTAAAGCATGTCTCTAAATGCTATTAACAGCAGCTCAGGCAAGATAGCTGCCCTCATAATCATGTACAGAAAACAGAATAAAAACAGTCTATAATTAAAAAATAAAAAATAGATTAGAAAAAAAGATTATGTTTCACTGGTTTTAATTAGAAAAAAATATATAGATGATCCATTCCCTTTAAGGCGATGGTTTTTTGAGTCTACCTTTTTGGTGCACTTCTGAGTACATAAACATTAAAAAAAATAAACAGCATAAACATATTATTATTGTCACCTCCCCCCACACATATGGGGTAAAAAATGATTTTTCTATATCACTTCTTTCTTTTTTTATTTGCTAGAACTGTAACTTTTTGAAGAAAATGGTATATGAATAATGCCATCGTCTGACAAGGTCAACTGTACTCCATGTGTTTTTCATGTTCGTAGGTGCCTCAGTGCCTTTATAACCATTGTTTAATACAACATATTGGATGAAAATATATATTTAAAAAAATCGTTTCATTTTAGAACTGATACTGAAAGTATGCACGTCACTTTTCACATTAAAATGTTGCGCCAAGTTTCTAGAAGGGCAATGTATGGTAATGTCCATGTATAATAAACTATCATTGACATTATACCAGTGTATCATTAGGCCTTGACATGATTCATTGGTTTGTGTTCCTAACAACCTGAAATAACAATATACTTTTTTTTTTCATACAATATTTCACAATACAAACTGCTGATTCCTAGAGCGTTAACTTTTGTCCATGTTTCTCATACGGCAATATATGGTAATGTCTATGTTTAATAAACTATAATTAACCAAGCACTGAGTTAATACCCATATATTATTCGGCTTTAACATGATTCATTTGTTTGTGTTTTTTTGCACCCTGAAATAATTATATACTATTTTTTTCATACTACATTGCACAGTACCAATTGCTGATTTTAACATTATATATACAAGTCGGCAGCAAGCAATTCAGTAATTAAACCGATAATATAAGGAAAATAAAGACGTAAATAACATCTGCCTGACGATTATGATCAGAATTAAAATATTTGATTTATTTTTCTACTTTTCCTTGTAATGTTTTATTTTTATGTACCATCACTATGCTTACTTTCAGACATATGTCTTTCCCAAATAGAGGTAGACTATTAGGCTATGTTGACACACTGTGTTTTCAGCCATTTATCGGGGGGCTTAAACGCCTCGAAAAACGCCTGAAAAAACAGAAGCTGAACGCCTCCAAACATCTGCCCAATGATTTCAATGGGAAAAACAGCTTTTCGTTCAGACAGGGCGGTTTTCTTCACCTTGCCGTTTGAAAAAACAGCGAGTAAAAAAACGCCCCGTAAAAAGAAGAGCCATTTTTTGAGCCATTTTTCATTGTTTCAATAGAAAAACGTCTCAAAAAAACGCATAAAAAAACCATTTGATGCTTTAAAAATTGCTGAAAATCAGAGGCTGTTTTCCCTTGAAAACAACTTGTATTTTACAGTCATTTTTACTTTAGCGTGTGAACGTAGCCTTAAAGCTGCCATTTTTCTAAAATGTTTAAATGGACATTAACTTTTCAAACAACTTATTCTAATCTAATGGTATACCTTTTATAGATCAACTTTGTAATGTATTTACTGTTAGAATGTAGTTGTTTTATCCATACAAATTCTGTGTGTAGTTACTGCCACACTCCCTTCCTGTAATCTGCTGTCCTCTCCCAGTTGTAAAGCAAAGTCCATCCTTGTTTACGGACCAGAATTAATGGGCTGGAGAAGGTGGGGGTCTGTCACTTTACTGCCTGCTATACGAGCCTTTGGAGAGGGGAGTGGGGAACAGGAGGAGGGAGCAGAGAGAGAGAGTGAGTTAGCAACAGACATGCTTCATACAAGTCTATAGAGAGGGAAGTGTGAGCAGGGAGAGAGCAGGAGCAGTACAAGTCTATGTAGAGGGGAGGGGTGAGTAGGAGGAGGAAGCAGGAGCAGAGAGAGAGAGAGGCACAGGCTGGAAAGATTTAACTGTCACACCAATGCTGGATTCTCAGCTACACTGGTCTGTACTGCTGTATAATGTCTTCCATGCTGATGCAGCTTCTATATGTGTGATATATAGAGATAGGAGAGCAGGATTCTTCTCTTCTATGTGTAGTGTATGGCAGACATGATAGCAGTTTGGATCCGCCCACTAGTTCAGGTACAACTTACAATTACAGATAGAGCCTGGGGAGGGGAAAACTGCTGGAAAAAAAAATGCAGAATACAAGTCATATAATGACCAGAAACAGTGTTATTCATGCGAACACACATACACATATGACAGCTTATTCTGATAAGTCACCTAAGAAGTTAGGTTCGCTTTAATGAAAAAATTGCTGGCTATTCATTTTTATCTATTTACAATACATTTTCTAATTCCGTTTTATAACAGTGAGGTCCCATTGGGCAGATGTATTTCAAAATGATGTACATATATTTAACAACAGAAATGAAACATTGTTTCAAAAGGAAATACAGGCTGGGAGCAGCTGTAACTATGGCATGTTCAGATGTCATCAGTAAGTGCATCACGTTTTCTTACCATTTGGTGAAACGTAAGCCTGCTTTGTCAGCTGAGTCATAGACATGCAAAGAGTTATTTTTAAGTAAATAAGCAGCTATCTAATCTGAACCATACCATTAAGAAATGGAACTGGTCATCCACACCTTCATTACAACTGGCATTGCTAAAGAATCTTTCTAGAACTTTCAGGACCGTTTTGTACACATGATCAGTTAGTTGCTTTCCATTGAGGGGTTCCGTCGGGGGAACCCCTCAACGGAAAGGCAACGGAAACCTTAGCTTCAGTTTGCATTACCATTGACCTCAAAACGGAAGCTAAGGTTCCGTTTGCCTTTCCGTTGAGAGGTTCCTCCGACGGAACCCCTCAACGTAAAGCAACGCTGATGTTAACACAGCCTTATGCTGATGGGCGCCACTTTCTGTATAAACATGGACAGAAATTATTTTAGAAATGACTGAACTGCACACCATCATTTACAAAGTGTTTTTTGCTTTTGAAACCATTTGGACTATTATACTCATGTAATGAAATAGAAGAATACAATAGTGTATAAAAGTGTACACTAACTACACAACGCCCTGATAACGTACTTGCAATGTCATACAGCTACATATATTTTATCTGTATATATGTAGATTCACAGTAGTCCATGATTATATCCTGCAACATAAATCCATATATTTATTTTTTTTAGTCAGAAAGAATTTTCACATTTTAGAAAAGTAAAACAGATTACATAATCCCTTCCCCCCACCCGATCCCCCAGCTGCAGCTGAGAGTGTCCGTCCTCTTCTTCATCAACTCGAAGTATCCTCCATAGAACCTCTTGATGGCAAATTGCCATTAACATATGTCATATAATCGTCGCACTCCATTTCCACAGATTATACAATGCATACAGAGTGGACACATTTACTAGTCCTTCTCAATTAATTAGATTATCATCAAAAAGTAAATTTATTTCACTAATTCAATTAAAAAAGTGAAACTCATATATTATATAGATTCCTTACACACAGAGTGATCAATTTCCAGCATTTTTTTCTTTTAAGGTTGATGATTATGGCTAACAGTTAATGAAACCCCAAAATTTAGTGTCTCAGAAAATTGGAATATTATATAAGCCCCATTTCAAAAATGATTTTTAATACCGAAATGTTGGCCTACTGAAAAGTATGTACAATATATGCACTCAATACTTGGTCGGGACTCCGGCTATGCATGAATTACTGCATCAATGTGGCGTGGCATGGAGGCGATCAGCCTGTGGCACTGCTGAGGTGTTATCAATGCGGCGTGGCATGGAGGCGATCAGCCTGTGGCACTTCTGAGGTGTTATCAATGCGGCGTGGCATGGAGGCGATCAGCCTGTGGCACTGCTGAGGTGTTATCAATGCAGCGTGGCATAGAGGCGATCAGCCTGTGGCACTGCTGAGGTGTTATCAATGCAGCGTGGCATAGAGGCGATCAGCCTGTGGCACTGCTGAGGTGTTATCAATGCAGCGTGGCATAGAGGCGATCAGCCTGTGGCACTGCTGAGGTGTTATGGAAGCCCAGGTTGCTTTGATAGCGGCCTTCAGCTTGTCTGCATTGTTGGGTCTAGTGTCTCATCTTCCTCTTGACAATACCCCATAGATTCTCTATGGGGTTTAGGTCAGGCGAGTTTGCTGGCCAATCAACCCAGTGATACTGTGGTTATTAAACCAGTTATTGGTACGTTTGGCAGTGTGGGCAGGTGCCAAGTCCTGCTGGAAAATGAAATCAGCATCTCCATAAAGCTTGTCAGCAGAGGGAAGGATGAAGTGCTCGAAAATTTCCTGGTAGACGGCTGCGTTGACTCTGGTCTTGATATAACACAGTGGTCCAAAGTCCTGTTTTCAGATGAAAGTCAATTTTGCATTTCATTGGGAAATCAAGGTCCCAGAGTCGGGAGGAAGAGTGGAGAGACATCCATCCAAGTTGCTTGCGGCCCAGTGTGAAGTTTCCACAGTCAGTGATGGTTTGGGGAGCCATGTCATCTGCTGGTGTTGGTCCACTGTGTTATATCAAGTCCAGAGTCAACGCAGTCGTCTACCAGGAAATTTTAGAGCACTTCATGCTTCCCTGCTGACAAGCTTTATGGAGATGCTGATTTCATTTTCCAGCAGGACTTGGCACCTGGAAAAAAACGTTGCTGTAGACGCAGCACCTGCACCGCCTGCCGTCAAAAGACGGTAGGCGGTCGTTAAGGAGTTCAAGTAAACATGTTTATTTTGTTAGACCAAAGTTCCTAAAACCGTTATTATGCTGGATATAGCTCATGCGCCAGACATATAGGCATTCCCTTTCTATGGCGAGTTTCAGCCTCTATGTGCCTAATGCTGATTGGATCATTCCTAATAGCCAATAGAAGTTTAGAATGTGTTGTTGCGTTGTAATAGGTTAATGCTATGTTAATGAGGAAGCATACAATGAGTATAAATAAAGTTACAGGGCATCGGCTCTTCAGAACAGGCACTTTGACAAACCACCAACTTGTCTCTATGTTACAACTCTCCAGCGCGCTGAACAATTTGGAATCTCTGACAGACCCGGACTTCGATAGACGTTGCCTATCACCGTAAAGGAGGAAACTCTAAGGCTATGTTCACACGGAGTATTTTGGGGGAGGAATATCTGCCTCAAAATTCCGTTTGGAACTTTGAGGCAGATTTTCCTCTCCCTGCACGCCGATTTTCGCGGCGATTTTCGCGCCGTTTTTCGCCCACGGCCATTGAGCGCCGCGGGCATAAAACAGCGCGAAATATGCTTTCTCTGCCTCCCATTGAAGTCAATGGGAGGTCAGAGGCGGAAGCGCCCGAAGATAGGGCATGTCGCTTCTTTTTCCCGCGAGGCAGTTTTACTGCTCGCGGGAAAAAGACGCCGACACCTCCCATTGAAATCAATGGGAGGCGTTCTCGGGCCGTTTTTGCCGAGTTTTGCGACGCGGTTTCCGCGTCAAAAAACTCGGCAAAATACTCCGTGTGAACATAGCCTTAGGCTGGGTTCACATGAGCACATTAACGTCCGTAATGGACGGACGTATTTCGGCAGGAAGTCCCGGGCCGAAATCAGTGCAGGGAGCCGGGCTCCTAGCATCATACTTATGTACGATGCTAGGAGTCCCTGCCTCTCTGCAGGACAACTGTCCCGTACTGTAATCATGTTTTCAGTACGGGACAGTAGTTCCACGGAGAGGCAGGAACTCCTAGAATCGTACATAACTATGATGCTAGGAGCCCGGCTCCCTGCACTGAGTTCGGTCCGGGACTTCCGGACGAAATACGTCCGTCAATTACGGACGTTAATGTGCTCGTGTGAACCCAGCCTAACAGCTGAATGCTTAAAATAATTTCAAACATTTGTTATTGCAGGTTTTACCTCCCATGAATTCATTGGGCAAAACCCCAACAGGAAAACAGTGATTCCGAAGCATAAATTTACATACTGCGGATAAAAAAAACGCACCGCAGGTCAATTTATACGTTTTTCGGCAGATTTTTTTCAGCTCTGTCTGGGTGAGATTTGTTCAAATCTCATCCACTTTGCTGTTACTGTAATACACTGGGGATTTTTCACAATGAAATTCGTTGTGGAAAATTCGCAGTGTTTACGCTACATGTAAACATAACCATAGTATAAACAAAATTCATCCTATAAAATTATTTGCCACCCTGCTGGTATATTCATTTCCAAGTAGAGAATATTAAGGAAAATAACAGTAGAAGTAAAAAATTGGCCCCAGGCCTGGAGGATCAAAGATGAATCAAAGAACAATGTTGTTTGAGCAGAGCTGCAGTGTCAAGTATGGGGAGGCACAGAGCAGCAGCCCGAGCCTGAGATGAGGAGGAGCTGTAATGGAACAGCCTCAAATCAATCAACACAGAATAAGGCCCCATTCACACCACCATAAAAACTCTGAATTTCTGAACTTGTATTACGATCGCAAGTTCTGGCCCAACCGCAGGTCTAATAACTTAAAGAGGCTCTGTCACCAGATTCTCAAATCCCTATCTCCTATTGCATGTGATCGGCGCTGCAATGTAGATAACAGTAACGTTTTGTTTTTTTAAAAACGTTAATTTTTGGCTAAGTTATGAGCAATTTTATATTTATGCAAATGAGGTTTGAAATGGACAACTGGGCGTGTTTTCTCTTATTTCCAACTGGGCGTGTATTGTGTTTTTAACTGGGCGTGTTTACGTGTATAACACTGACCAATCAGTGACCAGTCAGCATCATACACTCCTCTCCATTCATTTACACAGCAGCGATGTGCAGCCATATAAACAGAGATTAACGTTAATCAAGTGTCCTGATAATGAATACACATGAAATCCAGCCTGGACGTCATGTGTATTCAGAATCCTGACACTTCTGACTCTTTTCTGTGAGATTTCCAGCAAGGGAAACGAAATCTCGTTTACCTCCGTAATCTCGCGAGATTTCGTTTCCCTTGCTAGAAATCTCAAAGAAAAGACAATACACAATAAAAACACAATACACGCCCAGTTGGACATAACGAAAGAAAAAAAACGCCCAGTTGTCCATTTCAACCCTCATTTACATATATATATATATATATATATATATATATATATATATATATATATATATATATAAAATAGCTCATAACTTGGCCAAAAATTAATGTTTTTTTAAAAAAAAAAACACGTTACTGTTCTCTACATTGCAGCGCCGATCACATGCAATAGGAGATAGGGATTTGAGAATCTGGTGACAGAGCCTACTATGATGCTGCTAGGGTGTATTCACATGTGCAGATTTTTTTTTTAATGCAGTTTTTTAAGCCAAAACTTGGAGTGGGTTCAAATAAGAGAAGTGGTATCTGTCCTTTATACTTTCTCTCCCTTTATGATCCACTCCTGGTTATGGCTTATGGTGTCCACGGCCAATAGAAGCGGGCGGGTACGTAATTGCGGACCGTATTGCGGTCCGCAATTATCGAGTTTTTCCACGGTCGTGTGAATGGGGCCTTAGTTTAGGTCATACAACTGGGATTTGGGCTGCAAAAACGCACCTGTATAACTATAGTGTGAACCTGGAATTTCCAGAGTTAAGAGAGTCGACTAACATGAATTTTGTAAAACCACAATCCCTTCCCTATTACAAGCGAACAATGAGTATAACAGAAAGCATTTGCTCTGGTGTAGGAGACACATGACCGCTGTAATGCCACGTGAATGACACTCAGGTAGACGGCTAGTACATGTGAACCTTGCTGATGTATACACATTGATATGAGGGTACTCATTTACACAGCTGCACACTAGGGGTCGCTAGAGACGCTGCGCTACGTTGAGAGGCGGCGTTACAGGTCACAGGAAGCGGATGTTTGCAGGCAACTAGCAAGCTGTCTAACTAGAGTAAGGAAATGAAAACAGGTAGACGCTCTTGCCCTGATTTCTCTATCGCTCTGGTGGAGTTTTACTTAGGTGAGAGCAGAGTAGGTGGCGAGTTGTGGAGACGGTGCCTGGAACTAGGAGACACCTTGACAGGAGAGACACACGTACACACGTAGAGTTGACGGCGGTGACAGGAGACTACTACTGGAACATTTCCACCCTGGGAGACAGGGGCAGGACGAAGAAGAGGGCGGATTGTATTCACATGCTGTTTTCCTAGAAGCAGCCCGTACATATAACCAGCATGGCCCCGATCCCGGCCCTCAGCCTTCTACCCCAGCAACATTACTGCTGCTGCTGCTGCTGCGGCGGCTACACACAGGGAGACCATAATAACAGCAGATACACGCGGGATGAGAGGAGCAGCCGCACTCCTTGCACTGGCATCTACAGCCTCATCCTCACCTTGTTAACCCTGCACACAGCTCGCAGCCACACAGAAGGTGAGAACCCCTGTTATTTCTCCTATGCCAGACATGTCAATGAGGCCCAGACTGCCTGTAGTTTTCTCTCTTAGTTCTCAGCATCATCATGCCTTGGGCCCCCTGTGCTAGCATTGCCCTGCCGTGGGCCCCCTGTGCCAGCGGCGTCCTCCCTCGTGCCCCCTGTGCCGGCGGCGTCCTGCCTCGGGCCCCCTGTGTCGGCGGCGTCCTGCCTCGGGCCCCCTGTGCCGGCGGCGTCCTGCCTCGGGCCCCCTGTGCCGGCGCCGTCACACAATACTATTCCTCTTTCGGTTCCTTGTCTTGTAACCTTGTCTTCCGTCCTGCAGTCTTGTAAAGTTGATAAGGACGTTTTATTTTCTACCAGTGAGTCTTTAGCACTGACGCTTCATGTGACTTTACATTAGAAGCATGGACGCCGTACAGAAGTACAGCAATGAACTGTCCTCATTACAATGACGTTTTATGAAATAAAGAGGCGCCGGTACATCCATGATCCAGTGCCGGGTCCCTCTCTGGTAGCCGAGATCATTGGTGCTGGTCCATCTACTCCGTGTCATTTACAACTTCGAGCAGAAAATGACTTATTAGATCCTTTCCTTTTATATGTTGGATTTGTTGTCAGATCTGGCCAAGCTTGGTGGGTTCTGCAGAAAATGTTATGTTACAGTGGGCCGCCTGCACACGCTGCAGAAACAACCCTATTCTGATGAATGACACTGATTTTTAGTCTCAGAAAATTCTGCAACAGAATCTGCAGCGTGTGCAGGGGGCCTTAGATCAGGGCTACACAGACTGTTTATAGCGCTTCCGATTTATTAAGCTACAACTGCAGTGTAAAGGGATTCCTTTGAGTTGTATTCAATCTTGTGGGCTGCGTAGTACTACAAAGTGTGTGTAGCCCTGGCATGACTGGGATCTGTTTACTACTGCTCAGACGTCCCTTCATTTACGTGATGTTAGTACATTGTGAGGACACCCGCAGTAAGGCTATGTTCACACGGAGTATTTTGGGGGAGGAATATCTGCCTCAAAGCTCCAAACGGAATTTTGAGGCAGATATTCCTCCCCCAAAATACTCCGTGTGAATAGCAATGATCGCGCCGTTTTTCGCCCGCGGCCATTGAGCGCCGCGGGCAGAAAACACGCTTTCTCCTGCCTCCCATTGAAGTCAATGGGAGGTCGGAGGCGGAAGCGCACGAAGATAGGGCATGTCGCTTCTTTTTCCCGCGAGGCAGTTTTACTGCTCGCGGGAAAAAGACGCCGACGCCTCCCATTGAAATCAATGGAAGGCGTTCTCGGGCCGTTTCTGCCGAGTTTTGCGACGCGGTTTCCGCGTCAAAAAACTCGGCAAAAGACCCCGTGTGAACATAGCCTGAAGGTCTTTCATATTTACCTGCCTCTTCAGTTCTTGTGAGTGAGATGCTTGTAGGGCACTTCCATAGGATTGACCACATTTGTACAGCCATAACTTGTAACTTCCTCTTAACCATTACAACACTTCCACACTTTTGTATAAATACTGCTTCAGAGACAAATTGTACTTGTTGCCCAATAACGCCAGGGCTACACGGAGACGTTTTGTAGCGCTACATAATTGATTTTAACTATTGAGCTAGAGCTGAAGTCTAAATGGATATGTTGAGTTATATTCAATCTAGGACTGCAGCGGTCACTCAAGAGTTGAAATCGATTAAGTAGTGCTCCAAAAAGTCTAGGTGCTTCCCTGGCCTAAGGCCTTATTCCCACGAGCGTGTCCGTTTTGCGCGCGTTGCAGATCTGTGTGACATCCGGTGGATAGGTCATCAGTTGTCAGAAGCTGGAAAACCCCTTTAACAAATCTCATCCACACGCTGCGTAAATATTCCGACCAGAAATTGACCTGCGGTGCGTATTTTTCGGACCGCAGCATGTCCATTCCTGCTGCGGAAAGTGGACTGATCTGCTGCGCTTTTCAGAGGAGATGTCACCATCTCCCAGCATTAAGAAAAACGCAGAATAATCTGCATTTTCTGCGGTAAAAAAACACATGCGTTTTTTCCCCAGTGGAATGTCTGCCACTTTTTATTTTCTGCAGCAATTCCGTTACGTGTGGACAAGCCCTAAACCCTTTAGGCTGGATTCACACACAGCGTTTTTGCTGGGGTTTTTTTTGGTGCCGTTTTTAATAGCACTTTTTTTTAGTGTGGTCAGATGTTACATTAAAGTCTAAAGTAAAATATCAAATGTACTACATACTGCGTCTTTGTTGTTTTTGAGGCAATTTTGTGGTCCTTGGCCCAAAACGCAGCATTCTCTGGGTATGGAGTTTTTTCTGGTGTTTTCTCATAGGCTCCTCAATAGGACTTCTTAAAGAGGCTCTGTCACCACATTATAAGTGCCCTGTCTCCTATATAAGGAGATCGGCGCTATAATGTAGGTGACGGCAGTGCTTTTTATTTAAAAAAAGATCTATTTTTACCACTTTATTAGCGATTTTAGATTTATGCTAATGAGTTGCTTAATGCCCAAGTGGGCGTATTTTCACTTTAGACCAAGTGGGTGTTGTACAGAGGAGTGTATGACGCTGACCAATCAGCCTCATGCACTCCTCTCCATTCATTTAGGCAGCGCATAGGGATCCTTTTAGATCGCTATGTGCTGTCTTATACTAACACATTAACAATACTGAAGTGTTTAGACCGTGAATAGACATTCCACGGGATGTCTATTCACAATCTCTGCACTTTGTTACTGTTTCTGTGGTAGTTACAGTAGAGGAAGCGTGATCTCGTTGTAACCTGTCATTTACCGCATAATCTCGCGAGATCACGCTTCCTCTGCTGTAACTACCACAGACAGAGTAACGAAGTGCAGAGATTGTGAATAGACATCCCGTGGAATGTCTATTCACTGTCTAAACACTTCAGTATTGTTAATGTGTTAGATCCTTATGTGCTGTCTTATACTAACAGGATCCCTATGCGCTGAGTAAATGAATGGAGAAAAGTGCATGATGCGGATTGGTCACTGATTGGTCAGTGTCATACACTCCTCTGTACAATGCCCACTTGGTCTAAAGTAAAAATACGCCCACTTGGGCATTAAGAAACTCATTAGCATAAATCTAAATTCGCTTATAAAGTGGTGAAAACAGATAGTTTTATTAAATAAAAAGCATTACTGTCACCTACATTATAGCGCCGACCTCCTTATGTAGGAGATGGGGCACTTATAATGTGGTGACAGCCTCTTTAAAGGCACGTACAAAATGACACTAACTGAAGAACGCCATAAAACAGCATGTTTCATTTTAATGCTGATGCGATTTAAACGCCAATAATATTTTGTGTGTTAGGGGGCCTTATGGGAGAAGCCCTCTAACTATAAATCCCCTAAGGCTATGTTCACACTGGTTGAATACTCTAAGAAAAATCTGCAGCGTATACAGTACACTATGAGAAATCCAACGGATTATTCGCACCAAATGGTGCTTTAATCTGGTTTGTACATTCGACCAGATTGACCGCTGCGGAAAACGGCCTACTGAAATAAAACCTGCATTCCTTCTCTTCTGTGTCCAGGGGTCCTACTGGGATGACGTTTCATCACATGTAAACTGCTGCTGTTTGTGATTGGCAGCCAGGACAGAGCCCCTTGAAGAGCTGGCACGTGGTGCTATGGCATTGCCGCATGAGGGAAGTATGCTTAACGCTTTATTTTTATTTGCGGAATCTGCTGCGAATACGTTGAGTAATCGCAGCAAATTCTGCAAACAATGGCATTTGTTGCGGAATTTGACTTGAACTTAATGGGGGAATTCTGCAACAATTGCGCAGCATTCCGCACCACAGGCGAATTTATTCATGTATGCCGTTTTTTTCCCCCCTGCATTGTGTGAATGAGATTTGTTAAATCTCATCCAGTGCGCTGCTACTATAATATGCTGTGAATTTTCTACCTGCAAATCCAGACATAAAAACTGCACCGTATACGCTACATGTGAGCATAAATTATCTTCTAAAGGGTCCAACAAAAATAGCTGAACATGGTTCAAAACTCCATATATAAACTCCACTAACAATCCACTTATCAGTAGCCAAAGTAAACAATGTTTGAAAATAAAATATACCTTTTATTAAATATGTATTAAAATGCACAAAAAAAGTATACAAGATGGTAAAAACATTGAGCTGGTGAACACCAAATATAGAATGTATAATACAGCTAGGTATATAAATATCTAGAAATGATTAAGGCTAGGTAGCGTATAATATAAATAAGCTTTTCATGTATTTGAATCCTATAAGTGGAGTGAATGAACCGTGCGTATACATGTGAACATACTCTAATAGGGTATTTGGAAATTGCTTGCAATAATATGAACTTGATTCTATTATAATTCTCACTTGGTAAAGGGCCGCAAACCCCTTTTTGTTTTAGTCCTTGATGGGGGTCCCAGCTTATGGTCCCTCTCTGATGCTCATATGGAATTTTGGATGTTTAGAAATATGTGACATATATATGAAATGTTTCTGAATGCATCAAAGGACACTGTGGTATAGAATATAGAAATGTGGATATACAGTTCAATGGGTCATTGTAAGAAGCACCTGCACTAACTGCCATTCTTCCATCCCATACACACCTTTATTTGTGTGATCTCTCCATGTGTTTAGAGAAGATAGATTGTGGCCTGCTACTAATGCAAACAACCTGTTTCTAGTACAGACTTAGGCCCCATGCACACGAACGTAAAAACGTCCGTAATTACGGGCCCATGGACTTCTATTGGCCACAGGTACCTCCCCGTATGCTTACGGGAAGGTGCCCGTGCCTTTAAAAAAATATAGAAAATGTCCTATTTAGAAGTCTATCGGGCTCCCATAATTACGGGTGACTACGTGTGTGCACCCGTAATTACGGGAGCGTTGCTAGGCGACGTCAGGGGATAGTCACTGTCCAGGGTGCTGAAAGAGTTAACTGATCGGCAGTAACTCTTTCAGCACCCTGAACAGTGACTACTGATCACAATATAGATCAACCTGTAAACAAAAATAGACGTTCATACTTACCCAGAACTCCCTGGTTCTTCCTCCAGTCAGGCCTCACGGGATGACGTTTCAGCCCATGTGACCACTGCAGCCAATCACAGGCTGCAGCAGTCACATGAACTGCCGCGTCAGCCAGGGAGGTCGGACTGGATGTCAAGAGAGGGACGCGTCACCAAGACAACGGCCGGGTAAGGCGGGATTCACACGAACGGGTCGTTCCCGAGCCCGAGTGCCGGCCGGTAAAATCGGCCATTCTGCCCGGCCGGTTTGCATAAAGTTTTGCATCCGGGCCGGGCCGGACAGTGACATCAGCGGCAACTCCTGAAGGGGAATCCCCATGTGTTCGGGGATTCCGCTTCAGGAGTTTCCCCTGATGTCACTGCCCAGATATGGACAGAGACATCAAGCACTCTGTCCAGGAGCGGAATCCCCGAAAACACGGGGATTCCGCTCCTTCAAGGAGCTAAAGTGCGGCTAGCACATAGCAGAGCGGGGAGATACCTCCCTCCTCTGCTATAGTGGGGTCGCTACAGTAGTAGCAGCAGCTGCAGCTGCTAGCGGCGCCATCGAAGGTGTCGCCGGGCCAGGGTGATTTTAACAAGCAGGGGAAGGGAGCCAGCGCAGCGCTCCCTCCACCTGCTGTACACCCCGGCCCTGCCACACAGTGTGCAGCGATGCCATTCGTCAGAATGGCATCAACTCCTCCTCCTCACATGCACTCTGCGCTGTGAGGAGGAGGAGATAGAGCGCAAGCGCCGGAAAACCCGGCCATTACTCGGGACACATTCCGGTGATGGCCGTGTAATACCCGGCCCCATAGACTTCTATGGGGGCCGGGTACCCGGGCGAAGATAAAGCATGTCGTATTTTTTGACGGCCGGATTTCCCGGCCGTCAAAAAATCGGTCGTGTGAATAGCCCCATTAGGGGTCTATTATTCCTAATGCAGCTGGGTGCCGGCCGATTTATGAACGGCCGGCAGCCGGCCGGGAAACCCTGCCGTGTGAATGAGGCCTAAGTATGAATTTCTTTTGCTGTGGAAAGGGCTGCCCCTCCTCTCTATCCTGCACTGATAGGCTGGATTCACACGACCATGTTACGTCCGTAATGTACGGAACGTATTCCAGCCATAGAGAGAAGGGCTGCTGATTAGTGCAGTGTAATTTTGCAGCGAAAACTTGCCCGTGAATACGGGTGACATTGGACCCGTATTTACGGGAGGACAAAAATACTTTCGTGTGCATGAGGCCTAATAAAATGAGAAGATCTGAAAACAAGTTGAGTGCTCACCGGTCATAACCTCACCTGTGTGGAGCATTTGTCATGTGGTGCATTGTAAGAAAGTGATGACATGGTATCTAGAGTTATAGAGGTTTGTTGGTTGCCCAGTTTAGAATACCCATTTTCATTTACCGACTAGGGAATTCTGAATTGCTAAAGGGGAGTGTAATGTTGAGGATCCCCCTCTTTTAGCTGTTAGGGTATGTTCACACGATTAACAAAATACGTCTGAAAATACGGAGCTGTTTTCAAGGGAAAACTGCTCCTGATTTTCAGACGTTTTTTGAGCAACTCGCGTTTTTTACGGCCGTTTTTGGGTCTGTTTTCATTGGAGTCTATGAGAAAACTGCTTCAAAGACGTCCCAAGAAGTGTCCTGCACTTCTTTTGACGAGCCGTCATTTTACGCGCCATATTTTGACAGCGACGCATAAAATGACAGCTCGTCTGCACAGAACATCGTAAGACCCATTGCAAGCAATGGGCAGATGTTTGCCGACGTATCGGAGCCGTCTTTTCAGGCGTAATTCGAGGCGTGAAACGCCTCCATTACGCCTGAAAATTGGTCGTGTGCACATACCCTTACAAAGTATGTCTCTTGCTTTGTAGGACCTGTCCTGTCCTGCGTTTCACAGAAAACCCAATGATCTGATTGAATACTGCAATTCTTAATTTTGCCTGTGGTGGCGCTGCAGGGAAACTGAACACTAAACAGAATTCACTGAAAAGTTGTGTATCGGCACTGCTTGACTCCTCAGATGTCTCTGATTGGGAAAAGAAACATTGGACGGGTCTGACTTGCATCTTTCCAAACATTCGTTCTTCTACAAGATATGTAGCGCCCTATCCCGCTTGAAATAAACACGCACATGACTTGAGCATGAGATACGAAGATCGCTTTCATATACTATTAATGAAAAGTCCTCTTGCTTACCAATAACGTTTTGTCAATTCTTTTTGGCGATCTGTAACGTGGGGGCACATACAAATAGTGACCGCAGTAAAGGAGGTGGTGGTCATGTGATGAATGCGCATTTTGTCCATAGCGTCCCTGCTTGGACATACACAGACAAGAAGCTAATACTTACCTGACGCTTCTTTATGAATGTGCGTGCAGGGACGCGATGACACATATCTAACCTAAAGTATGTCAAGTATTCCTGTCAGATGAAGCTACTCCCTGTGAGTACGATTACCATAGTGATTGGCATGACTGATCTGTATAGCTGTATTCTGCTGCTTTGGGTTAGTCCATTGAAGATTTTTGAAGTAGGTAAGCCATTGCGGACAGATTTTATTTTTGTGCCTAGTATGGGAGCTTGAGTATACATGAGCCAGGGTTATACCATTAAAAATATTTCATTTATGAGCTCAGATGAACATTTTGTTCTATCAGAAAGTGTTGAGTTGAAGTTACTTACACAAACTTCTTCATTTTTCTTTGCACTGTTTAATGAAATTACTAGGGAAGCTCATGTGCTTTTCTTGGTAATAGATTATCCACGCGCTATACTGGAAAACTGTCCACCATAGTAAGATTTTTCACGGTAGTCATCACTTCCCATCACTCATATCATTTACTTTGAATCTGAAGACATACGGTGGTGAAGTAGGACCCCATAGAACACGATCGGTTCCATGTTAAAGATCTGTACAACTTGGGGGTCGGCCAATAAGCTGTTTATTAAAGGGGTTTTCCGGGGACCAAAAATTGCATTGCAATAATATATTTGTTAAACTCCGTAACTTACTAATATACTTTAATTTCAAATTCTGTACTAAATGGTGCAGTTCAAACCTCATGAATTATTCAGGAAGTGCTGGAGCTTTTCTAATAATGAATGACGCTCTGACACGGCCCCACGTGACTGAGGTCTTCATGTGCTGTTCCTGAACATGACCGCAAGGGGCTGTTACATTGCCTATTGCTTGAGTACCGAGCAGAGCATCAGCTAGCGCTTTGCTCCAGCACTGCTTCTGCAGTCCATATTTGGTCAATTCAGGGGTTTCCTATGCGTTTTTTTTTGTCTGGAATCGCGGCAAAACGGAACAATTTTGTCGCAATTTTTCTAGAATGGCTGCAAAATGGTGCAGTTTTGCGACCGTTTTGGGGAAAAAATAAATATGGGGTACATAAACACGAGCTGGGAGGGGGGGGGGGGTAAATGAGAAGGTGGCAGTGGAGGAAGGGGCTTGATGGCGCAGGGAAAGGACCACAGGCGATCTTCTTACCTCCAGCTTTCGCTCCTGTGAGTACTAGCCTGGGCGCTGCCACAGTCTCTCCCCCCCCCCCTCCTCTGCGGCTCTTATAAGTACCCTGGTAATGGGGAAAACCATAGGAAGCTCTGGCTTCTAACTGAAGTGGCACAATTCTCATAATGCTGCTAATGGTTTTAGCTGATCTCTGGCTGTGTGAGCCTTCCTATTCCCACGCTGGAGCCATGCTCGTAGCACCCACTGTTCCAGAATAAACGTGCAACATCTGTTCAGCTTTTTGTGCCAATGTGAGCCTCTACCTTAATAGCCTTTTACAGCTCATCTAACTTTTTTCTGCTGGGTGAGCCGTGTTGCATTTTTGTGTGCACGGGTCATGTCCTGGGAACTGTGCAACCAACGTGGGATAGCCGGGTGGCTCATAATGGCGCCAACAGAGTCTAATTGGCTTAATGTGCTGTCGCCTGACTGACATCATTAGCACCCGCCTGGCAGTACAGTACGGGACTTTAATGAAGTACATAAAGAGAGGCTCTGAGAACCTCTTATTACCTGTAATACTCTGCCGCCCTCCCGCTCTATATGAACTCCGTCTCCTGCGTAAGAATACTCATGATACTGATTTCAAAGCGTTTAGTATCCTTTACAGGCTTCAATGACGCCTGTAGAGATATTATTGCAACCTCTGGGAATGCCCCTTTTGCTAATTCGCTCTTGGAGAAGTCATTAACACATAGGTGCACTTACCTTTTCACCCTCCACTGTGGATGTTTACTCAGTATGCTCAATTATTTGTGTGTTAAGGGGATTTTACATTGGGCAATTATCGGGCAAATGATTGTTCATAGAATGCTCGTTGCCGATAATTGCCCTGTGTAAACAGGGCAGCGATCAGCAAAAGAATGAGCAAACACTCAATCATCTGCTGGTTGTATCGTCTTAAAGTGAAATATTATCGTTGTCGGCAGCACATCTCCCTGTGTAAAGAGGGAGACGCGCTGCCGACATGATGATAATGTATGGGGACGAGCGATCAGAGTAACGAGCGCTCGTCCTCAACCATAGCTCCTAGTGATAGGAGCAAACGAGCAACGAGCTGTCTCGTTGATCATCGCTCGCTGCATCGGCCAAAATAGGCCGGTGTAATATGGCCTTTAGTTCAGTTAGATTGTGTTTGTGAATGCAGAAATCCAGGTAATTCCAAAAGGTTTAACTTACTTTTTCTTGCATTTGCATATATACACTGCAGTCTACCCTGTATAAACTTGGAAAAGGCAGACGTGCTAAAAAGTGTGTTTACCTTCTCTCTCGGTAATTTGTGCACCCACACTTCTGGTAACCCATTTTAAAAAAAAAATCCTTGATTTGTGATAAAGTCCATTAAAGGGATTGTCCATTATTAAGGGTGTATTTAAAACCTGATGGAACCTGTAGAAAAAACTTTTTAATATGCTGTAACTGCTATCCGATTTCTTCTCTTGTCCCTCAAAACTAGTAGTTGCTGTTTAGGTATTATCAGTAGGCCACAAATGTTTCCTCCATAGTGACATAATGACCTGCATTAGCCATTGGAGGAAATGCTTATGTGACACTATTGACTCTATTAGCTTAAAGCTAGGTTTCTAAGGCTATGTTCACGTCAGCGTTGCCCTTCCGTTGAGGGGTTCCATCTGGGTAACCCCTCAACGGAAAGGCAAACGGAAAACCTTTCACAGGGTTCCGTTGTTTTGTCGGAATCCATAGCGCAGTCGACTGCACTATTGATTAGTCAAAAACAATGGAACCCTGTCACAATGGTGACAAACGGAAACATTTAGCAACGTTTCCGACTCCATTGATATATCAATGGTGATGCAAACAGAATCTAAGATTTCCATTTGCCTTTCCGTTGAGGGGTTAACCCGATGGAACCCCTCAATGGAAGGTCAACGCTGATGTGAACAGGCCCTTATTCTCCATTTTCTCTGAGCTAGTGGGTGCTCTATCGTGTTTTCTATACAATGGTTTGTTTTTTTTAAATATAAAATTAAAAGTTAAACAAGCCTTTTCCCATTTTACCTCAAGCACAAGGTAAAAAAAATAACATAACTGGTACTGACGCATCCGTAAAAGTCTGAACTATTACAATACATCATTATTTAGTCCTCACGGTGATCGCCATAAAAAAATGCCAGAATCACTGTTTTTTTAGTCCGTCTCCCACAAAAAAAATCTGATCAAAAAGTCTCGTACCCCAAAATGGTACCAATAGAAACTACAGCTCGACCCGCAAAAAAATAAGCCTTCATGGCGCTCGACGGAAAAATAACAAAAAATTATGGCTCTCGGAATACGGCGACAACTCAAGTTTTTTTTATTTGTAAAAATCATTTTTTTCCTTGTAAAAGTAGTAAAACCTATATAAATTTGGTATCCCCATAATCGTATTGACCCGCAGAAAGTTAACATGCTGTTTTTTACCGCACATTGCTTTCCTATTCCACACATATTATTTTTCCAGTTTCCCACTACATTATATGGTACAAAAAATGAATCAGTGAAAACCTACAACTCGTTCCACAAAAAACACGCCCTTACGCGGCAATATTGATGGAAATATAAAAAAATTATGGCTTCTGGAAGGTCGGGAGGAAAAATATGAAAGTGAAAATCCGAAAAACGGCTGTGGCGGGAAATGGTTGATGCTTGTTCTATTTACCTCTTGTTTAGCCTAAATGCCCACGCGCAATGCCAAGCAGACCGTGCCCGCCCCAATTGTATATTCACAAATCTGATGGGGGTTATTCGCAGGGCTCACGGCTCTGGGGTTATTCGCAGGGCTCACGGCTCTGGGGTTATTAGCAGGGCTCACGGCTCTGGGGTTATTAGCAGGGCTCACGGCTCTGGGGTTATTCGCAGGGCTCGCGGCTCTGGGGTTATTCGCAGGGCTCGCGGCTCTGGGGTTATTCGCAGGGCTCGCGGCTCTGGGGTTATTCGCAGGGCTCGCGGCTCTGGGGTTATTCGCAGGGCTCGCGGCTCTGGGGTTATTCGCAGGGCTCGCGGCTCTGGGGTTATTCGCAGGGCTCGCAGCTCATGGCATAATATACAGGGACCCCCCCATCCCTATATATACCAGCCTGCCATAATCCCTGTGTGTAACCCCCCCGTCGTCCCCATGTGTATACACACCAGCCCGCCATCGTCCCTGTTTATAACCCATATCAACCCCAGTATATATAACCCCACCATCCGTGTGAGTTTATGGCGCATGGGAATTGAGGTTGAATATAAAGCAAATGGGGTGGGCATTGAGGACACCATGGACCAATAGGGTGTCTGAAATGCCGGTATATGGCAGAAGTGAAGCGAAATTTGAAATTATGCGCTGAGCCACACAGGCCGGAGAAGAAGAGGGCTCTCCTCCACTTGTCATTGGAACGGGGTTAGCTAATGTATTTTTTTTTTTTTATTAGGCACTATTGGGGCTTGTATGGGGGCATTATACTGTGTGAGGGTTAGTGTCCGGGGTATATTATATATAGTAGTATACAGCAGGCTCAGGGGATCTATATTATTTCAATGGAATGGAAAAAGGGGTGTGGCCTAAACATCATTCCTGAATCGTTCTCGAGGTCACATGTTCAATTAATCAGGATTTTGATTTAGGTCATAATCGCTCAGTCCTAGTGATGGCATGCTGTGGAGATTCTTTTTATCATCAGGGACTGGAAAATTGGTCAGGATTGAATAATGGTAGTAAGTCTGCCAGAGATTGGAGACTGGGATGAGATTCACCTTCCAGCAGGACAATGACCCTAAACATACTGCTAAAGCTACACTGACGTGGTTAAAGGGAATGTGTTAGCAAAACATGTTTTGTTTTTTTTAGTTAAACAATTAGTGTGTAGGTGATTAACCCCTTCAAGACACAGCCTGTTTTGGCCTTCAGGACACAGCCAATTTTTTCAAATCGGACATGTTTCACTTTATGTGGTAATAACTTCGGAATGCTTTTACCTATCCAAGCGATTCTGAGATTGTTTTCTCGTGACACATTGGACTTTATGATACTGGCAAAATTTGCTCGATACATTAAGTATTTAATTGTGAAAAACACCAAAATTTAGCGAAAAATTGCAAAAATTAGCATTTTTCTAAATTTATATGTATCTGCTTGTAAGACAGGCAGTAATACCACACAAAATTGTTGCTAATTAACATCACCCATATGTCTACTTTAGATTGGCATAGTTTTTTGAACATCCTTTTATTTTTCTATGACATCACAAGGCTTAGAACTTTAGCAGCAATTTCTCACATTTTCAAGAAAATTTCAAAAGGCTATTTTTACAGGGGCCAGTTCAGTTGTGAAGTGGATTTTAGGGCCTTATATATTAGAAACCCTCGATAAGTCACCCCATTTTAAAAACTTCACCCCTCAAAGTATTCAAAACAGCATTTAGAAAGTTTCTTAACCCTTTAGATGTTTCACAGGAATTAAGGCAAAGTAGATGTGAAATGTTCAAATTTCTTTTTTTTTTTGCAGAAATTCATTTTTCATCTATTTTTTTTTGTAACACAGAAAGTTTTACCAGAGAAACGCAACTCAATATCTATTGCCCAGATTCTGCAGTTTTTAAAAATACCCCACATGTGGCCCTAGTGCACTTATTGACTGAAGCACAGGCCTCAGAAGCAAAGGAACACCTAGAGGATTTTGGGGCCTCCTTTTTATTAAAATATATTATGGGCACCATGTCGGGTTTGAAAGGCTCTTGCGGCACCAAAACAGTGGAAATCCCCCAAAAGTGACCCCATTTTGGAAACTATACCCCTTGAGGAAATTATCTAGGGGTATAGTGAGCATTTTGACCCCGCAGGTTTTTTGCAGAAATTATTGGAAGTAGGCCGTGAAAATGAAAATCTAAATTCTTTCAAAGAAAATGTAGGTTTAGCTTATTTTTTCTAATTTCCACAAGGACTAAAAGGAGAAAATGCACCACCAGTTTTGTAAAGCAATTTCTCCCGAGTAAAACCGTACCCTGCATGTGGTCATAAACAGCTGTTAGGACACACGGCGGAGCTTAGAAGGGAAAGAGCGCCATTTGGCTTTTGGAGCTCAAATTTAGCAGGAATGGTTTGCGGAGACCACGTCGCATTTGCAAAGCCCCTAAGGGACCAAAACAGTGAAAACACCAAAAAAGTGACTCCATTTAGGAAACTACACCCCTTGAAGAATCCATCTAGGGGTGTAGTGAGCATTTTGAACCCACAGGGGCTTCATAGATTTTATTAGAATTGGGCAGTGAAGATAAAAAAAATCCTTTTTTTCCAATAAGACGTAGATTTAGCTCAACATTTCTCATTTTCTCAACAAATAAAGGAATAAAAGAACCCCAACATTTGTAAAGCAACTTCTCTGGAGTACGGCAATACCCCATTTGTGGTCATAAACTGCTGTTTGGGCATACGGCAAGGATCAGAAAAGGAGTGCCGTTTGGCTTTTGGAGCACAGATTTTGCTGGATTGATTTCTTGACACCATGTCACTTTTGCAAAGCTCCTAAGGTACCAGTACAGTGGAAACTCCCCAAAAGTCACTCGATTCACGAAACTACACCCCTTGAGGAATCCATCTAGGGGTGTAGTGAGCATTTTGACCCCACAGGTGTTTCATAGATTTAGAATTGGGCAGTGAAAATAAAAAAAATCCTTTTTCTTCAATAAGACGTAGTTTTAGCTGAAAATGTTTCATATTCTCAACAAATAAATGAAAAAAAGCTCCCCAACACTTGTAAAGCAACTTCTCCTGTGTATGGCAATACCACATATGTGGTCATAAACTGCTGTTTGGGCACAGAGTAGGGCTCAGAAGGGAAAGAGCGCCATTTGGCTTTTGGAGTACAGATTTTGCTGGATTGGTTTCTGGTCGCTATGTCGCATTTGCAAAGTCCCTGTGGGACCAAAACAGTGGATCCCCCCCAGAAGTGACCCCATTTTGGAAACTACACCCGTCAAAGTATTCACCTAGGGGTGTAGTGAGCATATTAACCCCACAGGTGATTGGCAGAAATTGGTGTGCACGCGATGTTGCAGAGTGAAAAGGGTTTTTCAATAGATATGCCAATATGTGGCGCCCAGCTTGTGCCACTGGAGACACACACCCCAAAAATTGTTAAAAGGGTTCTCCCGGGTATGGCGATGCCATATATGTGGAAGTAAACTGCTGTTTGGGCAAACTGTAGGGTTCAGAAGGGAGGTAGCGCCATTTGGCTTTTGGAGCGTGGATTTTGCTTGTAGTAGTTTTGTTTTGAGTCTTACTGGTGTTTCCGTTTATAATGTGGGGGTACATGTAAGACGGGCGGAGTATATAAGGGGCATAGTCAGGTGGTATAGTGGGGTAAAAAAAAAAAAAAAATAATCCATAGATGTGTGTTATGCTGTGACTTTCTGCACAGGCCGGTGTCGCACTAATAAATGGTCTTTACTTAGTCCCCTTTTGGACCACACTCTGGACCTTTGCAGTTTGGGGGATTTTGCAGGAAAGTGTTGTCCTGGTATAATACGGGCGCCCTCACTTCCAGCAGATATGTTTGGGCCCTCCCCTTCCAGGTTCCCTAATTTTAGGGGCCTTGATAATTCGCCACTTGAAACAGAAGAAACGTTCCCCTCGGGCTGGCACAACTGCATATTTTTATTTCCTGGCTTATTGGTGCCTTGACTAATTTTATTTTTTCATAGACGTAGTGGTATGAGGGCTGTTTTTTTTTGTGTGTGACGAGCTGTAGTTTTTATTTGTACTATTTTGGGGCACATGCGACTTTTTGATCACTTGTTATCCTTTTTTTTTGGGAGGCAAGGTGACCAAAAAACAGCAATTCTGGCATATTTTTTTAGTTCTTTTTATACAGCGTTCACCACGCATTATAAATTACATGTTCACGTTATTCTGCGTGTCAGTCCGATTCTGGCGATACCTAATTTATAGCACTTTTTATGTTTTACAACTTTTTGCACAATAAAATTACTTTTGTAAAGATAATGGATTTTTTCTGTCGCCAAGTTGTGAGAGCCATAACGGTTTTACATTTTTCGTCGACGGAGCTGTATGAGGGCTTGTTTTTAGCGAGACGAGTTATAGTTTTTATAGGTACCATTTTTAGGTACATGCGACTTTTTGATCACTTTTTATTTCAATTTTTGGAAGACAAAGTGACCAAAAAATAGCAATTATGTCAGTATTTTTTAGTTTTTTTTTTACGGCGTTCACTGCGCTGGATAAATAACATAATATTTTATAGTTCAGGTCGTTACGGTCGCAGCGATACCAAACATGTATGGCTTTATTATTTTTTTCAATAATAAATGACTTGATAAGTGAAAAAGGGCGATTGTGTTTTGTGTTATTATTTTAAACTTTTATTGTATTTTTTACAACTTTTATTTTTACATTTTTTACACTTTTTTTTACACTTTTCTTTAGTCCCACTAGGGGACTTGAAGGTCCAACTGTTTTATTGATGTTCTAATACATTGCACTACCTATGTAGTGCAATGTATTAGAACTGTCAGTTGTTCACTGACAGCAAGCCGATCAGGCTCCGCCTCCGGGCGGGGCCTAATCGGCTAACGTAATGGCAGATAGGAAGCCATTGTTAGGCATCCTGTTGCCATAGTAGCAGTCGCCAGCCTTGCCATCGCGTGGCAAGGCTGCCGATTGCATACAAACCACTTTGATGCAGCGATTGCATTGAATCGCTGCATTGAAGGGGTTAATGCCAGGAATCGGAGCTAGCTCCGGTTCCTGGCGATAGATCGGGGTGTCCGCTGTAACATACAGCGGACACCCACTGCTGATGACGCCGGCTCAGCTTCTGAACCGGAAGCTGAGCGGGCGCCATCTTGCCGATGGTACCGGAAGCCTCCTGGGCCCCGCCGACGACGGGGCATAGGAGGATTCCGTTACTGGCGGACCGGGAGGTAAGTATTACCCCTCCGATCGCATTTGCAGCCACCGGAAACCCAGCGATCACGTTGCTTTGTCGCCGGTGGCTATAAACTCCTCACATGCTGCGATCTCTATTGAACGCAGCATGTGAGGGGTTAATCGGTCGGATCGGAGGCTAGCTCCGGTCCTGGCCGATACCTCAGGGTGCCAGCTGTAACATACAGCTGTCACCCGGCGGTGATGTCGCTGGCTCAGCTCCTGAGCCAGCTTCATCTCCATCACGTACAGTTACGTGGAGATGCGGGAAAAGGCCATCTCCCATCACGTAACTGTACGTGAAAATGCGGGAAGGGGTTAAACATTGTTCTCATTTTTTATTTTATTTTTTTCACGAGTCAGAAAATATTATAAATTGGATTCTAATTTATAATATTTTCCATTGCTGGTCACTAGATGGAGCCATTCCCAAAATTGCAGCATTGCATGTGGTAAAGCAACCACATTGCTTTATGCTGCAAAATTGGGTAAAAATCCCTCGCTCTAGTGAGCTCTCAGAATCCCCCCCTCCTTTATCCTGGCTAGTGCCGGGAGAAACGAGGGGATTGAACGGTCTAACCTCCTACACTGTGTCGCCATTTTTTGAGCTAACACACAGTGTAGTAGGTTTACATACAGTTGTAAACACACACTGAAACACAAACATACATAGAAATCCCTTACCTGCTCCAGTCGCCGCCGCTCCCTCCGGTCCATGCGCTCCGTCTGCTGCCGCTGCTCCATGTGCACAAGTCCGGAAGCCGCGACCGGAAGTAGTAATATTACTGTCCGGCCGCGACTTCCGGTCCACAGGAAAATGGCGCCGGATGGCGCGCATTTCAAATTGAACTGTGTGGGAGCGGCGCATGCGCCGTTCCCACACAGCGGCGTACATGATAGTGGATGGAATGGGCCCTGTTCGCAGTCCCTATGGGACTGGAGCTGCTGTATTCCATGTCTGTATGTGTCGTTAATCGACACATACAGAAATGGAAAAAAAATGGCAGCCCCCATAGGGAAGAAAAAGTGTAAAAATAAAAAAAAGTAACACACAAATGAATCCAAACGTTTTTAATAAAGCACTAACATCTTTAACATATTAAAAAACATTTTTGTGGTGACACTGTTCCTTTAAGGATAAACATTTAAATGTCTTGGAATGTCCTAGTCAAAGGCCAGACCTCAATCCGATTGAGAATCGGTGGCATGACTTGAAGACTGCTGCAAACATCTAACTTGAAGGAGTTGTAGCAGTTTTGCCTGAAAGAATGGGCAATTATACCAGTATGTACATTTGCTAAGCCAATACAGACGTATCCTGAGAGACTTATGTCTGTAATTGCAGCAAAAGGTGACTCCCCAATGTATTGACTTTCAGGGGGTGAATACTTCTGCACATTAAAGTTCTCTGTTTTTTTTTACCTAAATTATTGTTTGTGTCACAGTAAAATAAATATTTTGCTCCTTCAGTGTGGAAGGTATGTTGTGCAAATCAAATGGTACAAACCCCCCCCAAAAAAGATAGGTATTACTTTAAAGTTGTAATACAACAGCACAGAAAAAAAAGTGAATACTGTCGTAAGGGACTGTATATAGAAGCTGCAGCAGCATGGAGGAGATAATACAGCAGTAATGAGCAGTGTAACTAAGAATCCAGCACTGGGGTGACATATAGAACTCTTACCAGAAGCTGCAGCATGTCTGTTTTTTGTGTCTCACCCTGCTCCTACTCTTCCTCCCCTCTCCATAGACTTTTATAGGCAGCATGTCTCTGTCTCTCTCTGCTCCCTCCTCCCCCTCCATAGATTTTGTTTTGTCAGGCTGTGAAGAGCCACCCCCAGCTTCTGTAGTTCCCCTGTATCTAGGGCAGGATTAAGCTTGACAACAGGGGGTGGATGACACATCAGGAAGGGACACCTAGTGGCAGCAACCACACACAGAATTTGCATGGAAAGAACAACTTAATTCTAACCCTAAGTAAATTAAAAAGTTGCGCTATCATTTATACTATTAGATTACCATAAATTGTTTGTAAAGTTAGTGTCCATTTAAGATTGCTTAAATTATTTATAACACCGGACCAATGTATAGTAGCAGTTTGACAGAGGAAGGATTTGCACTCTAGGTTTATTAGAAAATGTTTCTGCTTTCTACTAATTCCTAGGCCTGTTTTAAAACTCCTCAAATTCAGACAACTCCAAGTTATATGTATTATTGCAGTAAATATGTCTTGATGAAAATATTTTTAGGAATGTCATTTGAATACCTAATGCCAAGAGTATCTAGGCAGTACGCATGATAAAAACAATAATTTTTTTTGTTTTTTTTTTACATTGGAAGTCCATAGCATACTTTCGATGTATATGCACGTTATCCACACTAAACGTATGATCAAGAGCATAAGGTTATTTTAGTGCAAGGTACACTTTTCTTCGGTACCATATCTTTCTTGGCATTTCAAAATGACCATAATTAATATTCCCAGCCTTGGTGTGTGTTCTTTAAATGATTTCTAGGAACTGCTGTAACGAAAAGTCGTTTAAGGAAATATATTGCCTATATTTTCTTTTTACTCATTAAAAACCAGATACTGATAAAGATTATATTTATATTTGCCATGAGTGGTGCATTGTTAGTCTCTGATGTAAAGCTGTCCATAGACATAAGATAACGGTTCGTTGGTCAATCCTTTTTCCACTCGCCCATAAACATACCCGGTTATTTCTTGACAAGGCATGTTATTTTTATGAAGGGGAGATACATAGCGATGAACCTGCCAGCTGCTTCTGTTGGGGAGTCAATGGGATCAGTTCCTGTTTCTCCCATCTACATATGTTGGGGGACAATACAAATGTATAAGTGTCTAATTTTGTCTTACAAAAGCAGGGCATGTGTGAGTTGGCATTGAGTTTCTGTCTTCAGTTGGTTATACACAAACTAGGTATTTTTCTATGCATCCCCATTATGTTGACGGGATTTCCAGGCAAAATAACAGGAATTGAGAGCATTTTGTTTTACAACTTGTTTGTAGAGGAAAATAAGGGCAGAGTATATATCCATCCTCAGTCTGTTGGTCCTACTGTTGGCATAATGACCCATATATGGTGGAGCAGCTGCCTGGTGCTGTGGCACATTTTGGTCTGTATATAAAAGCTCACTCACCCAACATCTACAGGCATCGAACATAGTCCTCCTGCGGTGATTGGCGTCAGAGGACTACCCAACTCTGGAGGACTGGTATGGGGAAATGGCTCTGACACAGATGATGGAGGAGGTCATTGCTAATATACTGGGGTACCATTGAACCTTTTTTCAGTCATCCTCCACCTACCATACACTTATGTGCTAAGGATGTCTTGCACATGCTTTTTGGTCTTTACTCCTTTTCTATGGAGCTTCTCTTTAATATCATTGCAGCCTGATTTCACCCTTTTATTTGGACTTTTATTATCACTACCTGGATGAAACCTCCACGGTTTCCCACTCTTCTCTTTTCTTCCCTATTCTCCTTTTTCTTTTCTTTTGCTTGTTCTCTCTTACAGGTGTGCCTTTCGTTTTAGAACTACTGGAGTTTTCCCACACGTCCCTTATATGAAGATGACTGACTCTCGCAGTCCAAAGGCCTCGACTTCTTATCCCAGACATGGACTTCTTCAAGTTCTGTCCTCATGTTATCCTTACTGGCCACTGAGCTTGGGGCTCACCTGAACTGATGGCTACACCTGGACTTACCTAAGGATGCTTTATATTGTCTTATACTCCTGTCTTGTATTTTTTTTTCATGATATTTTTTTTTTCTTAGGCTCTGTCACCACATTATAAGTGCCCTATCTCCTACATAATATGATCGGCGCTGTAATGTAGATAACAGCAGTGGTTTTTATTTTGAAAAACAATCATTTTTGACCAAGTTATGAGCAATTTTAGATTTATGCTAAATTTTTCCTAATGCCCAACTGGGCGTTTTTTAACTTTTGACCAAGTGAGCGTTGTGAAGAGAAGTGTATGACGCTGACCAATCAGCGTCATATACTTCTCTCCATTCATGTCCATTTGTACTCGGCACAGCATGATGTCGCAAGACACTTTGGTAAAGTTTGTGTGGGACTTAATCGCTGAACAGCGTGATCTCGCTGTGCTGTCATTCATAGCTTGATCTCGCAAGATCACACTGTGCAACTATGAAGTCCTACACAAACTTTACCGAAGTGTCGGGAGTGTGAATAGACATCGCGTCCTGGCTGGAGGCAATGTCTATTCACTCTCAAGACACTTCTTCAGTAAAGTTAATGTGGGTGTATGTGACAGCACAGCGTGATCTCGTAAGATCACTATGTGCTGAGTACATGAATTGAGAGAAGTGTATGATGCTGATTGGTCAGTGTCATACACTTCTCTTCACAATGCCCACTTGGTGAAAAGTAAAAAAACGCCCAGTTGGTCATTAAGAAAGTAATTAGCATAAAGCTAAAATAGCTCATAACTTAGTCAAAAATGATCGTTTTTAAAAATAAAACACTTATCTACATTACAGCGCCGATCACATTATGTAGGAGATAGGCCATTAATAATAAAATGTGGTGACAGAGCCTCTTTAAGGTCAAAATTTTTTCTGCATTTTTTTTATTTTATGACCTTGTAATGTGAAAAATGTAATAGACGTTTGAATTTTCAAAAAAGAAAGGCAGAACAGGATTTTACCTTTTCAAGCTTTTGTTATCTAGGGGTAAGCCATGCCAGCCCCCCCCTTTACAAAAAACATGCATTCTTGGCCCAGCTAAATGGGCTTTCTTTATTTTATATATGTGTGTGTGTGTGTGTATATATATATATATATATATATATATATATATATATATATATATATATATATTAGTATGTACAGGAATCAGTTTATGCTAACCATTTTGGTTTTATTGGGGTTGCCCAGTTCATAGCTTACTTTGGAGCATAGTGACGTTTATAGTGGACAGATTACAGTAGACCTCAGCAAGTGAAGAGTATTCTTGCAGTGTTTCATTTAGTAGTACACCCAATAGAATTATCGGTTTACCTGGAATGTGAGCCTAATGGATGGCTGCCCGTCCACAATTTCCAGGACACACCCTGCTTGATCCCTAGGGTGTAGAGCTGCCTCTAATGATTTCGTTATTCCCTCTCTCCAAAAGCAAAAATAATTGACTATTTATGTATGTGAGTCATAGTAAATTATTATTTTTGTGTTTTTTTAAGTACTATAATAAAATAGGTCTCTAAATGGATTCTGAGCTAAAAATAACTTCGCTATTTTAAACATCTGCTCTTTATCCATGTAGTACAGTACTCTTTAAGGCAAATATGTAACGTTATATTGAATTCTTTTCTTCTTTCCATGTAGGCAAAAATGTTTTCTTTGTTTGCCACCATAGTTACATAGTTTGTACGGTTGAAAAAAGACACATGTCCATCAAGTTCAACCAAGGGATTGGAAAGGGGAAGTAAAAAATTTCTACACATAGCAGTTAATATTTTTTTGTTCTAGGAAATTATCTAAGCCTTTTTTAAAGCCATCTACTGTCCCTGCTGTGACAGCTCCTGCGGTAGGCTATTCCATAGATTCACAGTTCTCACTGTAAAGAAGCCTTGTCGCCTCTGCAGCTTGAACCTTTTTTTCTCCAGACGGAGGGAGTGCCCCCTTGTTTTTTGAGGGGGTTTTACATGGAACCATAGGGAACTCAATGTTGTAGAAGTTAGAGGCTCTGTCACCAGTTTAGAACTGCCCTATCTCCTACCTAATCTAATAGGCACTGTAATGTAGATAACTATTTTTCTTTTAAAGTTTAATTTTGACCAAGTTATGAACGTTTTAAGATTTATGCAAATTAGTTCTTAAGGCCCAACTGGGCGTTTTTTTTAACTTTTCACCAATAGGGCGTTGTAGAGAAAAGTGTATGACGCTGACCAGTCGGTGTCCTACACTTCATTCCAGCCCAGCTTGATCCACAGCACAGCTGTGACGTCTCTTCCTCCCGCAGGTCCTTCACCAAAGCAATGAAAGACTGAACAGACATTGCCTCCAGCCGTTCCAGAACGTTTATCCGAATCTACAGAGGCTGGAGGCGATGTCTGTTCAGTCTTCCATCGCTACAGTGACGGACTCGCGGGATGAATTGACATCACAGTGTGATCTTGCGAGATCACGCAGTGCTGTGGATCAAGCTGGGCTGGAATGAAGAGAAGTGTAGGATGCTGATTGGTCAGCTTCATCTACTTTTCTTTACAATGCTTACTTGGTGAAAAGAAAAAAAACGCCCAATATTTTTTTTATAGAAAATATAATTTGGGGTTTTTGAGAGTTGGATTTGAGGTTTGGACTCATCAATGTTTTAATAAAATTTGTCACAATGCTTTTTTTGTTTCATTATTTGAAACAATTTTCTGTCTGGTATCTTGTGGCTTTGGTTGTTACAGCACAGACTAAATTATTGTGGGCTGAATTCAGGCTAGTTCTAATATGTAGATTGTATGTGGCACAGATGCTGGCCGTGCATATTTGGCTCAGTTGATGACAGTGATCGCATACGTGGCAGGTGAGTCCATAGACAGACAGTGAGCTGTATTTAGTTTTCAGTTACGATGTCATTACTCATTTTGTAAGGGCATCAACTCTTGCCCTTTCGCACTTCTGTCAGTCGTTCAAAACACTGGCCCTCTCTAAAGTGAGTTTACGTTTTCTTAATACAGCAATTCATTCCTTGCATTTTCTTTTTGGTGTGGTTTCCTCCAGGAACTGTTCCTCAAGTGCATGTATCACAGACAGAATATTTAACAGATAACAAGCAATGACTCTATGGCTTATGTGCTGGAAACCAGAAACCTAGTTTTCACATATGTGGCCAACCTTAGGCGTCCTGCACATGACCGCAATTCTGTGGCCGTATACTATCCGCAATTGTGGATAGTATAGAATGCATGCTTTCCTATGGGCCAATGCACACGTACATTGCCCGGACCGCAAACGAAATAGGACATGTCATTATACAATCTGCATTTGCGGTCCGGGCTCATTGAAATCAATGCACATCTTCTGTGTGCACGGTGCATGATTGCGGACGGCCCACGTTTGACACTCCGCAGCCTGTCCTTGTAATCCCGAATCGTGCATACAGCTACTGGGCAGGGGTCCTAAGGCCTCATTCACACGAATGAGTTTTTGCTTCTTCAAAAATGCGGCTGAATTGCGGACCCATTCATCTCTTCCACAGTCCGTGCATTGGCCGGGAGCCCGGACCGCAAAAAAAAAATTGGACAAGTCCTTTTACGTGCCGCATTTGCGGTCCGGGTAAATAAGTCAATGCACCTCTTGTATGTGCATTGTCCATGATTGCGGATGACACTCCGCTGCTGTCCATGCCGTGATCAGACCGTGCACACGGCTACGGCTATATGCGTGAGGACTTAGGGTATGTTCACACGGCCTATTTACGGACGTAATTCGGGCGTTTTTGCCCCGAATTACGTCTGAAAATAGCGCCTCAATAGCGCTGACAAACATCTGCCCATTGAAAGCAATGGGCAGACGTTTGTCTGTTCACACGAGGCGTATATTTACGCGCCGCTGTCAAATGACGGCGCGTAAATAGACGCCCGCGTAGAAGAAGTGACCTGTCACTACTTTGGCCGTATTTGGAGCCGTTATTCATTGACTCCAATGAATAGCAGCGCTAATTACGGCCGTAATTGACGCGGCGTTCAAGCGCCTGCATATGCCGGTACCGCTGAAATTACGGGTTTGTTTTCAGGCTGAAACATCCCCGTAATTTCAGCCGTTACGGACCCCCGCCGTGTGAACATACCCTTAGGCCCCATGCACACGACGGTGCCCGCAATCACGGCCCGCGATTGCGGGCACGGCCGGCTGCCGGCAGACAGACGCATTTTCGGGCCGTGCTCCCATACAAAGTATGGGAGCACAGCCTGCAAAATGCCAAAGAACGGACATGTTCCATAATTCCCGGAACATTTCCACAGCACGGACACCCTTCCGTAGTGCTACGGAAAGGTTTCTGCGTTCAATGAAAGTGAATGGGTCCGTTTTTGCGGATCGCAATTGCGGTCCGCAAAAATGGAGGTTGTTTAAGGTCGTGTGCATGGGGCCTTACTATACTTTTTGTGTGACATGCACAAAAAGCCTTAAATATAACTGCCAATGTTAATAGAAATGTATTATAGACTGCAACTGAAATGGTTGAAAATGTGGCCAAAGATTAAGGCCTCGTTTACACGAGCGTGATATACGTCCATGCGACGCGCGTGGCTTTCACGCGTGTCGTACGGACCTATGTAAGTCTATGGGGGCAGTGCAGACAATCCGTGAGTTTTGCTCAGCGTGAGTCCGCTGAAAAAAAAACTCCCGACATGTCCTATATTTGTGTGATGTTCGCGCATCACGCACCCATTGAAGTCAATGGGTGCGTGAAAATCACGCAGGTCACACGGAAGCACTTCAGTGCGAACAGCGTGATTCGCGCAACAGCTGTCAAACTCTGAATGTAAACAGAAAAGCACCACGTGCTTTTCTGTTTAAAAACATCCAAACGGAGTGTCATAATGATGGCGGCTGCACGAAAATCTCGCAGCCGCGCATCATACACTGATGACACAAGGAGCTGTTAAGTGCCTTTTGCGCACGCAAAACGCAGCGTTTTTTGTGTGCGCAAAACGCACTCGCTCGTGTAGACCAGGCCGAAGTATGCGATATCCACAGTCCTAAAGAGGTTGGCCACTTTACAAAAAATACACAGGTGATAGTTTTCTTAAACTTCTTGACTTTATTTGCAATTCACTGCCGTTTAACCAGGGACATAAGCCAGGCTTCATTATTACAGCTGTATCTGCCTTCTGCCCGCGGCTTCTGCCGTACTATGATGAAGCACGTGACTAGACCCATCACTCTACATTCGCCATTGTAACACAGTGCACCTACACTATTTCCAAGATGCACTGTTACCATAGAGAAGGCAGTGACGGATTTAGTTACATGCTCCTCCATTCTTGGCCATATTATGGCCGCCTCCAACCCCTCCACTCGATCGCAAGATATTGATGGTTGCAATGGCAGTCTGGGGTGTTAATGAAGGTCCGCCAAGAATGCAGTCACACGCGACAGTTTCTGTTGCACAAATTTTCAGTAACTGAAAATGAGTTCCATTCATCTGAATGGAAGTAACCGACTTTAATGCACGTGCTGCAGAAACCTCTCCATTCAGATGGAGGGCTTGTCCACACGTAACGGAATTTCTGCAGAAAATTTTGGCAGCAATTCCGTTTAAAGTAGCAGACATAGAAAAAATAGGCACCGCAGTTCAATTTCGAGTCGGATATTTTACGCAGCGTGTGGATGAGATTTGTTTAATCTCACCCACTTTGCTGTTACTGTATTCTGCTGCGTATTTTCTGTCCGCGATTCCGGACCGGAAATACGCAGCAAAGCACCTTCCGCTATGTGAATTTCTGCAACAAAATCTGCCGTGTGTGATTCAACATTCAGTTAGAGGCAGGGCTTAATAGGAGACATAGAACAATACACTGCTATACATAAGTATTGCAGCATATTGTATTAGCAATCAAACAATCTCTTATCTAAGTCCCTAGGGGGACTGTAAAAAAACAAAAAAGTTGACTTTTTACTGTACAAAAAGTCAAAATATTAAAAGTTTAAAAAACATTTTCTCGTTTCCCACATAAAATATTGTAAAAAAAAATACCTAATTGTTTTCACTGCGTCCGTTCTAATTGTCCAAAGAAAACAATCTTTACGTTTAATCACATTTCCTCACTTATTTATGATATGGGGTTGCATATGTCGGATAAAGGGATCAGGCCACGGAAAAAGAGTGGTAAAAGCTTTTCTTTAGGAAATGCATATTAAAGAGGCTCTGTCACCAGATTTTGCAACCCCTATCTGCTTTTGCAGCAGATAGGCGCTGCAATGTAGATTACAGTAACGTTTTTATTTTTAAAAAACAAGCATTTTTGGCCAAGTTATGACCATTTTCGTATTTATGCAAATGAGGCTTGCAAAAGTCCAACTGGGCGTGTTTAAAGTAAAAGTACAACTGGGCGTGTATTATGTGCGTACATCGGGGCGTGTTTACTTCTTTTACTAGCTGGGTGCTCTGAAGAGAAGTATCATCCACTTCTCTTCACAACACCCAGCTTCTGGCAGATCACGCTGTGACGTCACTTCCTGCCCCAGGTCCTGCATCGTGTCAGACGAGCGAGGACACATCGACACCAGAGGCTACAGATGATTCTGCAGCAGCATCGACGTTTGCAGGTAAGTCGATGTAGCTACTTACCTGCAAATGCTGATGCTGCTGCAGAATCAACTGTAGCCTCTGGTGCCGATGTGTCCGACACGATGCAGGACCTGGGGAAGTGACGTCACAGATCTGCACTGGCAGAAGCTGGGCGTTCTGAAGAGAAGTGGATGATACTTCTCATCAGAAAGCCCAGCTAGTAAAAGTAGTAAAAACGCCCCGATGTACGCACATAATACACGCCCAGTTGTACTTTTACTTTTCAACACGCCCAGTTGTACTTTTGCAAGCCTCATTTGCATAAATATGAAAATGGTCATAACTTGGCCAAAAATGCTCGTTTTTAAAAAATAAAAACGTTACTGTAATCTACATTGCAGCGCCTATCTGCTGCAATAGCAGATAGGGGTTGCAAAATCTGGTGACAGAGCCTCTTTAACTCAATCACAATGCAGGCAAACTGTCCAGATCTCAATCCAACAAAGTTTATGGTGGAAATAAAAATAAAAAATGGTCTGGCAAGGTTCCATCCTGCAAAGCTGATCTGTCAACATCTTCCAAAAAGTTGTACCCAGCTTAATGTAGAGCAGAGTTTCCCAAACTTTTCAGGCTCGAGGCACCCCTGGGAAATTAAATGTCTTTAGGGCACCCCTACAAAAAATTGTTTATAACAAGACACTCTTGGGGGATGTTTACACAGCGTTTTTTGGAAGACCGAGAAATAATCTGCCTCGAAATTCCTTTGAGAAGTTTGAGGCAGATTATGAATTGACAGCGGCGTTTGACATTTTTTCTTCACGCTTTTTTGCAGTGTTTTTTGCTCACAAGCCGTTGAAGCTAATGAAAAAAACACAGGCAAAAAAGCACTCCAAACGAACGCCGCAGTTTTTTTTTTTCTGCATCCTATTCTTTTCAATGGGAGGTCAGAGGTGGAAACCACTCAAAGACCATCAGCCGCCCACTCACAGTAAAATGACCATCACAGACAGTGTGCTTACTCCTGGGGAAGGAATAAATAAGGAGGTATAATAGGAGAGGACTACAAAAACTCACTGCATGTCCAGGCTGTTATGGGATATCTGAGGACATTACAAAGAGGAGGTATAAGCAGACAGAACTACAACTTCCAGCATGTCCAGACTTATGTAATATCAGAAGACATTACATGGAGGAATATAAGAGGAGAGAACTACAACTCCCAGCATTCGCCTGGCTCTAGTTCTCACACAATTGCTGAAAAACGATATAAGAAATACTTACCCTGTCCAGGTCCGCAGCATTGGCTCCTCTCCCTCAGTCAGGTCTTCTAGTCGGAAGTGGAGGGTGGTATTTGTAGCAGACGTGCATGCGTGCAACATGTCTGCTACAAGGATAGTTGGAGTAAGCGTCGGGGGCGGTGCTTATAGCAGACCTGCGTATGTCACGTCTGCTTCCCAAAAAAAAGTATTATTATTTTATTTTTGCTGTCACGGCACCCCAGGATTCCGCGGTACCCAGGTTGGGAACCACTGATGTAGAATATGGTTTATCATTAGTAAATTCCATGACTCCGACTTCAGGCCGTCCTAAATACCCTACGGAGGAATAAAGTGTGAATTAAGATTTTTTTAATTTTTTCTTTTAATGTTTTTTTTTCGGACTGGAAAAAAATATTACCATTAATTAAAATTTTATTTGTTTGAGGTATGTTTCACGAAGTCAGAATGTTGAGCTATTAAACATTATTTTCTCTTAAAATAAGAATTGTGCATATAGGATTGGCAAGTGAAGCAGCTTGCTGTACACTTTCCTCACACCAAAGGGTCTTCCATAACCCGTTAGCATGCTGTTATGTCGCACTGCATTATATATGGGTTTTTGTGTTTGTTTGTTTTTTAAATATTTATAGGAATTATGTTTGTTTAGTAGAGTGTTGCTTGGATCAAGATGTGACCTCCATGGGGTATTCACAGGGGCGGATTGTCATTAGGGCATTGTGGACAAGTGCCCGAGGTTGCAAGGGGGCCCAGTTCTCCCAAACCGGTTTTTAAAATGACATCCGGTTCGGAGAAAAGGGGTGAAGCGGGACCTTGCACCCAATTGTGTCCGCGTCCTCGGGATATATTCAGCGGTGCAGTATATGGTGCTATTATATTAATGGGCACAGTGTATGGTGCTATTCTATTCAGGGGGCAGTGTACGGTACGATTATATTCAGGGGCACAGTGTATACTGCTATTGTATTCAGGGCCACAGTGTATGTTGCTATTATATTCAGGGGCACCGTGTATGGTGCTATTATATTCAGGGGCGAAGTGTATGGTACTATTCTATTCAGGAGCATAGAGTGTGCCACCATGAGAATTTTATCTTCGTTTATTGGTGCACAAATGTTGGAAAAGTGAGGAGCCGAAGACATCTGATTGGAAAACTCAGCAGTAGAGATGAGTGAACTTCTGAAAAGTTTGGTTCGGCTAGTTCGCCGAATTTCACGAAAAAGTTCGATTCGGACCGAACTAGTTCTGACCGAACCTGTAATTTCCGAGCATGGTACTGTCCAGGGTGCTGAAAGAGTTAATGGGCTGCACTAACTCTTTCAGCAACCTTGACAGTACCATGCTCGGCGCGCGGAAAATACAATTTTAATGTAATAAAAAAAAAAATACGTTCATACTTCATTCCTCCTGTCCGGCCTCCAGCGATGACGTTTCATCCATGTCGCCGCTCGCTGCAGCCAATCACAGGCTGTAGTGGCGGTCACGCACGTCACGTGACCGCCTCTGCAGCCAATGACAGGCTGCCGCGGCCTCTGCAGCCAATCACACGCTCCTCTCCTGAAATATTCTGTGCTGCTGTGAATTCTGCTCTTACCATTACGTAGCTCTCAGTCTGTTACCTCTCCTCCACTCCTGTCCTCAATAACACCTTCACATGATTGGCAAGTCACCACCCCGCACAAGATCCGCACGCTCATCTCCTGAAATACTCTGTGCTGCCTTAAACTCTTTGGACAGGTCAGGATCCTGTTTCTTTTAAATGCTGTCCACAGAGTTTAAGGCAGCACAGAGTATTTCAGGAGATGAGCGTGCGGATCTTGTGCGGGGTGGTGACTTGCCAATCGTGTGAAGGTGTTATTGAGGACAGTAGTGGAGGAGAGGTAACAGACTGAGAGCTACGTAATGGTAAGAGCAGAGTTCACAGCAGCACAGAATCTGCACGCTCCTCTCCTGAAATATTCTGTGCTGCTGTGAACTCTGCCCTTACCATTACGTAGCTCTCAGCCACATGATTGGCAAGTCACCACCCCGCACAAGATCCGCACGCTCATCTCCTGAAATACTCTGTGCTGCCTTAAACTTTGTGGACAGGTCAGGATCCTGTTTCTTTTAAATGCTGCTGGGGAACCCGCTCGATCCACTATATAAGGCTGCGCCTCCATCCTCTTCTGCCCCAGTCACTTATTCCCAAGCACTGTAGAGCAGCCTTATATAGTGGATCGAGCGGGTTCCCCAGCAGCATTTAAAAGAAACAGGATCCTGACCTGTCCACAGAGTTTAAGGCAGCACAGAGTATTTCAGGAGAGGAGCACGGCCGGCCACGGGCAGCTGGTCGTTTTTCCGAGCCGTGCTCCCATTATAAAGTATAGGAGTACGGCCCGTAAATTAAAAGAATAGAACATGTTCTATCTTTTTAACGGCACGGGCACCTTCCCGTGAGAAAACGGGAAGGTACCCGTGGCTAACAGAAGTCTATGGGCACGCTATTTCGGGTCGTAATTACGACCCGTAATAACGGGTGTTTTTACGGTCGTGTGCATGAGGCCCCGTAATGACGGGTGGCTACATGTGTGCACCCGTCATTACGGCAGCGTTGCTAGGCGACGTCCGTAAATAGTCACTGTCCTGGGTGCTGAAAGAGTTAACTGATCGGCAGTAACTGTTTCAGCACCCTGGACAGTGAATTCCGATCAGAATATAGAGTAACCTGTAAAAAAAAAAAAAGAAAAGACGTTCATACTTACCGAGAACTTTCTGCTTCCTCCAGTCCGGTCTCCCGGCCATTGCCTTGGTGACGCGTCCCTCTCGACATCCGGCCCGACATTCCTGGATGACGTTACAGCCCATGTGACTGCTGCAGCCAATCACAGGCTGCCGCGGCCTCTGCAGCCAATCACAGGCTGCCGCGTCAGGAAAGAAGGTCGGACTGGAGGAAGAAGAGGGACTCGTCACCAAGACAACGACCGGGTATGTATGAAATGCTTTTTATTTTATTTTTAATCAGCAGCCTCTTTTCTCTATCAGTGATTGATAGAGACAAGTGGCTGTCGATTTTGTATAATATTTTTGACCGGGTTTGGTCAAAACGTGTTCGGCCGAACCCGGTGAAGTTCGGATTCGCTGCGAACCGAACTTTTCCCGATGTTCGGACCGAAACCTGGTTCGGTTGTCCCGGTTCGCTCATCTCTACTCAGCAGAAATGGGCTGCGACCGGGATAAGTCATCGGAGGTCTGGACTGGATGGAGAAGAAAATAGGAAACTAATCTGGGAAGATGTCACCCGTGAGTCACTTAATATAAATGTTTATTCTCCCTGTGACTGGACAGTACTGTAGTCACGGTATGATCTGCAGCGAGATGATGGATGGTAGCATTCTTTTTTTTTTTTTTTTTGTGAAACAGCAACTCCCAGAATATTCTTACCTTTGTTCAGGCTATACCGGGAGATGTAGTTTTGTAGTACAAACTTATATGGCAGCGGTTAAATTTAATTTGCAAATGATCTCTGTACTGAGCTGTATTTGTGCAGGAGCTGTATATATGTACTGAGCTTAGCTCTGGTGCTGTATATATTGTACTGAGCTGGTTTCTAGTGCTGTATATATTTTACCTTAAGGTAAAAGTAGATGTTAAATATAGTACTTTTAAATGCCAATAAAAACGAACTATTGTCTTCAGAGTTTGGAGGGGGGCGGGCACACTTTGCAAACTGCGTGGTGCCCGGTGTATCCTTAATTCGCCTCTGGGTATTCACGTCTTAGACATTTATAGCATATCCACAGAATTTGCCATAAATGTCTGATAGATGCGTGTCCCAGCTCTGGGGCCTGCCTGCACCTATCTAGAGAATGGTGGTCCCAATACACTGTCTGGATCGTAATTTAAATGCATATTACTAAACTTGTTTTCAATACAATGAGCCCTGACTATTATTGCCTACTATTGACAGTTAAAATAATACACTGCTATACAGAAGCCATCCAACATTGCGTGTTCAAATCCCCTAGTCGCATGTTCAAGTTACCTAGTGGGATTAAAAAGTAAATTTAATAATTAAAATTAATTTAATAGAATTTTTAATGAAAGAAAAAAACTTTTACTAGGGCTGGGCAATTATGACCTAATTCAAAATCACGATTAATTGAACATGTAACCTTGATTACGATTATTGAATGATTATTTAGGCCACAACCCTTTTTGCATGCCACGCCCCCTATTTGCATGCTACGCTATTGAATTAATATTTATCCCCTGAGCCTGCTGTATAATACTAGTATACAGAAGGTTTAGAGCCAGGGGTTATACATACAGCATATATATTATACAGCAGGCAGGCTCAGGGAGTACATATATTATATACAGTAGTATACCATTCCACTAACGCTTGGCTGAGGCATCTGCGTCCGCGTCTTCCTGACTGGTGTGTTCTTAATCTTTGAGGTCTTTCTACACAGCGTCTTTTCAGCATCAAGAAACGTACACAAACATTGAAGAGTAGCAATTTATAAGAGAGGAATCACAGGCCTGTTTCACATACTGTATGTCCCAAGAGGTGGTCAGGCCGGTGCGCAATGTCAGCTGCCTCTCTGCTGTGGTCGCCGCTAACACCCGCGCCGCTTTCGGACAGTCCCCACACTTTCTGCTTTGTTCCGGGGTGGGGGGTGAGCGGCGACGGCAGCAGAGAGAAGGCGAACGGAGCAGAACGTATGGGGACAGTCTTGGGGGGGGGGGGGGGATGCACGGCGACGGCTGACCAAAACAAAACGTACTAGCTGTAAATAGTGCAGCGACTGCACTGTACCGTGAGCTGCTCGTGTGGGGAACCACTCTTGGCTCATGCAGGGTCCACCGGCTGATTTGATGGGTCCGCTTGTGCCTCAGCAGCCAGCCTGAACATGCTGTAACTGATAATCCCTGCACTCCAGGCAGCCATACCTTCGGCGTTCCAGAGGAGTATCGCCTGCTGTCAGATTGAGCCTGCTCTGCCATTGGCTATCCCAAACGTCCATAATTGTATGCTGTCCAATCAGAATCGCTGATATGTTAATCGCATATCAGCGCTTCTGATTGGATAGCATACAGTAAGGCCTTATTCACACGAACGTGTATTACGTCCGTGATACGCGCATGAAAATCACGTGCGTTGCATGGACCTATGTTAGTGAATGGGGCTTTTCAGACAGTCCATGATTTTCACGCAGCGTATGTCCGCTGCGTAAAACTCACAATATGTCCTATACTTGGCTGTTTTTCACGCATCATGCACCCATTGAAGTCAATAGGTGCGTGAAAATCGCGCACGGAAGCACTTCCGTGTGACGTGCGTCATTCGCGCAACAATAGATAAAGAAATTAAGGAAAAAAATAAAAGCACATCCTCATTTCTTTTTCTAAACTTAAAAACCGCATGTCATAAGCATGGCATATGTGTGAAAATCGGGCAGCCACGAAGCACATACTGATGACACACGGAACTGCAACACGCAAAAAACGCAGCATTTTTTTGCGCGTGCAAAACGCACACGTTCGTGTGAATAAGGCCTAACTGACGGCAGAGGCTAGGCTGCATGTAATGGTCAAACCGAAAAAAACTAAATGTGAAGATGACGTCTGTTATCTACCCATTTTTTTTTTTTTAAATAACGAAAAAAATAAAAAGTAGACACAATTGGTAGCCATAATAGTCCGAATTATTACAATAGAACATTTATCCCACATGGTGAAAGGCATAAAAAAAATTAAAAAAACCAGTAAAGACTACAGCTAACCCGACAAAAAACAAGCTCACACCGTTCCATTGATTGAAAATTAAATCTAAAAGTTCTTCGTTTCGCGTTACTATATTCTATTTCTTTTTAACAATTCTTTTTTTTTTTTTTAAATAGTAGCACATCATTAAAAAAAAAAAAAAAAACAATATCAATTTGACATTGTCATAGTTTTGATCCGCACAATGAAGTTAACATGTAGTTTTTTTCCATGCAGTAAAAATCAAACACAAAAATGGCGGAAAAACAGTATTCTCTTTAATTCCATGCTGCATAAACAACGTCCTGATACTAAACGGCGTCCGTACCCAGAGCTGAAGAGGACCCGACTCAGGAGCAAGGAGGGGAAGTATATGGAAGACTCTATCCCGTATCCTGCCGCTGTCGCACATCTGTGTCTTGCTTCCCAGCCTTTTTGACACCTGTCTTGCTGCCGCCTCCCCTGTGGCACCATTAGCACCCAGTGCTTTGGGGCGTCCGGGTACCATGGTAACCATACAACGCTGTACTCTGTGTGCTTCTGCTTAGCACAGAAATGGTTTCCAATTACTTTACAGTGCCTTTGTAGTGAATGGGGGTTACGACTGCAGTCTTCGAGAACCGAAAATCCTTATGTCTGGGGGAGCAGCGCAGCCCTTTTGATTCTAGTGATCTGTGGGGGTTATAAAGAATTAGACCCTACCTATGACATTTTCTGATATCTTTGTTTAAAGGTGAAACTCTTTTCACTCATTTCATACGGTGCAGAGGATTTCCTGTATTGCTCAACTGTCTTTCCTGTAGCTTATTTGACACAATGCTGACCACAATGAGAGAGATGTATTCGTTGTCACCAAAGATGCAGAATTCTTTTTAACGTTTTTCGTCTTTGCAGTCTGAAAGCCATAATTATTTTGTTTTTCCGATGACCTATCTGTATCACGGCTTGTTTTTTGCAGAATAAGGGTATGTTCACACGGCGGGGGTCCGTAACGGCTGAAATTACGGGGATGTTTCAGCCTGAAAACATCCCCGTAATTTCAGCCGTACCGGCATGTGCAGGCGCTTGAACGCCGCGTCAATTACGGCCGTAATTAGCGCTGCTATTCATTGGAGTCAATGAATAACGGCTCTAATTACGGCCAAAGAAGTGACAGGTCACTTCTTCTACGCGGGCGTCTATTTACGCACCGTCATTTGACAGCGGCGCGTAAATATACGCCTCGTGTGAACAGACAAACGTCTGCCCATTGCTTTCAATGGGCAGATGTTTGTCAGCGCTATTGAGGTGCTATTTTCGGGCGTAATTCGGGGCAAAAACGCCCGAATTACGTCCGTAAATAGGCCGTGTGAACATACCCTTAGTTGTATTCTTGTATAAATTAGATTTTTATTTATTTGGTTCGGTTAAGTCCCACTTAGGGACTTGACCATGTCATTCTAGGATTACGTCTATAATACGCTGCAATACTTCAGTGATGTAGTGTTTTCTGCCTGTCCGTTTTACCGTGACCGGCAGCCTATTCGGCCTCCGGCTGAACTCCGCTGCGGATGGTGCGCAATCCCTGTGCCGTAATAGTACAACTACCCGCTCGCCACATCGTACTATTGCCATGTGGTACAGGAAGGGGTTAAACACTCAACCTACAACATGATTGTTCATGATTTTTATGTATGCATCTCTCCTAGCCGATGCCGGCCGTTACAATGGGGTGTTGGCTGTAATATACAGCTGACACTCTGGGTATAGACCGGGCTCAGCCCATGAGCCCGCTCGATACTGCCCTTTTCCGGGCTTGACGTTCAGTTACGTCAAATGTCTGGAATGGGTTAATGTTTTTTTTTTTTGTTTAGCAGGTATGGGAGGTAAAAGGTTTAATAATGCTCCTCCGGATTGTGTGAAGAGTGCATTGTTGCTGGTGTTTGTTTGAGTTTATGAAGAATAGAATATGCATGTCTAATATGCGATTACTTATTCAGCAAGACTCTTGTCTAATTCAAGTTGTGAAATAACAATAGAAAATGACATTCCAGCAGTCCCACCAATGAGCATAAAGTGTTTGTTTATTTGTATCTCGTGGTTCGCGTCTTTGTCTTGTCTGTCTCCTGGAGACTGCAGCTTTTTGTTTAATAGACATTAAGACTTCTCTACTCTTATGACCCGGACCTCCAAATACATATAAAGCGCATAAATAATGGCTGTGAGTAATAAAACCATACCTAGTAGAATACATTGGAAGGCACATCGCTTTTTGCCCTTTGTTTAGCGTGTACATCAGAAAAACTCCCAGCGTACATGATAAATTGAAGAGGATGGAAAAGCGCAGTAGACTTTCTGATGGATTCCAACGTATAACTCCTGAGATACTGCTGTCAATAGCGAGTGGGCCTCCTCTCTCATCTGTTTGTTTTTCTTAAAAAAAAAAAAAAAACAAAACAAAAAAAATATATATATTTTTTTTTCTTGTCCAGATCACTGGAATGCACTGTAAATAGTTTATTTTCTTATGATCCGACCATCTGTCTACCCACAAAGTATGTACAGCCAAAATAACAGACTACTTTTCTTTCTTTCACTATCTTTTTACTTGTAAAACACCGAACATCAACCATTCAGTCTTTTCCTCGTTTGGCAGCAGGAGAGCTTGTTTGTTTAGGATCCGCTGTGGCATCTGCCTCGTAATTCTCTGTAATAATTCAAGAGGCAGATGAAGCTATCGGTTGTTAATCCGGTCTTGACTTGATGATCTAGGACTTGCCTTTACACTGTCATATGCCGCTGTCATTATAGTCTAAATAATGTCACTGCCGGCTTTAAGCTAGGTATAGGTCAAATCTTTTTCATTAAATGCCGTAAAGTGGCAAATGGCTGATGCATTCTGAACTGTGCGGAATGATAATCTAATACCAACGCAGAGTCACTGGACGATGAATGTGAGATGATGGGAAGACATGTGCAGTTCAGATTAACACGTATTCACTTTCGCTCACACACAGAACGGCACAATTCGGCACCCAGTCTAGCAATCCTGCTTTATCCATAATTAATCCAGGTTTTTTTTCCTGTATTGGTTTTGTAGATTGTTGGATTTCTTGCCTGGTGATTCCTATTGGGCTAGATTCACACAAACGTTTCCGTTTTGCGTCTGCAAAAAACACAGCGTTTTTCCTGCGTTGCAGTTTCATGTGCCATCGGTGGTGTTCCGTGTGACATCAGTTTTTCATGTCCGTGTTAGCGCACATTTTTTTTAATTTTATTTTTTTCAGCGTTTCTTTAGCAACTGGGGCATGAATCACAGACTGCACACAGAAGACGTCCGTGTGCTGTCCATGATTTTTAGGCACCCATTGACTTCAGTGGCTGCGTGTTCCAGAAATCCGCACCAAAATAGAACATGCAGTGAGTTTTATGGAAACACGCTGCGTGGTAAGTCACGCATGTCCGAATAGCCCCATTGAAATTTATAGGTCCGTGGGCTGTCCGTTGTTTTAACGGACAGCACACGGGCGTATACAACGTTTGTGAATCAGGCCTTACTCTATTAAAATCCGTTAGTCTAGCATCAACTCTAAGGCTGGGTTCCCACCGTGCAGATTTTGCGTGCGTTTTTACACCAAAACCAGGAACGGAACCTAAACCGAAGAAATATATAACAAAACCAATTCTGGTTTTGGCTTTCAAAATTCAGGCGAAATCTGCAGCAAATCTTCACTGTGTAAAGCCAGCCTAAAGACAGCCGTACACATTTGATAAAAGTTGCCTGAACATGCCGATAAGAGACGGCATATTACACTCTGCTTCTCCTGTTCGATAGTGTTGGTGTTGACTTGACTCATGTCTGATGCCTGGGGTGGACATCGACCCTTCATAACCCTAACCACATCTTTTAGAGGTGTGAGGATTTTGAAGATTGGAAAAAGTAAGAACTACTACTTCTTGTACCACAGATTTGCACTGGAGGGTGAAGTTTGCACTACAGAAGGTGGCATAAACGTGACTTGTGACCCATGTAGGGTGTGTAGCATGCGTTCAGAAAATTAGCTTTATATTGTGTACTGTTATCATAGAGATAAGTTACATATACAATGCTGCCCAGATGCTATAATGTCAGTGCATTGAGCCTCTGGCATTATTGGGGGTCTGAGTTCATAGCCGACCCAAAGACAACATCTGCATGCAGTTTATATTTTACCCCCATGTTGGTATGCCCCCCCCCCCCTGTACTTGCCATCCAATCCGTACTGATTTGATGGATTCCTATTGAATTAGACTCCTATGAAATTTGCCATAGTGTATATGTCTGTTTTGAGACCGGGAATTTACTTTGTAATCCCTCACATGGTTCCCTAAAACAATCTCTCTGTACAGGGCTGCAGAACATCTTGCCGCTATGTAAACCGCATGAAATAAATACTGTATATAATAATAGGGCTGCACACACTGATGCCAGCCGGGTCGAGGCAGATGAACTAGCTACGGGACAGACCAATTGGCAGCAGTCTGTATATATTATGTACATGCTGCTGCTTAGTAACCATATGACTTTTTTTTGTCTCTGAGGGTATGTTCACATGGCCTATTTTCTGGCGTTTTTCGGGCCGTAAACGCCCGAAAAACGGAATAATCGGAGGCAGAACGCCTCCAAACATCTGCCCATTGATTTCAAAGGGAAAAACGGCGTTCTGTTCCGACAGGCCGTTTTTTTACGCGCCCGTTTTGAAAAACTGCTGCGTAAAAAAAACGATTGCGAAAAAAGTGCAGGTCACTTCTTGGGACGTTTTTGGAGCCGTTTTTCATTGACACTATAGAAAACGGCTCCAAAAACGGCCGTGAAAAACGCGAGTGGCTTAAAATTCGTCTGAAAATCAGGAGCGGTTTTCCCCTGAAAACCGCTCCGTATTTTCAGACTTTGAGTTTGCGTGTGAACATACCCTTGAGCTTGGGGGCTACATTACGAAATAGAGGTATGACTGATATCAATTAAAAGTTAAATGTACTAATGTATTTATTTACAGCCAATGACTAAGTAAAACATATGGAACAGCCAAGACAGTGTAAAAATAAAGTACATTTTATATTTTTCTAGTGCAAATCTAGTTAGATAGCGCTGGCCACAGGATATGCCATACGTTTCTATAGGGACAATGAGGGTCCCCTGACTTCCTGTACTCAAGTAGAGGTAACGGCATATTTAGGGGGAGACTGAATGGAGAGAGAGCTTATGTTTGTGGCTCCCTCCATTGTAGCCTATAGGAATTAGGAAAACAGCCATTCTAGCCTGGGATGGGCGATACACATTTATGGCCTATCCACAGACCTTAAGGCCAGGATCACACACACGCTGTTTTTGGGGCAGCTTTTGGCTCCGTTTTTTTATACATAGTTACATAGTTAGTACGGCTGAAAAAAGACACATGTCCATCAAGTATACCAAAGCTAGAAGTGTATCCAAATGGAAGAAAAAGCTATAAAAAAAAGGAGTGATGCATCTCCTTTCTTTTGTGTCCACTCCTGTGTTTGGCTCAAAAGAAAAACTAAGCCAAAAACTGCATCAAAACTGTGCGTGTGATCTTGGCCTATATGTCTAAAAGTGAGTCCACTTAATTAATCCAAACCTTGGTTATAATTTCAAGACGATACTATGTTATCATCCTGAGTTCCCAGAGCTAGTGCATACAGCAGACTAAGGCTTCGTTCACATCTGCACCATGGTGACATTCCGTCTGAGTTTTCCGTCGGAACGGGAACTTGACCGGCACAAACGGAAACCATAGATTTCCGTTTCCATCACCATTGATTTAATTGTTGATGCCAATGGTTTCCGTTTGTCTCCATTGTGCAAGTGTTCCGTCGTTTTGATGGAATCCATAGCGTAGTCTACTACACTATTGATTCCGTCAAAACGACGGAATGGAGCCCTGACGCAGATGTGAACGAAGCCTATTGCCCACACAAGGGGGTCGATAGTCAAGATCTGCATAAAAGGGCCTGTGAGTTCCATGTATTTCCTGATCCACATTGTGTGTGTGTATGTATGTATACACATGCTGAATTAAATCTGCATTCTATATACTGTACATAGAATATAGATACGTGATTAAGTGTCCCTTTTTCCCTGTTAACCCCTTAACAACGAGCAATGGCTATTTATATCAGTCACTAGAGGGTGCTAGTTCCTGCATCGTGACCGATATATCAGTCACTCGGATCTTGTGGGTACTTTCTCTACCCACGTGATCAGCGTCAGGACCACGGCTGTTATACAGTCGACCGCAGCTTCTAAGGTGTTTTGACCGAGTGAGGTGGGCTAGCTCTGTTAGACCATTGGTGCCCCGCGACACTATCGTTGGTTACCGATGGATTGCTGTGTCAGCCAGGGGCCTAACCAAGGTCCACTGGTCTGCCATCGGTAACTTCCTATAAGGCCTAATCTTAATGATACTCGGATAGGCAATAATGCTTTAGAATACTAAGTAGTCCAAAGCGTTATACATGCAATCAAAGAATCACCGCTTCAAGTCCCCTAGTGTGGAAAGAAAAAATTGAAAATAAAAAATTACCCCATCCCCCCAAAAAAAATAACTAAACCCCTTTTTTCATTAAAAATTTTATTTTAAAAATAATTCACCTTAAAAAAGGAAATAAATAATGGGTACCGCCGTAATCGTAAAGGCCTGTAATATAACTATTTATTATTGATACCAATGACAGGTAGAATAAAGTTAACATGTTTTTACAGCACGGTAAATGACGGGAAAAACCCCAGCCAAAAACAATGGCCGAATTGCTGTTTTTTTGTTTGTTTGTTTTTTGCATTCCCTTCCAAAAATCTCCCCCCAAAATAACTAATAAAAGCTAATCAATAAATTTTATGTACCACAAAAGTACAAAAATACTTATTCCGCAAAAAACAACCTCTCATACAGCTACATAAATGGAAAGATAAAAAAGTTATGAGCTGTGGAATGTGAGTATCATAAAATGAAAAAAATAAATTGTTTGGTCAGGCTGTTAACCTCTTCGTCGGAGGCTTTGTTAGGGGCCTACATTGCAGACTCTGTTTTTGCTGGACAAAATAGCTATTTTGTCTTTCAAAATTAAGAACACCATGGCGTATCCCATTAATAGTCCAAAGTGTCCCGGCAGTTTCCGTCATGTGACGGCCTTAAGAGCCTTAACGCTACTGGCCTTTTGTGTATAACGTTGTGCCACTATTCCCCATAGCCTTCCTAATCAATAATGGTTGACGATAAACATTCCGACTTGGTTTCTTTATACTGCTTGATTACTTTTATAGGTTTCAGAGACATTGGCCCATCTTTATAAATAATGGTGTATTTTGCACCAATAAAAATTGGAGAGGGTTGTTGGTGAGAATTTGCGCCTAATTAACTACATGCATGCCTCTTAAATGGACACTAAGGCCTCATGCACACGACCGTAATGGTTTTTACTGTCCGCAAATGCGGATCTGTAGTCACCCGCATATAAACGGAACGCTGTCCATTCATATGTACGGATCCGAAAACCCCCAGAAAGGAATCTCCAGTAATCCCCTGGCGTCGCATAGCTACGCTTCCACAATTACGGACAGCTACGGGTGCACATCCGTAGCAGTCTGCAATTAGGGAAGCACCCATACACTTCTATGGGGAGTCCGAGCCGTAATTACGGACAAGAATAGGACATGTTCTATAATTTGTTAATAATTTCTACGGCACAGGCACACATCCGTGTATATATATACGGAAAGGTGTCCATGACCCATAGAAATAAATGGGTTGGCAATTTGATCCGTAATTTCGGATGAAAACTACGGTGCATGGGGCCTAACTTTTCAAACAATTTATGCTAATCTTCTAGTATACCTGATGTAAGTAATTTACGTGCAGTTAGAATTTGCGTGGATAAAAATGGTTTGTGACGTTACTACCATTAGGTGTGTCCCTTCCTGTAATCTGCAGTCCACCCCTTTTGTCAAGCAAAATCTGTTCCTAGTTACAGAGCAAAGGAGACTAACTACAGGAAGTGGGGGTGTGTCTTTGCCTACAGAAGTCTATGGAAAGGGGGGGGGGCAGAAGGGGGTAGCAGAGCAATACAGACGCTGCGTATACGAGTCTATAACTGAGGCGCGGGGGCAGGAACAGGAGTTAGAAAACAGACGTGCAGCAGCTTCCTAGTAAGTGTTATGTCAGGGAAAATGGAGAATTGGGCTACGTTCAGACGAGCGTGTCCAATCAATTTGTGCACGTCAAAAATGTGCTTTTCCTTCATTTTATGTCCGTGTGTATTGGCAGCAGTGTGTTTTTGCGTATGGCATGCATTTTTCCCATCCGTGCATTCAGTGAGTTTCACGCAACGGACACTCGCTGCGTGAAAACCCACGCATGTCTGAATAGCCACATTGAAATGAATGGGTCTCTGCGCGGTGAGTTATTACGCTCATCTGAATGAGCCCTTAAAGGGAGAGCCTGCAGAGGGGAAAACTGCTAAATAATGCAGAATACAGGTCCTATAATGGGCAGAAAGTGTTATTTCTCATGTACATACAACACCGCTTTTTCTGAAAATACACCTGAAAAGTTATATAAGCGTTAATAAAGCGGCCCTCTATATTTTTGACCATTAGACATGCAAAAAATATAGACCACTTGTTCCTGACTTTGTTAGAAGAGCATCCGGACAATGAGTTGATCAGACAGTGTTCTGCTGCTAGGACCCCCCCAGCGATCATCTGTAATCCCCGGGGGAGTTTAGGAGTGTCGATTTAAATCAAAGTGCTATTTGTGTATTATACAACCAGGTTCTCAGTCCTCCAGACTGACGGCTGTTCATTGTAGCCGCTCTCTACTCTGGCTAATAGTTGAGTGTCCTTGACTGGGAAACCCCCTCTGTTGTCTCAAAATTCCTGGAGTACCTAAAAATGGGTTTTCTAGACCAGACAACCACCTTTTTAAGTAGTACATTGTTCTGGGAAGAAGTGATTGACCATATACAATTATCTTATGCCCCATTCACATGATGTTTTGGCATTCCCTCTGAGGTATACATTGGAAAGATCAATGGACCATGACATCAGGAGTTTTCGTAGGGCCAGAGTTCCGGGGCAGAGCATCTACTAGCGCTCTGCCCAGGGCCTCTGGCTCTTTAAAAGCTTGTCACGTAACTGTCGATATATGGACAGCATCTTCAGGAGCTTGCCTAACCCTGGAGACTCCGGGCAGAACATCAGCTAGCGCTCTGCGCAGAGTCTCCAGCACTGCTTCTGACGTCGCTGTCCATATATGGACAGGGACGTCAGGACTGTTGCAAAGCCGGAATCTCTGGCCAGAGAGTCGGCAACACTCTGGCCAGCGATTACGGCCCCAGAGAATCCCCTGACGTCACTGTCCATATATGCTCCCCTAGGTATACTTTTAAAGTAGAACTTCGAATGCCATACAGTAGCATCAGTCACCCATTGACTCCCATGTTAGAAAACCTATTCCCACCTTCAAAAGAAGAAGAAGAAAAAAAGGTATACCGACTTATGTGGGTGAGATTTCCCGACGTACCTGATAAACGTAGGGCAATGACGTGATGAGAATGGGGCCTTACAGTTTCTTATTTCTGGAGCGAGAATGGTAAGTTTTAGTAAAAATAAACCTGATCTGTAGGAATATGTGAAACCATCATCATATACCTTCCTTTGTGACTTGGTGTGTTCCCTATTTGCAATCCTTTTTAGGCAGTTGTGAGGCTTCACCATTCGCCAAGACTTCATGGTTGCTTTTAGATTATGAGCAACATTGCAGCAATAATAGTTATGTGCCCTTATGTTACATATTAGGGCTGGGCAATTAATCGGGGGAAAAAACTAACAAATTCCACGCAGCTAGCCGAGGTCCTCTTGTGGACTTCGGTTTTTGTTTTTTTTCGGTTTCAACTGTATCTGCATCCTCAGGACGCTGATACACTTGACCCCTATAGTAGAGCAATGGGCCGTCTGCTTCCTGCTCTACTATTCACTGTATATCGCTGGCCACTCACGGCTCAGCGCAGACAGGCGCGATGACATCACTGTCTCGTGCCTGTCTCTGTGCTGAACCGTGAGTGTCTCAGGATGCATGTATTCAGAGTCCGCTGCACTGCTGCCATATACCGGTGCTTCAAGCATCCTATTGGTCTACTGAGACCTCAATGCCCCAACCTCATTTATTTCTTGTTTAGCTTCAATGTCCTCCCCAATGACAGGGTTTAATACATGTATCTAGAGATGATTGCGGTCCCTGTATATAACCCCCATCAACCCTGTATACAGGGATTATGGGGGTTATATACAGGGACCGCAATCATCCCTGTATATAACCCCCATCATTAGTGTTTATACCATTGGGGTGGGTACTGTGCATTTGCCATGGCACGGGGGCATTGAGGCTAAACAAGAAGTAAATGGGGTTGGCATTGAGGACACACTGGACCAATAGGATGCCTGAAACACAGGTATATGCTAGAAGTGCAGCGGAACCTGAAAATATGTGCCAAGCCACACAGATCGGAGGAACAGAGGGATCTCCTCCCTTCGTCGTTGGAACGGGGTTAGGGGAGTATGTATTTTCTTTTCTTTATTAGGCACTATTGGTGGGTTGTATGGGGGCATTATACTGCGTGGGGGCATTCTACAGGGAGTGTATTATATACAGTGGGTTCAGGGTATCTATATTAATTCAATGGTGTGGACTACTTTATCGTTGTTTGATCGTAATTGAGGTTACATGTTCAATTAATCGTGATTTTGGTTATAATCGCTCAGCCCTGTTACGTATACACATACAGAATACTCATTTAATCAACGTTAAGAGAAAAACTAGAATATTCCACTTACCGTAAGGGTTAAAATTCTACAGCAGTATGGCTGTATATATGATATAATATAATGTGTCGAGGATGTTTACATTTTTGCTGTATTTTTCCAAATTGACTTAAAGAGGCTCTGTCACCAGATTTTGCAACACCTATCTGCTATTGCAGCAGATCGGCGCTGCAATGTAGATTACAGTAACGTTTTTATTTTTAAAAAACGTGCATTTTTGGCTAAGTTATGACCATTTTTGTAGTTATGCAAATGAGGCTTGCAAAAGTCCAAGTGGGCGTGTTTAAAAGTAAAAGTCCAAGTGGGCGTGTATTATGTGCGTACATCGGGGTGTTTTTAATACTTTTACTAGCTGGGCGTTCTGATGAGAAGTATCATCCACTTCTCTTCAGAACGCCCAGCTTCTGGCAGTGCAAACACAGCCGTGTTCTCGAGAGATCACGCTGTGTCGTCACTCACAGGTCCTGCATCGTGTCAGACGAGCGAGGACACATCGGCACCAGAGGCTACAGTTGATTCTGCAGCAGCATCAGCGTTTGCAGGTAAGTAGCTACATCGACTTACCTGCAAACGCCGATGCTGCTGCAGAATCAACTGTAGCCTCTGGTGCCGATGTGTCCTCGCTCGTCCAACACGATGCAGGACCTGTGAGTGACGACACAGCGTGATCTCTCGAGAACACGCTGTGTCTGCACTGCCAGAAGCTGGGCGTTCTGAAGAGAAGTGGATGATACTTCTCGTCAGAGCGCCCAGCTAGTAAAAGTAGTAAACACGCCCCGATGTACGCACAATACACGCCCACTTGGACTTTTACTTTTAAACACACCCACTTGGACTTTTGCAAGCCTCATTTGCATAACTACAAAAATGGTCATAACTTGGCCAAAAATGCTCGTTTTTTAAAAATAAAAACGTTACTGTAATCTACATTGCAGCGCCTATCTGCTGCAATAGCAGATAGGGGTTGCAAAATCTGGTGACAGAGCCTCTTTAAACCATGCTAGCTATGCTTTTTCACTCGGAATACAAAAGAACTGGAATGTTTGAGGCAAGTTTATTAAATTTAAAAAAATGGATAGTGTTTCCCGTTCATAGACATTCAGGATACATTAAGAGTACCTGTCACCTCTCCTGACACGTCCATTTTAGTATTCACCATAAAATAACGCTTCTGGAACCTCTTTTCTTAGAGCTCTGCATTGTGCCTTTCCTATGTGATTCATCCTAGAAAGTGTGTGTTACCAGATGGGGGTGTGTCTACACATCTGACACGGTCCAATCAGTGGGACTGTGTAGGGACACACCCCTTTGACAAGGGGAATGGTGACAGCCCGTTATCAATTTATTGATAAAATGTATTCCCCATGAAATAACTCTGGAACAAAAGTATTTACTAAAACAGACCTGTCAGGAGAGGTGACCGGTACGCTTTAAGAAGTCATGAATATGTTTGGTTGGAGAAGAAAGTGTTAATATTAATTTTTCTTTTTTCTTTGCAGCATTCATACAGTCAGAAAATGTCATTGAAGTGCTTCGATTTGATGAAGGAGGCCTTTTAGAGGTAATTTTAGGAGTTCATTATTAATTAGAATGCTGTTGTACAGTTGACTCGGCGACTACTGCTGTACTGCTCATCGTGTGATCTGCCTCTTCCAGCGCCCAATGTAAGGCCTCATGCACACGACCGTAAAAACTCCCGTTATTACGGGTCGTAATTACGACCCGTAATAACGGGCTCATAGACTTCTATTGGCGACGGGTGCCTTCCCGTTTTCTCACGGGAAGGTGCCCGTGCCGTTGAAAAAGATAGAACATGTCCTATTTCAGGCCGTAATAACGGCACGGACAGTCCATAGAAGTCTATGGAGCTCTCGTAATGACGAGTGGCTACATGTGTGCACCCGTCATTACGGCAGCGTTGCTAAGCGACGTCAGTAAATAGTCACTGTCCAGGGAGCTGAAAGAGTTAACTGATCGGCAGTAACTCTTTCAGCACCCTGGACAGTGACTACCGATCAGTATAAACCTGTAAAAAATAAAAATAAAAGACGTTCATACTTACCGACAACTTCCTGCTTCCTCCAGTCCGGTCTCCCGCCCGTTGCCTTGGTGACGCGTCCCTCTCGACATCCGGCCCGACGTCCTGGATGACGTTTCAGGCCATGTGACCGCTGCAGCCAATCACAGGTCAATCACAGGCTGCAGCGGTCACATGGACTGCCGCGTCATCCAGGGATGTCGGGCTGGATGTGAAGAGAGGGACGCGTCACCAAGACAACGGCCGGGTAAGTATGAATTTCTTTAACTTTTATTACAGAAAAGGCTGTCCCTTCTCTCTATCCTGCACTGATAGAGAGAAGGGGCTGCCGATTAGTGCAGTGCTATTTTGCCGCCAAAAACGTGCTCGTAAATACGGGTAGAATACGTGTGACACCGGACCCATATTTACGGGCACGGGTTCGTAAATACTGGTGCAAAACGGGTGGAATACGTGTGACACCGAACCCGTATTTACGCCAGTATTTACGGGTGGGAAAAATTACGGTCGTGTGCATGAGGCCTAAGAGAGTGTGGCTAAAGTGACACTTTAACTCCTTCCCACACCTCTCCATTGAGTCACCATGGTAGCTAGAGGCCTAACAAATGACGCCAGGTCTGCCATGGACAAACTATCCCTTGTTAAATTGTAAAAAACAAAAAACCCAAAAAACTAAATTCAAAGGAAAAAAAAACAAAACGTAAAAAATAATCCCACATGTATCTACATTGAAGGAAAAACTAAATTATTGTGGGTCTCAGAATGCGGTGGCACAAAAACAATTGGTATCGACCCAAAGAATAAAGTTGGCATGTTATTAATACCACAAGGTCAACGCCGCAAAAATACATTCCAAAAAACAATGTCCGAACAGCTGTTTTTTTTCCCCATTCTTTCCACCCCAAATGTTTTTTTATTATAAAAGCTATTCATACATTTATATTTCAAAGCGGTGTTATTTGGGAAAAAAAAACAAGCGCTCATACGGCTGCGAGGGCAAAAAAATAAAATAGTTCGAAAGTTATAACTATTTGTAAGTGTCAAGAGGAATAAACTAAAATCACTTCGTTCTTAGTTAGTCCCTTAGTGACCAGCCTATTTTAGGCCCTACTGACCAAGCTATTTTTTTGGGTTTTCTATAGTCGCATTCAAAGAGCTATAACTTTTTTTATTCTTCCGTCGACATAGCTGCATGAGGACTTGTTAATGGCACCATTTTGGGGAAGATATCATTTAGGGCCTGTTCACATCACCGTTCGCTTTCCGTTCCGGGGTTCCGTCGGAGGTTTCCGTCGGGTGAACCCCGCAACGGAAACTGAAACCACAGCTTCCGTTTCCGTCACCATTGATATCAATAGTGACGGAAACATTGCTAATGGTTTCCGTTCGTCACCTTTCTGGCAGGTTTCCGTTTTAACGACGGAATCAATAGCTGAGTCGACTGCGGTATTCCGTCGGAAAAACTGAAATCTGACGGAATGGTGACGAACGGAAACCATTAGCGATGTTTCCGTTGATATCAATGGTGACTGAAATGGAATCTGTAGTTTCACTTTCGGTTGCGGGGTTCACCCGACGGAAACCTCAGACGGAACCCCGGAACGGAAAGCGAACGGTGATGTGAACAGGCCCTTATCAATTTTAACTTATTTTGGGGGGGAATAGAAAAAAACCCTGAAATTCCGCCATGGTTCTGAGTTTTTTAAATTTGTGCGGTGAAAATAAAACATGACCTTTTATTCTCTGGGTCGGTATGATTACGGCGATACCATGTATGTATAGGATTTTTATGACTTTTGCACAATAACTCTTTTGAACTAAAATTATTTATTTTTGCATCGTCTCTTTCCAAGAGCTGTAATTTTTTTTATTTTTCTGTCAATGTGAAATGAGGGCTTGTTTTTTGCGGGACGAGATGTAGTTTTGATTGGTACTGTTTTGGCGTACGTGGGACTTGTTGATTAACTTTTATTATTACTTTTTTGGGGGGCGATGGAAAAAAATAGCAATTTTTTTTTTTGGTGTTACTTCGCAGTTTAAAGAGGCTCTGTCACCAGATTTTGCAACCCCTATCTGCTATTGCAGCAGATAGGCGCTGCAATGTAGATTACAGTAACGTTTTTATTTTAAAAAAACGAGCATTTTTGGCCAAGTTATGACCATTTTTGTAGTTATGCAAATGAGGCTTGCAAAAGTCCAAGTGGGTGTGTTTAAAAGTAAAAGTCCAAGTGGGTGTGTATTATGTGCGTACATCGGGGCGTTTTTAATACTTTCACTAGCTGGGCGCTCTGATGAGAAGTAACATCCACTTCTCTTCAGAACGCCCAGCTTGTGACAGTGCAGATCTGTGACGTCACTCACAGGTCCTGCATCGTGACGGCCACATCGGCACCAGAGGCTACAGTTGATTCTGCAGCAGCATCAGCGTTTGCAGGTAAGTCGATCTTACCTGCAAACGCTGATGCTGCTGCAGAATCAACTGTAGCCTCTGCTGCCGATGTGGCCGTCACGATGCAGGACCTGTGAGTGACGTCACAGATCTGCACTGTCAGAAGCTGGGCGTTCTGAAGAGAAGAGGATGTTACTTCTCTTCACAGCGCCCAGCTAGTAAAAGTATTAAAAACGCCCCGATGTACGCACCTAATACACGCCCACTTGGACTTTTACTTTTAAACACACCCACTTGGACTTTTGCAAGCCTCATTTGCATAATTACAAAAATGGTCATAACTTGGCCAAAAATGCTCGTTTTTTAAAAATAAAAACGTTACTGTAATCTACATTGCAGCGCCTATCTGCTGCAATAGCAGATAGGGGTTGCAAAATCTGGTGACAGAGCCTCTTTAAGTTACATATTAACTTTATTGTTTGGGTCATTACGGTCGCGGCGATACCATATATGTGTAGTTTTATTTATTTTTTTACACTTTTACAAAATAAAACCACTTTTTATGGAGAAAAAAAATGGTTTTATTTTTATTAACCATTTTTATTTCACATTTATTACTTATTTTATTAGTCACAATAGGCGACTCTACTATGTGATCTTTAGATCGCTGCTATAATGCTTTGGTATACTTAGTATACCAGAGCTTTATTGCCTGTCCGTGTAAATCTGACAGGCAATCTGTGTCCAGGGCGGACCTGGGGGCCTTTGCATTTGCGGGCCGCCGATGGCTGAGAGAGGGAGCTCCCTCCCTCTGTAAACAAGTTAAATGCCGCGGTCTCTATTGACTGCAGCATTTAACGGGTTAAACCGCCGCGATCGAAGTAAACTTTGATCGTGGCAGTTGGAGCAAAAGCCTCGCTGTCCTCAGATAGCTGAGCCCTGTGCCCCTTAGTGACCGCCGTGAAAAGGCGTATTGGTGGTCGCTAAGGGGTTGAAGATCTGTCGTTTCCCCAGAGATGTTAATCTGCTGCCATACCTGCTTTTCTCTCTTTCCCCTCTGTCAGAGCAGCTTAGGTACACACCATGTTGACGCTGGGTAGTGAACACTACCCAGATGTCAATTTATGTATAAATTGGCATATGAGCCACCGACCTGAACAGGCTGAATGAAGGGGAATGGAGGCACCTAGAAGCATGAAGAAAAGGCGTTGGAATCGGGTGGGGTCAATACAGGTATGGCAGTAGATTAACATTTCTGGGGACAGGCCCTCTCTAAGGCCCAGACTAGAAAGTGTCCTTAACAAGTTAAGGAGGATTTATTCCTAAATGTTGAATCGTTAATATTTTTGAAAATCAGAAGATAGATTAGTAGTCGCGAGATCACACTGTGTGGATTAAGCTGGACATGAATGAAGAGAAGTGTATGACGCTGATTGGTCAGCGTCATACACTTCTCTTTACTACTCCCTCTTGGTCAAGAGTAAAAAAAACGCCCAGTTGGGTATTAAGAACAAATTTGCATAACACTGAGCTTTTTGCAAGTGCTGTAAGTCGCACACAAACGTTACCGAAGTGTCGGGATTCTGAATAGACATCCCGTCCTGGTTGGACGCGATGTCCATTTACTGTCAAGATGCTTCAGTAACGTTAATGTGTGTGTGTATGTGACTGCACATAGTGAACAATGCAGGATCACGATGTGCAGAGTAAATGAATGGAGAGAAGTGTATGACGCTGATTGGTCAGCGTCATACACTTCTCTCCACAACGCCCACTTGGTCAAAAGTAAAAACACGCCCAGTTGGGCATTAAGTCATTAGCATAAAGCTAAAATAGGTCATAACCTGGTGAAAATAGATAGTCTTTCTAAATAAAAAGCACTGCTGTCACCTACATTATAGCGCTGATCTAATTATGTAGAAGATAGGGCACTTATAATGTGGTGACAGAGCCTCTTCAAACACTGTTGGCACATCCTGCTGCTATGCTAGTTGGTCTGCAGTAGATTACTAGTTCTAATACAAGCTCCGGAAATGTCATTCCATATACGGTACATTAGATGAGATGTCACTTGTGCCTCCAGTAAAGCAACGTGTTGTGCTATGAGTCACGTCTGCATAATAATAGGTATTAGGACTCGATGGCATGTTTATGTGGACAACATCTTACGAGAGTAAGCAGCTCTGCACATGTCACTCTCTATTGCTTAAACAATTGTATATAGTGGTATCGTCCAGCATCTTCTTTCTGACATAGGACGTTTAACTTTATTTTCATGGCCTATGTTGTAGTTTTATGTGCAGGCTTTCCCATTGCCACAGTGATCATATTCTACATTATGGTCAAGGTGGAGACCATTAAATACAAGTGACACCTCTTTGAGACAACCAGCAAAAATTGCCAAAAAAATAAATAAATACAATTAAATCAAGCACATAGATACTGTGGTTATTAAACCAGGTATTGGTAGTTTTGGCAGTGTGGGCAGGTGCCAAGTCCTGCTGGAAAATGAAATCAGCATCTCCATAAAGCTTGTCAGCAGAGGGAAGGATGAAGTGCTGGAAAATTTCCTGGTAGATGGCTGCGTTGACTCTGGACTTGTGGACACAGTGGACCAACACCAGCAGATGACATGGCTCCCCAAACCATCACTGACTGTGGAAATTTCACACTGGACCGCAAGCAACTTGGATTGATGCCTCTCAACTCTTCCTCCCGACTCTGGGACCTTGATTTCCAAATGAAATGCAAAACTGACTTTCATCTGAAAACAAGACTTTGGACCACTGAGCAACAGACCAGTCCATTTGAAGGCTTAGGAAACCTTTGCAGGTGTTTTGTGTTTATTAGCTGATTAGTGTGTCACACCATGAGTCTACAATCTTCAACTTTTACCCAATATTCAAATTTTCTGAGAGACTACATTTTGGGGTTTCATTGGTTAGCCATAATCAACATTAAACAGAAAAAAATGCTGGAAATAGATCACACTGTGTAGTGAATCTATATAGTATGAGTTTCACTTTTTGAATTGAATTGCTGAAATTCACACTTTGATGATATTCTAATTCATTCAGAAGGCGTGCGTGCGTGCGTTCTAAAAATTTATTTTTAAATGGTCTTTTATGGTGGTACTCTCACATGCAGTTTCGTAACAGCTGAGGAGCCACAGGTTGAAGACACTGCAGAACGTCAAACAGTACTGCACAGTATCCTTCTCAGTACCCAGGTTGGACGACTCCTTCCTGTTACGGGTCCGATTTTCCACAACAAATTTCAATGCAGAAAATCTGCAACGTATCATAGTAGCAACAAAGTGCATGAGATTTGAACAAATATCATCCTCAGGTTGCAAAAAAATATGCTGAGAAAATATGCATGAATTTTCCTGCGTTTTTTTTTGTCTTGTTTTAAATCTGCAGCAAGTCAATTTATGCTGCAGAATCGTTGCAGTTTTTCCCCGTTGTGTTGAATGGTGCGATAAAAGGCCCAACAAATCGCATGTACTGCTGCACCCAATCGCAGGCTGTAGCAGTCATACGGGTTGCAGCTTCATCACCGGAGACAGGACTGCACAGAGTCCAGAGGGATGCGTAAGGTAAGCCAAATGCGTACATAAGGTATGTATAAATTGGCAATTTATTTATTTATTTTCTGCGGTTTTCTGCATCGGCGATTCCGGGTGAAAATCTGCACAATTTTGTGTGTTTTTTTTTTTTGCCCGCAGTTTCCTGCTGGTTGTAGGTTGGGTACGATGTGTAATTTTACCTGATGTATGTGACTCGATGACTCGACCAGCTTTTCAGTCACCAACATGGCTCCCCAATCCACAACCTCTAGCATGTGCTGTCCTGCAGTTTATCCGGTTTGTGTGTGGGGTTTTGTATTTTTATTTTTTATTTTTTTTCCAATAGCGGTCAATTGCAACAGAATAGGCATGTTTTATTAAGGTACTTTCTTTTTTTTTTTCCCCTTCTAATCTTGGGGGAAAAAAAATAAAAAATCTAAGATGCAAAAACATGGTGTGAACCTATCCTAATATATGCACAACAATTCTCAATCATTTCCAACCTTTGCTTGAATCACGAGGTGCTGAATAAAATTCTGGAATTAAGAAACACGCACACACGTAATAAAAGGGAATGTGGACGCTGTGCGACCCATAAGTTTCCATGACTTCCAACTGACAAGAAATCCGGCAGGTTTGGATTCCTTGCACCAGTGTCATGGCCAAAGTGCTGTGTATCCCTAGCCTAGGAAGTAAATGTGGACCATTCAGAGATTGAGGTCAGAATTACAAAGACTGGCGCATCTTATGCCAGTCTTGGTAAAGGAAGATATTTGAGATGATTTGCCCCAAATTTATATAAAGATGCACGGACGCCGTGTACTGTCAGTTTTTTCACGAATCAGTTGCTAAAGAAATGCAGAAAAAAAAAAGTGAAACCAGCAAGTGCTTGTAGAGGAGAAATACGAATGACACACCGAAACCACACTCAAGATGCAACATGGACCCAAATCGGACACACTTGTGCCTTTCTTTATGATTTACAATATATTTACAGCAAAGACTTTTTGTATCTTAAAGGGAATCTGTCAGCAGTTTTCATCCGTCAAAACTACTGACTGTTCTATATAGAGGACGGGGGGAGCAGAATAAGCATACCTGTAGGGACAGTCATGCAGGACTGAAAAAATCTACGTTTTAATGCCCCCTCCTGCGAGTTCCACAGAAGCACCGCTTACATGTGTAGTGCTCCGGGGTGCACTCTTCACTGAATGCTTCCCAGACGCTACCCTCTGCACTGAGTAACCGTTCTAGCGCCCAATCAGAAAACCGCTAAACCTGTCACTTGTAGCAGAGCGGGCACTTGCTCTCCCCATCCTCTATATAGCGTTGTCAGCAGTTTTGAGGGGACAAAGCTGCTGACAGACCCCTTTAACTGTTTGTATGAGTTTTCTTGTTCATTCCCTCTTTATACCACTATTATGAAATATGCATTGACATGTATTTGTGTTTTTTTTTTTTTTTAATTCAGTACTAATAAAGTGATATGAATTTTATTTGGTAGTGGTGCCCTTTATGATTGTGGGTTGTATTCACAACAGTCAACCAACCTGCATATCGTTCGACTGGCTGTGATATTGCAACTTGTTAGGCTATGTTCACATCTCCATTGGGCAGATCCGTTCTGCTCTGTCAGAGGACAAGGTAAATAATGGACACCGCTGGTTGCCGACGGAACCCATTGACTTTAATGGGTTCCGCAGGCTTTCCATTGTGGTGTCCGGGATTATACCGGACACAATAGCGCTTCATGCTACGCTATTGTCTCCCCTAAACCCGGCCAAATCTGCGACGGAGGCCCCTAACTGAGCTCCAGACACAGATATGAACAGAGCCTTAGGAGTAAATAGAAAATCTAGGGCAGCTCTTCAGTTGTACTATGAAGAAGCATTAAAGTGATAGAAAATGAAAATGCAGTGTTTACATTATTTTGCTTTACGAATATAATGCAAACATATTTAATATATTACGGTTTTTATTATTATTTTAGTACATAGTACGGTACAGAAGTTCACTTTATATCTTTGTTGCACAGACTTTGACCTCTTATTACATATTGAAAGCTACATTCACTCGACAGTGAAAAAAACTGCTTTGAAAATCGGATCAACTGTCCATTTTTCACGGTCGTTTTGCATCAGTGTTTCTCCATTTTCAAGCCGTCCATTTGTTTTTAATGGCAGTTTGTCATATGTTTGCCATCTGTTTTTCATGGCAGTTTAATTTGACAGGGTGTTTTTTTTTTTTTTTGGTTTTTTTTTGTTATCCAAAACCCCTGAAAACACCATAGTTCCCATGTGTATATAGTGCCACAATGCAACTGTAGATAGTACCCACATAGTGCCACAGTGCCCATGTAGATAGTGCTACACCTCCCTTGAAAATAAAGCTACATTCCCCTGTAGAAAGCGCCACTGGGGCACCCTCTAGGTGCGGAATCCCCAGCCAGAGCATTTCCCACGCACTGGCTGGGGATTCTGCTCTTGGAGGAGCCCCTAGAGCCACTGTCCATATATGGATGTGGGGGGGGGGGGTAGAATGTGGCGCTCTCTACAGGGGGGGGGTGTATGGTGTAGGGATGCACGATGCATTGAAACTTCTGCATTGAAACAGTTCAGTATTGTAACACATGAATGTATAAGAGCGGGGCTGCGGCTGTGTAATACGGTTATTTACCCACTCCTGAGTCCTGACAAGTGCGCGCGGTCAGCATGGGGTGATGCGGCCAGCACTGCACTAATGAGCGGCGGCACTGAAGACCGAACATGGCGGGCGCACTACAAAACACCCCCATGTTCTGTCTTCCGTGCCTAAACCACCGCTCATTAGTGCAGCGCCGGCCACATCTCCTCATGCTGACCGCGCACGCACTTCCTGTCAGGAGCGGGGCAATGACTGTATTACACAGCCGCAGCCCGGCTCTGTAACGGCGGAGATCAGAGAAACCTCATCTCTGCCGTTATTCCCGTGAATGCTGCGATCACAGCGGACTACAGCATTCAGGGGAAAATGAGAAGGGGGGATGCCCCTTGGATCGCGTCACAGGGAATTCCTGTCACGCGATTGAGGGACATACCATATATGGGCAGACACACAGAGAATGAACAAGACCCCTGATAGTTGGCGGGCACATTAACAATTATACAAAGGCTGCCTGCAAGCAGCCAAGCCCAATTTCCCAACTACCAATTAGTAGTATGAAAAAATAAAAAATTTAAACTTTATTGGGCTACGTATAGCCAGACAGACCATATAAATTTAGAGTTAAAAATTTCACTACCTAGAGACCGTACTGGAAAGTGAGTTACCTGTATGATCACAGGCATTAGTAGTACAAGACTTGGGAATAGTGTTCAGTTCCCTAGCCAGTTAAATTGCTAGACTAGCTAATAATAAACAGTAGGTACGGTCAGTGGTAGGTATTAAAATCCTAACAGCCCCCCCGACATGTTTGGCTACAGAGTAGCGTCCTCAGGGGTACACGGGGCTAATGAACTGAACACTATTCCCAAGTCTTGTACTACTAATGCCTGTGATCATACAGGTAACTCACTTTCCAGTACGGTCTCTAGGTAGTGAAATTTTTAACTCTAAATTTAAAGTTTACATTTTTTATTTTTTCATACTACTAATTGGTAGTTGGGAAATTGGGCTTGGCTGCTTGCAGGCAGCCTTTCTTTGTATAATATATATGGGCAGACAGCCCAGGGTCCATTGAAGGACGCCAGGGCTGTCTTACCATATTTCCTGTTGTTAGGGCATACGTCCTTACTTAGTACACAGGCAGTTGTTAGGACATACCTATCAGTACACAGGCTAATGTACTGGCATATAGATATATACCAGTACATTAACATTACATTATTTTTAAACTTTAAAGGGAATGTGTTGCTAGAAAATATATATTTTTTTTTTAGTTAAACAGTTAGTGTATGTATACATGATTAGACATTGTTCTAATTTTTAAAAAATTTTCACGAGTCAGGAAATATTATAAATTAGATATTCATTTATAACATTTCCCTGTGCTGGTCACTAGAGGGAGCAATTCCCAAAATGGCAGCATTGGCATGTGGTAAAGCAACCACATTGCTTTATGCTGCAAAATTTGAGAAGACACACTCGCTCTAGCGTCCTCAAACATTCCCCCCTCCTTTATCCTGGTTAGTGCCAGGAGAAAGGAGGGGATTGAATGTTCAAACCTCCTACACTGTGTGTCGCCATTTGAACGAATACACAGTTTAGTAGGCTTACATACAGTGTTAATCACACACGAAAACACAAACATACACATAACTTACCTGCTCCTGCCGCCACTCCCTCCGGACCGTTCACTCGCTTCTGAACACATGTCTGGAAGCCGCGACCAGAAGTAGTCCTCTTACTGTCCGGCCGCAGCTTCCGGTCCACAAGAATATGGCGCCGGATGTTGCTCGGCCGAAGACCTTCCATTTGGACTGTGTGGGAGCATTCGCATTTTCTATGGGGATGTATGTGCCGTATTCCATCTCTGTATGTGTCGTTAATCGACACATGCAGAGATGAAAAAAAAATGGCAGCCCCCATAGTGAAGAAAAAGTTGGAAAAAAAAAAAGTTAAACACAAATAAATAACATATTTTTTTAAATAAAACACTAAAAGCAATTTTTTTTTTCGCAACACCCTTCCTTTAAATAAAAAAAAAAAATACACGTACACCTTTTTTACAATAAACATTAAAATAAGTCTCAATACATAAAATATACATATATTCAGTATTTGCACGGCCGTAATAACCTGCACAACAATTTTTTTGCATCATTTATGATTTGTACGCCTCTAAAAAACCCGCTTTCTATCACTTATTATGGGGCACGATGTGTGATGAATTTAACCTCCATGTGCCTCACATTAATAGTAATTAACCCTATCATGTACCGCACACATTAACCTGTTAGCCCTTATTCACACGACAGGGTCTCCCAGCCGGGTAACGGCCGTTCATAAATCGGCCGTCACCCGGCTGCAGTAGGAACAATAGACCCCTAATGGGGCTATTCACACGACCGATTTTTTGATGGCCCGGGAAACCTGGCCGTCAAAAAATGGGACATGCCCTATTTTCAGCCGTTTACCCGGCTGCCCGACTCCCATAGAAGTCTATGGGGCCGGGTAATACACGGCCATCACCGGAATGTGTCCCGAGTGATGGCCGTGTATTCCGTCGCTCGCGCTCTCTGTCCTTCTCCTCCTCACAGTGCAGAGTGCATGTGAGGAGGAGGAGGGTCTTGTTTTGCTCCCGAGTTGGAATCCCCAATCCCCGGCTGGGGATTCCGCTACAGAAGAAGTGAGTGATTACACTGTCCATATATGGACACAGCGACGTCACTCACTTCCGAAGCGGAATCCCCGACTCTATGGCCGGGGATTCCGCTACAGAAGTGCGTGACTACACTGTCCATATATATTGACACAGCGACGTCACTCACTTCTGAAGCGGAATCGCCGACCCTGGCGCCGGGGATTCCGCTACAGAGGAAGTGAGTGTCCAAACTGTCCATATATGGACATTTAAGTCAGTAACTTCTCTTGGAAGGGGGGATGGGTGCAACCGACAGGGGGCTGGGTGGCATTGCCTGCCGGGGGCTGGGTGGCATTGCCTGCCGGGGGCTGGGTGGCATTGCCTGCCGGGGGCTGGGTGGCATTGCCTGCCGGGGGCTGGGTGGCATTGCCTGCCGGGGGCTGGGTGGCATTGCCTGCCGGGGGCTGGGTGGCATTGCCTGCCGGGGGCTGGGTGGCATTGCCTGCCGGGGGCTGGGTGGCATTGCCTGCCGGGGGCTGGGTGGCATTGCCTGCCGGGGGCTGGGTGGCATTGCCTGCCGGGGGCTGGGTGGCATTGCCTGCCGGGGGCTGGGTGGCATTGCCTGCCGGGGGCTGGGTGGCATTGCCTGCCGGGGGCTGGGTGGCATTATCTACAGAGGGCTGTGTGTGGCAACAAATTTAAATGAAATTCATACGATTTTAAAACGGACAGGGAAAAAAGGATGCAAAACGGGTCAAAATCGGCCGTTAAAAACGGCAACACGGCCTGGATCGGAATCTAACGGATGCAAACCGGCCGGGAAAATCGTCCAAAAACGGTTAAATTCATCACACCATGCGCCTCACATCAGAAACTGGAAGAACTTTTTTTTTTTTATTATTACTGTTCGCAAAGTATCGAATTGGTATCGAAATCGCAATACTAGACGTAGTATTGGTATCGAAGTCCAAATTCTGGTATTGTGACAGCCCTAGTATGGTTTTCGTGGCTCTTTCTGCAGGGGGGGGGGGTGTTGGATTTACAAGTCCAAGAGCTTGAGATGCTCTGGCAAGGGACTCCATAGTTAAGCCCTGAAATCCCTGTCCGTATATGAACAGTGACGTCAAGTGCTTCCCCGGGCTCAGTGCTTAACTGGTTCCCGACCGCTGGCTGTATTTTTACAGCCAGTGGTCAGGGTCCTTAAAACCCGAGCCATAGACTTTTTACGGCTCGGGTTTTAACTTGCTGCCCGAGCGATCGGTGACTGCCGGGGACCCTGAGGAGAGGATAGAAGCAGCTTTCGCTGCTTCTGTCTTCTCCGATCTCTTTTTACACAGCGCTCAATGAAGGCTGTGTATAGGAATAGAGACAGCAGCAGCGGCGCTGTCTCTATTCCTCCCGGTGATCATGTGACTGGTCACATGATCGCTGGGTGCCGTTTGTGACAGACTGCTGCTGGGTCTTACAAGACCCAGCACAGCCCAGTTAGTGACAATCGCCACTATGAGAGGGCTGATTTCCTTGTAACTGGTGCTGCTGTGCAGCTCCAGTTACAGTGGAAAAACATGGTGTAAAATAAAGAAAAAATATATATAAAGTTCTCCAAAGGTCTTTTTTGACCTTTGAGGGACAGACCATAGTAATAAAAAAAATAGTAAAGTCAAGTGCAAAAAAAAATGAAATAATAAACACACATAAAATACCCACCCCCAAAAAAAACGCCCCCCCCCCCCAATCATTGTAACACTAGCGCTGACCCAATTACCCTAATATAGACATGTAATATATTAAAATTTACGGTAAACAATAACGATCACAAATAAAAGGTCTATTTTAGGGTAAAACTATGTTATTACCCAAAAAAAATAACAAATGTAAAAAAGCTTATTTTGTTTACTATTCTTTTCAAACTTTATGAATAAAAATTCTAAAATAGCAAAAAAGGTGTGTATAAAAAAAGAAACCTCCATTGTCTACGGAAAAAACGTCGCAAAAATCACGTCGTTAGCCCAACAAATAAACAAGTTATAGCCATTTAACTAACACGTGCTAAAAATGGCTAAACGGTGTCTGGTCCTGAAGGTGCAAAATAGCCCGGTCCTGAACTGGTTAAAGTATCGCTGTGCCCGGGGAGTCCTCATGGCCAGGATCCATTTTTAATGGCTCGGGGATTGATTCCTGAAAAACGGCAGTTTAAAAACGAATCCATTGAGCAGCAATACAATTGGTTGATTTAGGCTGTATTCACACAACCGTGAAAATAAAAAACGGCCGTTAAAATCAGGTCAACTGTCAGTTTTTCATTGCCATCTTCAAATTTTTATCCACCTTCTGGCCGTCTGACTGTTTTTAACGGCTATATGCCATCCGTTTTCATGGTTGACGAACAGTAAATAGATGAAAAATTTGAAGTCTCACTGATGCAAAACGGCCATGAAAAAAACAGATCAACGGTCAGTTTAACCCGTTAGTGACCGCCAATACGCCTTTTAACGGCGGCCACTAACGGGCTTTATTCTGATGCATACGCCTTTTCACGGTGCTGCATCAGGATAAAGTAAACAGAGCAGGGAGTGTCAAATCTCCCTGCTCTCAGCTGCTAGAGGCAGCTGAGGGCTGGGAGCGTCCCTGCTCTGCCGGGTGAGATCGATATTAGTATCGATCTCACCCGTTTAACCCTTCAGATGCGGTGCGCAATAGCGAGCACCGCATCTGAGTGGTTTTGGAGAGAGGGAGGGAGCTCCCTCTCTCTCCCACCGACACCCGGCGATACGATCGCCAAGTGTCTGTGTCTCTAATGGCAGCCGGGGACCTAATAAAGGCCCCCAGGTCTGCCTGGAGCGAATGCCTGCTAGATCATGCCGGAGGCATGACCTAGCAGATGACTGGCCGTTTTAAACGGACAGGCAGTAATACACTGCAATACAAAAGTATTGCAGTGTATTATAATAGCGATCGGAGAATCGCATATTAAAGTCCCCTAGTGGGACTAGTAAAAAAGTTTAATAAAGTTAATTTAAAAAAAAAATGAATAACCCAGCTTTTCCCCTTCACACAATGCTTTACTATTAAAAAAACAAAATAAAGTAAAAAAGTTACCACATATTTGGTATCGCCGCGTCCGTAACGACCCCCGACTATAAATGTATTACATTATTTAACACGCACGGTGAACGCCGTAAAAAATGTAATAAACTATGGAAAAATTGCTGTTTTCTGTGAATCCTGACTTTAAAAAAAATGTGATAAAAAGTCGCATCTACTCAAAAATGGTACCAATAAAAACGAAGTCTTCACGCAAAAAAAAAGCCCTCATACAACTGCATCGGCGAAAAAATAAAAACGTTACAGCTCTTCAAATATGGAGACACAAAAACAAATAATTTTGAAAAAAAAGCGTTTTTACTGTGTAAAAGTAAAATATACAAAAACTATACAAATTTGGTATCGTTGCAATCGTAACAACCCGCTGAATAAAGTTATTGTGTTATTTATACCACACGGTAAACGCCGTTGATTTAAGACGCGAAAAAGAGTGGCGAAATTTCAGGTTTTTTTTCTATTCCCCCCCCCCCAAAAAAAAAGTTAATAAAAGTTAATCAATAAATGTCCCCCAAAATGGTGCTATTAAAAAGTACAACTTGTTCCGCAAATAACAAGACCATATACAGCTATGTCGACGCAAAAATAAAAAGGTTATAGCTCTTGGAATGCGACGATGGAAAAACGTAAAAAATGGCTTGGCCATTAAGGTCTAAAATAGGCTGGTCATTAAGGGGTTAATGCCCGTTTTTTTTAAATTGTGTGAATGTAGCCAAATTTACTGTTTGATTGTGAATGGTTACAAGCATGTTATTGAACTAGTAAGACCAGATCAGTACAGAGTTTTTAGTTTAATGCAATTTCTGTACTCTTTTCTGCACGCTGTATTGATTCAGCTTTTTATATTTTGGGGGGGAAAAAAAAGTATCTTTTTTTTATTTACAATAACGTCAATACATTATCCATTTACTGAATGGGGAGACCATTTATTACGGCTTCGTTCACATCTTCATCAGGGCTCCGTTTAGACGGTCCGTCGGAGCGGTCCGTCGGGGGAACGGAAACCGCATGTTTCCGTTTGCATCACCATTGATTTCAATGGTGACGGATCAGATGTAAATGGTTTCCGTTTCTCCGTTGTGCAAGGGTTCCATCGTTTTAACGGAAGCCATGCTGTAATCGACTGCGTTTTTCATTCCATCAATAAGACGGAACCCTTGCATAGCGGAGATAAACAGAAACCGTTTGCATCGGATCCGTCCAATTGAAATCAAATGTGATGCAAACTGAATGCTATGGTTTCCTGAAGGAAAGCTCAGACAGAACGCCTGAACAGAGCACTGACGCAAATATGAACGAAGCCTTAGTAAGACGCATTACAAAATTCAATGGCAGTCCTGTCGAAAGTTGTCCCCACAAGTATATTTGAATAGATAACTAAATGAAACCCCCCTCTTGTAAAACCGAAAGAGGAAGAAGAAAAAAAAAACAGTTCAGAAGGCCAGTCAGCAGATTTATTGCCTAAGGCTGGGTTCACACGACCATGTTACGTCCGTAATGTAGGGAACGTATTTCGGCTGGAAGACCCGGACCGAACACAGTGCAGGGAGCCGGGCTCCTAGCATAGTGATGTACGATGCTAGGAGTCCCTGCCTCTGCGTGGAACTACTGTCCCGTACTGTAATCATGATTACAGTACGGGACAGTTGTCCTGCAGCGAGGCAGGGATTCCTAGCATCGTACATCACTATGATGCTAGGAGCCCGGCTCCCTGCACTGTGTTCGGTCCGGGTCTTCCAGCCGAAATACGTTCCGTACATTACGGACGTAACATGGTCGTGTGAACCCAGCCTTATACTTTTATTTATGGAAAGCAACAATAACCAGGGTTTCCAGCAGTCCAAAAAAATAATAAATGTTTTATTTCTTTTTGTGTTGAAATATACTTTTCTTTTACAATTTTTCTTTTTAACCCATTATCAACATCCGGCATAAAGCTACTTTGGATGTTCGCTACTCCAAGGTGACTTAAGCTTAGGAGCTCAGCCTGCGCCATAAGCAGCAGGTGCTGGCTATTTTAAACAGCTGACACCCGCCTGCAACGGCCGGGATCAGAGAGAACTCCAATCCAAGCTGTAACACCTCAGATGCTGCGGCCAATATATGGGAAATTAATAAAAATATTAGCAAGTACCAATGTTAACCGCTTCCCGAAATTTGTCGTAAGCATACGTAACGGAAAGCTAGTGCTTCCCGCATTTTGTCGTTTGTTACAGCTGACACCCTGCTGTAATAACGGGGACCGAAGTTCGCTCTGATTCCCGCCATTAACCCCTTTAAATGACACGGTCAAAAGCGACTTCTGCATTTCAGACGTTTGTAGCCAATCGGCACTCCAGCGAAGAGATCGAACATTGGCCTCTTGGGCTGCCGACTACAGAAGCCTCCTAGGCCCCTTCGGAGGCGGGACCTAACAGCCTTCCCGCAGCGATGGGAAGATGGCGCTGGCTCAAGCAGAGCCCGCGTAATCAGCGGCTGGTGTCAGCTGTGTGGTACAGCTGACACCCTACTGTAATGGCAGGGACCAGAGCTAGCACCAGCCCATGCCTATTTAATCCCTTCGATGCAGCTATCAAAAGCGATCGCTGCATCTTAATGGTTTGTAGCAAAATCAGCACCCCTGCGGTGTGATCTCAGGGATGCCGACGGCTGCTATGGGAACATGAGGCCTAACAATGGCCGTCTGGTCTGCTAATTACGAAAGCCGATTAGTCCCCCACCCGGAGGCGGAGCCTAATCTGCTTTCTGTTAGTGAACGACAGTCTAATAGGTACTGCAATGTATTAGAACAGAAATTAGACAGTTGGACCTTCAAGTTCCCTAGTGGGACTAAAAAAAAAAGTGGAAAAGATAGTAGTTAAAAAAAAAAAAGTTTCAAGTAATAAAATAAAACAATCACCCTCTTTTCCTTTATCAAGTCCTTTATTATTGAAAATAAATAAATAACCATACATATTTGGTGTCGCACTTCTGTAACGGCCTGAACTATAACTTAAGCCTTGTTGAGTCATATAAAAATATAAGGATGTTTAAAAAAACAATGCCAACACAAAATTGTTACTAACATTTTCCATGTCTATTTTCTGTGGTATAACTGCCTGTCTTACAAGCAGATACGTTTAAATTTAGAAAAATGCTTATTTGTGCAAACTTTCCCTAAATTTTGGTGTTTCACAAACGCTGGATGTATTGACCAAATTATTCATCTCCCATAAAGTACAATGTGTCACGAGAAAACAATCTTATTACCACATAGAGCCCCTTTTTACAAATCTGACATGTGTCACTCTGTCAGAAATGTGGCTGCTACAGGAAGGGGTTGAGCTAATTTTTTTTCAGGAATGAAATACATATCTTTCTGTATCAACTTTTTGTGAAATTATCTGAAATTGAATACCCCATGCATCAATGTACAGGCTCCTCTCTAGCGCGGAAGCCATTCGTCTCCATTGTTTACATGGGCAGGAGCACATCTGGAGTTTTAAAACTAGAGTTGCATGTAGAATAAAGATTAATTTGTAAGTTAATTCATATTTTGCGCGCTTTTAGTAATTTTTTGTACAAATGGCCAACCCTTTTAACACTTATGAGCTTATCCTTATTCAGAAAATCAAGACCGTTAGAAAGGAATAAATAGGAAATATTCATTTACTATGAAGGTGTACACTGAAGGATTGTGGATTCGTACATTAACACTTTAAGGACTTTGTTGCTTGCTGTATGTTCTTTAGTCCTCATTCACGCAGCCAGGGCCGGCTTTACATTGGATGGTACCTCTTTTGAAGTCCCCCAATATAGTGTACTGCTATACAGTGTACTAATAACCATACAGCACCATACAGTATGGTGCCAAAATAACTGTGACATACATTAGCCATAATACACTTCCATACAGTTGTCTAAACAACAATGCTATAAAGTGCCAGCACAGCCATAGAGTCAAAAAATACCACCAAACTGGCCAAGTAATGTAATAAACGCTCAATAAAATTATTATTGTGGTGGTCACAAGCCTCCGGTGCCTTGCACACAGCAGTAAAATTACGGCACTGAATGTTTTTTTTTTTTTACATTTCTATGTTCCAAGTGTTACCGTGTGGCTGTAAAATCTAGCGAGGTGTAGTATTGTAACCATCTCTGGCTGCTATTGAAGTTGTTGTCATTTCCCTGTTATGTTATGACCCCTATTGCTATAAATAAATGGTAACAAAGAATAGTCTGCAAATGTGCCTGGTACTGGGATTATCTGTGTAGGAGCAATCTATTATAAAGTCGCTGGTAATGTTAAATCGTGATACTGATCGAACTGCCTCTGTTTATTTTCAGACAGAAACAACGATTGGCCTCAGTTCATATCAGCAGAACAGGTGAGTTGTTTGCTGGATGCTGCTGTCCCTCGGTGCTGCAATTCCTGGAATGGTTTTGCTTAAACACAAATGTAGGGAAGAGCCTGTGGTGGCATTACACTACTGTCAGGGCTATTGATTTTATTGCTGCTTCCATCGTGGTACCTCAAGTTTAAAGAGGCTCTGTCACCAGATTTTGCAACCCCTATCTGCTATTGCAGCAGATAGGCGCTGCAATGTAGATAAAAGTAACGTTTTTATTTTTAAAAAACGAGCATTTTTGGCCAAGTTATGACCATTTTTGTATTTATGCAAATGAGGCTTGCAAAAGTCCAACTGGGCGTGTTGAAAAGTAAAAGTACAACTGGGCGTGTATTATGTGCGTACATCGGGGCGTGTTTACTACTTTTACTAGCTGGGCGTTCTGACGAGAAGTATCATCCACTTCTCTTCAGAACGCCCAGCTTCTGGCAGTGCAGACACACAGCGTGTTCTCGAGAGATCACGCTGTGACGTCACTCACTTCCTGCCCCAGGTCCTGCATCGTGTCGGACGAGCGAGGACACATCGGCACCAGAGGCTACAGTTGATTCTGCAGCAGCATCAGCGTTTGCAGGTAAGTCGATGTAGCTACTTACCTGCAAACGCTGATGCTGCTGCAGAATCAACTGTAGCCTCTGGTGCCGATGTGGCCGACACGATGCAGGACCTGGGGCAGGAAGTGAGTGACGTCACAGTGTGATCTCTCGAGAACACGCTGTGTGTCTGCACTGCCAGAAGCTGGGTGTTAACGAACAGAAGTGGATGATGCTGATTCGTCAGCATCATACATTCCCATTCCTAACGCCCAGCTAGTAAAAGAATTAAAAACGCCCCGATGTACGCACATAATACACGCCCAGTTGTACTTTTACTTTAAACACGCCCAGTTGTACTTTAGAAAGCCTCATTTGCATAAATACTAAAATGGTCATAACTTCCCCAAAAATGCTAGTTTAAAAAAAAAATAAAAACGTTACTGTAATCTACATTGCAGCGCTGATCTACTGCAATAGGAGATAGGGGTTGTAAAATCTGGTGACAGAGCCTCTTTAACAATGTTAATGGCAGAGAATCCGTAGTGAAACTTAAATTTTCATCTAAAACTTATCACCGTGTTGAATATCTTTACACCGCTAAAGTAAATATAAGATTGTATGAGCTATTTTGAATGACTAGCATCCTGTGAAACCGTGCTGCAGACTGATCGGAAACAAAATTCACATTTGGAAGCCGCTTTCTGTACCAGAAACTTCAGTGTATACTATTGAAATGCTGTGGCTTTATTTCCCTTTTTATAATAATAATTTTTACTTTTAGGGTCAGTTCACACAGTTCTTTGGCGCTGATTTTGACGTGGAAACCACATCGGAATCGGCGCCAAAAACGTACGAAACCCCCCACCCATTGATTTTAAAGGGAAGCAAAGGCATTTTTTTTCCCCCCGGCGGCTTTGGGCTGCTAGTGGGGAAAAAAACAGCATGTCCTTTCTTGTCGCGGTTTCTGCCTCTGAACTCCCATTGAAATAAATGAGGCAGAAAAAAAACCCACGGCGCTAGTTTCTGAGCGTTTTTCACTGCGCTTTTTCCCCGCAGTCCTTGCATTAGCTTGAATGGCCGCAGTGGAAAAACGCTGTAAAAAAACATGCAGGCAGTTCAAACTCTGCCTCACAATTCCTGAAGGAATTCTGTGAACGAGGCCTTCTAGTCTCATTTAGTTCTGTGCATAAGAAGAAATGCTTTTGTTTTCTCTAAGACCTTTGACAGATAGGCCTGTCTTAGCTTGGCCATACATGAATCTCACAGGATTGGCTGCTAATCTAAAGTTTATGGGGGTAGCCTGACTTCCGCCAAAGTCCACCTACTCGGATGGAAGGATCGGGCATATTGCAATCCTTTGTTACCCCAGGAGATCCGCCTCTGCTACAGATGTCAGACAACTGACAATCTCTCCTCCTAGTGAAATATAGACCTAAAGATGGCCAATCAATACGTGCATGTTTATGATGAAGTCTGGAAAGGCCTCTGTAAAAAGGTGTACATTATAGAAGTTGAATACTCACATAAATGTGTTGACTACCTGTACCTACTATATAAACGAGTCTAAAGCTTTGTTCGGCCCACAGCTATTCCTAGTTTTGGCCGAGCGTGCGTGTGTTCTCAATGGGGAGAGGAGAATAAGGCACTGCCAGACACATTTTGGCTGCAGCTTATCTCCTGTAAGATCAAAGGATCGGGCATGTTTATATCCAACGTCTGCCATTAAGGGAAAGGGGGGACCCCCTCATACACAATAGATGTCTGCGACTAAGCTGGTCATTTAAACAGGTTTACTAGAAGAGGTATTAGAAAAATTTGTTGCTACCTTGGCAACATATTCCCCACAATGGGGTGTTCAGGTATGATTGCTATGTACATACTTGTTTAGCAGTAACAGCTGATTGATGTAAATGTGTGCTTTTGTATGTTTACACGTTTAGCTGATTATTATGGAATGACAGCGTGAGTTGGATCTTACAGATACATGATAAAGACTGCATTTACCTCATCTACTGTGAATTAGTTTATCACAAGCACAAAAGCTGTCAAGTTTGTAACTAAGGCCAAGTTGTAACTGTAGCCTATATACAAATCCTATTGTTATGCAGAATGTTTCATCATGTACAGAAGTGCTGGAGAGCTCCTGCTAATGTTCAATGTTTTGTTTGAGTGACTGCTGCGACTAGTACTTCTCCTATAAATAGAGCCGGAGAGGTGTGTGAAGTGGCTTCTAACCATTGGCTGCACTCTACAAGGCAAGAAACGGAAGATGTGACAGCGCCCTTCTACGGGAGTGTCTGATTGCGGTGCATTCCTGCTGGGAGCGCGCCTCTAAATGACAGCAATGATGTATTATCTTTTCATGGGCTGTGTCTTGTACTTCTTAAAAGATAATGTAGACCGTGCTCATCCAGAATCATTAGGCAAATGCAAAAAATAAATAAAAAGTATGTATGTTAGTTTTAGAAGCATTAAAGAGCATTACAAGCGTTTCCATAGTGTGATATCAGAGTGCTGCTTCATATTGCACCGTGTATGTTCAGCTTGTGGTCCGTATAGGAGTGCCACAGTGTATAGTGAGCCGTTTTTCACGGCCGGAACACGGTCATGTGCAAGGGGTGTAAGAGCTGTAGACCCTGCCAGACATGATGAGATGTTGCTGGAGGTAGAAATACTTTATAATTCCTGCCCCTCAATCTATTATTCACCTGTTCTATACCTGGACAGTGCTACCTGAATGCCAGGGGTCACATGACTCCATTCAGTTATCCTATGGATGCATTACTGTGGACTATACCATTTACTTATTTTTTTTTAGACCGCGGCAACTACACTGGTATAAGGTATGCGAGCAGAATTTTGACTTCTTATTCTATGAATAAACATAAAAAATGGACCACTCCTTTAATTTTGTAATTTGACATTGAAGTTTAATATATATATATATATATATATATATATATATATATATATACACACATATACTATTTTTAGTAATGGAAAAGAGAAGTGATGATTTTGTCAGTAAAAGTTACAAAACATACAAGTTTACATACCGTTTCCTTTTTACAGTTCGTCTGTATTTACTCGGCACCTGGTGTCTGGTCTATGAAGTTTGGCGGGTCTTTTAAATGACTCATCCTTCGTGCTGTGGATTTAGTTTTACATACACATTTTTTTTTTTTCTGTTGGATTAATCAGAATTCAACAAGTCTTGGCATGCTCCATCTGATGCTGTATTAGATATACACCTTGCTGGAAGGATTACTTCAGTAGGCGAATACCACCTTAATATGGCGCTATGTGGAGGCAGCCATGCTGTTCCATTCAAATTTTACAGAATGACTCCTTGCAATCGCGAAACAAAAAAAAAAAAACTACTCGTGTAAACATACTCAAATACTTAGGGCTCTTGCACGTGAAAGTATGTGCCGCCCGAGTCCCGTGGAAATATAGGACCTGTTCTATCTTTCCACGGATTGGAGAGTCACACTGAAGTGATTGGGTCAGTGAAAACTATCGGGTGCCACTCGAATGCCGTGGAAAAACGGCCCGAGTGGCACTCGGTCGTGTTCGGGAGGGCTAAATCAAGTAATTGACACACACATTTCCATGGGAATAAACCTCATAAATAGTTACCAACTAAATTGTGACCTAGTGACAGGAGGCAAAAAGAGGACCGCTTACACTCCAAAGTGTTTTTTCTCTGCTTTATCATTGATTAATAACAAACTCCTATTCAGACTCTATTTCTATAGGTAAATTTCAAAATAATTTACAGTAAGGACAGTCTTTATTTTGACAAATTAAGATTTTTCTGTCTGCTATCTGAATAATTTTTAGGAAAGAATTTGTAGGAAGGTAGTTATTTCTTTTCTTCTGTGTTTTTTTATTTTATTTTTGAGCACATTCAATTGCACTTGGTATTGATTTTTATGTTTAACCCCTTAATGACCAGGCCTGAAAAGACCTTAATGAACAGCTCAATTTTTCAGTTTTTGCCTCTCTGCGTTTCAGCAGCCATAACGTTTTTATTTTTTCATTGACGTGGTTGGATGAGGCCTTGTTTTATGCGAGAGAAATATTTTATTTTTTTTTCTCCACAGTTTGGGGGTAAAAAAAAAATTTTTTACGTCGTGAATATAGGAAAAAGCGATTCTCGGAATAATTTTTTTTTCTTTTTTATCCCGTTCACGTTTCACACTAAATAACCCATTAGATTAATTCTTCAGGTTATTACGGTCGTGTAGATACCTAATATGCGTAGGTTTTTTGTTTTTATTTAGTGTAGGGGCAATAAAATGTATTTAATACAAAATAAAGACTCTTTTTGGGACTTTTTTTAATTTATTTATTTTTTATTTTTTTTAATCCCATCAAGGGATTACTTTATTTGTAACTTTATTTTTTACTTGCAATGTATTAGCATACTTCTGTATGCTAATACATTACACTGTCACTATGACACAGGCTGCTGATCGGGCAGCACATAGTGTGCCCGAACAGCAGGCACACGGAACAGACAGCCCTGGGGTCCTTTGTAGGTCCCCAGGGCTGACTGCAGAGGGATTCCCCATTGTTTGATCGCATCACTGGAATCCCGGTGATGCGATCAAAGAGGGGAATTCCCTTTGATCATGCCGCGGTCACGGACCGCGGTAATCAAAGGGTTAAACAGCTGGGGTCCGAATGTTTGCCGACCCCAGCTGTGTTCAGAAGGCTGCTCTAAGATCAGGAGCTGTTAGTAACAGCTCCTGCTTAGAGGATGAGCGCTGACACGAGTGCTCATCAGCTTAATCTACAGCGACGCCAAAAGACGTCTCTGTAGACTAAGCACCCGCACCGCCTGACGTCAAAAGACAGTGGGCAGTCGGGAAGGTGTTAAATTAGAGATCATTCATGGCAATATTTATGAGCTGCCAAAATTAATCTTAACTGTTGTAAGGATGTGTCAGTGTGTGGTAAAAATGAGATCCTTCATTTAGATATACAATGGTAACTGCTAGATTCTGAAGAATTATTAGGCCCCTTTCACACTGCGTTTTCCATGTACGTTTGTATGCTTTGTGAAAGCACCCGTCGCATAAGTTAGACGTACCTGTAGGCTCTCATTATTCTGTAGAAGACTGGAGTTTTTTTTGGCCTCCGTTGATCGTTGTATATCTAATATACATTTTTTAATGCTGCATAGAATAGCGCAGTAGACTACTTTTTTTTGAGCTGCCAGAACGATAGAAACTCCCCTAGTTTCACCGAGTTTAGACAACTAGACCCCTTAAGGTATTTAGGGGTGTAGTGAGTATTTTGACCCCACAATTTTTTGCTAAATTTAATGCAAAGCAGGTGAAAATAAATAAAATTCCACATTTTTCACAAATGTATCAATTTAAAGACAGATTTCTTTGTAAAGCGATCATGAGAATAAGGAAACACACCGCAAAATCTATCACCTTGTTTCTCCTGTGTTCAAAAATATCCCCATTGTGGCCCCGATCTGCTTACTAGACGTGTGGCTGGGCCAAAAAGAGAGGGAGCACCCTTTGGCCTTCAGGGCACAATTGAAAAAAATTCTAGGCCCCATATCATGCATTTAGGGGCATTTAGGGGCATTGAGCTGCTTGAACAAAATAAAAACAAAACAGAAATTACCTCATTTTAAAAACTACACCCCCTGAAGGTATTCATCTAGTGGTGTAGTGAGCATGCGGGCCAAAAAATTTTTTAAGGGAGGAAATAATGGGTATTCTTTCAGACACTATGGGTATAGGTTTTCTACATTCTTCTTACATTTCCACATGAAATTGGGGAGACGTGGTAAAAGGTTATTTTGTTAGAAATATTCCACATTAATAAATTTGCGCGGAATACGAAACAGAAGTGAAGCTTTGTATTCATAATGGATGCATGTCGCTATAGATGTTTGCCTGTACTTATGACTGTCTTGCTAAAGAAGCAGTTGTCCTTCATCTGTGCCGTTATGATGTCCTTGTGGACAGCAGTCTGTCCTAATATAAAATCAGTCCGGGGACTGGAGTGATGAGCAATATCTTCAAAAAATGGAGGAAAATTTATCCAACTATGTGGCAAACGCCAGTTTGTTCACAAGATAGAAGAACACCTGCAGGGCTGTCATGACCACCTTTTTTTTTTTTTACCCAGTGACTGGTTGTACAACGTCTCTTTAGCTCCATCAATCTCTATATGAGGGACTAACGTGCCAAGTGTCACGGTACACCATAACAGGCCCCTGCCCGGCAAGGTAGGAAAAGCTATGTGCACAAAACAACCAATTGGTTAAAGTATATATAAAGGGGCAGTGTCCAAAACCATCTATAGGAGTAGTAAAGGATCACTAATCCCCAAGATGTAAGTATTTCCAGAAGAGTTGTCGGGTGTACTATGTCCAGTAAAAACCCGAACAAAACTGTAACAAAGCCCATGGTCAATTGATAAGGAACAGCTTGATTATTAGAGATCTTCCTAAAAAAAAATCATGCCCCTATCACAGTACATAATTAGGAATGTAACCGCTGTATGTGGCAGGACATCGTCCTAAGAAAAAGGGAATACATCCTCAATTTAGGCCCTATTCACACGACAGGGATTCCTGGCCGTATGACGGCCATTTTTTGAACTGCCGTCACATGGCCACAGTAGGAACAATAGACCCCAAATGGGGCTATTCACACGGCCGATTTTTTAAATTTTTATTTTTTTTGATTGTCCGGTAAACAGGGCCATCAAAAAATGGAGCATGCCCTATTTTAAGCCGTTCGCACGGCTCCCATAGAAGTCTATGGGGCTGTGTAAAGCACGGCTGTCACTCGGATGTGATCAGAGTGACGGCCGTGCTTTCTGCCGCTCGTTCGCTCTCTCCTTCTCAAAGTGTGAAGTGCATGTGTAGGAGCGGAATCCCTAAATCCCCAGGTCACAGCGTTATCGAAGCTGTGGCCGGGGATTCCGCTCCAGGGACAAGTCCCTAACTTCACTGTCTGTATATTGACAGTCACGTTAGGGACTTCTCCTGGAGCAGTCCCCTACTCCTGAAGCGGATTCTCCGGCGCTGTGGCCGGTGTTTCCGCTCCATGAGAAGTACCTGACTTCACTGTCCATTAGGGATGCACGATGCATCGAAACTTCGATACTGTTTCGATACTTTGCATCCCCAAACGGTTCGATACCGTTAGTTCATGGATTTCGATACTTAGCTGTGCGGCATCACAGCTCACTATAGTAACACATGAATGTATGAGAGCAGGGCTGCATCTGTGCGATACATTCATTGACGCGCTCCTGATTCCTGATAAGTGCGTGGGGTCAGGATGATGCGATGCGGCCAGCGCTGCACTAATGAGCGGCGGCACTGAAGATAGAACATGGCGGGCGCACTACAAAACACCCCTATGTTCTTTCTTCAGTGCAGCGCCGGCCGCATCTCCTCATGCTGACCACGAACGCACTTCCTGTCAGGAGCGGGGCAATGACTGTATTACACAGCCGCAGCCCCGCTCTATTACCGCAGAGATCAGAGAAACCTCTCATCTCCGCCGTTTTTCCCGTGAATGCTGCTATCACACCGGACTGCAGCATTCAGAGGAAAATGAGAAGGCGGATGCCCCAGGGAATTCCTGTGACGTGATTGAGCGACATACCATATATGGGCAGACAGCCCAGGGTCCATTGAAGGACCCCAGGGCTGTCCTACCATATTTCCTGTTAGGGCATACTTAGTACACAGGCAGTTGTTAGGACATACCTATCAGTACATAGGCTAATGTACTGTAATATAGATATATGCCAGTACATTAAAGTTTAAAAAATAAAGTAATATTAAATTAAAAAAATACACACCCCTTTTTTACAATAAACCTGAAAATGAGTCTCAATACATAAAACATACACATATTCGGTATTGGTGCGGCCGTAATAACCTGCACAACCATTTTTTGCATCATTTATGATGTGTACGCTGTAAAAAAATAAAATAAACTGCTTTCTATGACTTATTGTGGGGCACGAGGTGTGATGAATTTAACCTACATGTGCCTCACATTAATAGTAATTAACCCCATCATGTACCTCACACATTAACCCATTATGACTGAGAAACATGATGGGGTTAATTACTGTTAATGTGAGGCACGTGGAGGTTAAATTCCTCACGATAAGTGGCAGCATGGGCCTAACATTAAGTTGTTTTTTTTTTTTAATTTCCTCTCACCAAACATTCATGGTGACAGGAGATAAAAAAAAAACAACTTGCGTTCACCGCTGAATGCATTGTAATGGCGATCGTCGGTATTCGTTAAACACCGGCAATCCCCGGTCACTGCTCCAAGCCCTCAGCTACCTCCGAAAATGTTGATAGTCAATTTCACGGCATAATTTCACTGAATTCTGCAAAATACCAGTGGGGTCAAAATGCTCACGATACCCCTCAATAAATTCCTTCAGGGGTATAGTTTCCCAAATGGGGTCACTTTTGGGGGGGTTTCCACTGATTTAGTCCCGCTGGGGCTTTGCAAATGTGACATTGAGCTGCAAACCGTTGCAGCAAAATTTCAGCTTTAAAAGCCAAATAATGCTCCTTCCCTTCTAAGCCCTGCCTTGGGTACGAACAGCAATTTATGTCCCCATATGGGGTATTGCCATTCTCAGGAGAAATTGCTTTACAAATATTTGGGTGCTTTTTCTCCTTTAGCCCTTGTGAAAATGAGAAAATCTAAGCTAAATCTATGTTTTATGGGGAAAAAAAATATAGATTTTCGTTGTCACGGCCTACTTCCAATTCTGCCCAAAAAATCTGTCAGGTCAAAATGCTCACTATACCCCTAGATAGATTCCATAAAGGGTGTAGTTTCCAAAATGGGGCCACTTTTGGTGGGTTTTCACTGTTTTTGTCCCGCAGGGGCTTTGCAAATGCGACATGGCACGGAAAACCATTCCAGCAAAATTTGAGCTCCAAAAGCCAAATAGTGCTCCTTACCGTCTGAGGGCTGCCGTGTGTTCAAACATAAGTTTATTACCACAAATGGGGTATTTCTGTAATCGGGAGAAATTGCTTTACAAACGTTGGGGTGTTTTTTTGTTTTTTTTTCTCCATTTCTTGTGAAAATAAAAACATTGCATGTTTGTTTTATTTGACAAAAATTTTTAGATTTTCATTTTTATGGCTTAATTCAAAGAAATTTAGCAAAAAAACTGGGGGATCAAAAAGCTCACTATACCCTTAGATTAATTTCTTGGGGGTGTAGTTTCCAAAATGATGTCTCTTTAAAGGAAGGGTGTCGCGAAATTTTTTTTATATCAATTTGCTTTTAGTGTTTTATTAAAACATTTTTTATTTATTTGTGTGTTTGTGTTTTACTTTTTTTTTATTTTTGAACTTTTTCTTCACTATGGGGGCTGCCATTTTTTTTTCATCTCTGTATGTGTCGTTTAACGACACATACAGACATAGAATACGGGACATACAGCCCCATAGTGAATGCGAACGGGACCCGTTCCATTCACTATGCTGTACGCCGTCTGTGTTGGAACGGCGCATGCGCCGCTCCCACACAGTCCAAATGGAAGGTCTTCGGCCGAGCGACGTCCGGCGCCATTTTCTTGTGGACCGGAAGCCGCGACCAGACAGTAAGATTACTACTTCCGGTCGCGGCTTCCGGACTTGTGTTTTACTTTGGTCAGCGTCATACACTGCTCTGTACAACGCCCACTTGGTCTAATCAGCATCATACACCTCTCTACATTCATTTACACTGCACTAGCGATCTAGTTATATCACTATGTGCAGCTTCATACACACACGATAACATTACTGCAGTGTCCTGATAATGAATATACATCACTACCAGCCTGGACTTCATGTGTACTCAGAATCCTGACACTTCTGAATCTTTTCTGTGAGATTCCAGCAACGCAAGCGTAATCTCGCGAGATTACGATGTAACCTGTCATTTCAAACGAGATTACGCTTGCCTTGCTGGAATCTCAGAGACACAACAGACATGTCAGGATTCTGAATAAACCTCACATCCAGGCTGGTAGTGATGTATATTCATTATCATGACACTGCAGTAATGTTAGCATTTGTGTATGTAGCTGCACATAACGATATAACTATATCGCTAGTGCAGTGTAAATGAATGGAGAGAAGTGCATGATGCTGATTGGTCAGCGTCATACACTCCTCTGTACAACGCCCACTTGGTCTAAACTAAAACACACCCACTTGGGCATTAAGAAACTCATTAGCATAAAGCTAAAAATCGCTCAAAGTGGTTTAAAATCGTTTTTCTAAATAAAAAGCATTACTGTCACCTACATTATAGCGCAGATCTTCTTATATAGGAGATAGGGCACTTATAATGTGGTGACAGAGCCTCTTTAGATTTAGAATTTTTTTTCCAAGTTTTCTCAATTTTGGTGTTTATCACAATTAAATATTGAACTTCTCGATCAAATTTTTTTCACGAACATAAACTACAATATGTCACGAGAAAATCTCTGAATTGCTTGGATAAGTAAAAGCATTCCAAAGATATTATCACAGTATGTCAGATTTGAAAAAATAGGCTGTGTCCGCAAGACCAAAACTAGCTGTCTCCATGGGGTTAATCTGGTATCGCTCACTTGAGACCTGTTTTTCAAGATTCACGTTAGATGAATAGATTATCAGAATGTTTTTGATAAACTATAGCTTTTTAGAATTGAAATGGTTACAGTCGTTTATCTTAGCCTTAGGCCTCATGCACACGACCGTAGCCATGTGTGCGGCCGTGATTTTCGGGTCAGCCGGCCACGGAGTGTCAGCCGTGAGCCGCCCGCAAATTGCGGGCTGTGCAAATGGCCGCGGCCGTTATTTTCAGTGAGCCCGAACCGCAGAACAAGGCCGTAATAAGGCTTGCCCATTCTTTCTGCGGTCCAGGCTCCGGGGGCCATGCATGGACCGTGGAAACAACGGTCGTGGGCATGGCCCCATAGGAATGAATGGGGCCGCAATTCTCCCGTTCGTGTGCATGGGGGGTTTTGTCTAGGGCACAAGAAGTAGGGGACTGAAGGAAGGGAGTTGGGCTGCAGGAGCAGACTACACAGGGTTTGTTTATCGGTAGGATATATTTAAATCTAACTATAACCGCATCGCAAAACCGTAGCAATTTGCAGTGTGTTTTGGTTTGGCTGCATGTTCTTTTGGTTACGCAGTACACTACAGCATGCGACCCAGCCTAACACAACATGCATTATATCTCGTTATTAGAACTATGAGCAGCTCACTTGCTATTTACATGTCGCTCAAAGCTCCGCGAACAAAGCCAAACTTCAAAACTGTCCGATGAACGGCAGCTTGGGATCCAACACACCCTATGTGCTGTGTACAAAGGCATATAAACCCCCTCCCCAAAATGCTAGCACCCACAAGACCGCACACCAACAACCCCTATTGAGGTTAGTTGTCGTCCCCCCTGCAAAGTTAGTCTTCCCATGACCCCCAGCAAGACCCCATGTTACCTGCCCGCAATACTAATCCACCCCCACAGTAGCATATCCCCCCTCCCCCCACCAAGGCTAATTCCGATTTATACATCCCTCTCTTTGTAAAGTTAGTCCTCCTTTATCTTAAAAAGAACACATTACCCCCCTTCTGGTAGTAAGCTATTCTATCCATTAAAATAAAGCCTGACGGTCCCAATATATAACAGAGGTAAAGCGGTTGTGTTTTTTTTTTAGATTCTTGTGTAGCAGTTTTAAAGAGGCTTATATTGCGTAGTATTTTTAATATTCACTCTCTGCTGTACGATCATAATTTAGAGGCCATTTTTTTTATTTTGTATTTGAGTTGCTTTCCTAATCCAGTTGCTGTTGTAAACAGACAGCGTTGTATGACATGCAGGCACAGGTGTGGACCCTTCAGGCCTCCTACCTGGCTGGTGTACAATCATCATATGATCATTACCTAATGTAATATGGAAACCTAATCCTGTTCTCTGCTCTACTGCCCTTGTGCAAACATGCTGCTTGTATAGATTCCAAGAAAGTTACGCATATGTAGTTTACAAGGAGACTTTGTTGACTTAGGGTCATAATCATAAGACGTTTACAGTTATTTTCTTATGTACACAGTCACACTAGCTTCGGGAGTGTGAACGTTGGGAAATGCATGTTCTGATCCCCACCTAAACTGATTAATAATGCAGGCTGAGATGGGGAAATGGCATAGACGGGTGCCAAACTTTTTTCCTATTCTCCGCTGTCAATCCAATCTCTGTCATTTGAGGCAGGCTGTTTGCTAGAGATATACTCTCTACCAGTTCAGTTTTCCTAGCTTTTTTTTTCATGCGGCAGAGAAATGTACTGCGGAAAAAATGCTAGTAAAATGATTTCTGAACGGTATCTGACGTAATGGGAGATTTACTGCACAAGCCTTCAGCTTCTTATTAAAACAACCCTTCTCCACATGCCCTATTAGTTCATATGGACGGCATAGAATAGTTTCTTTGGCGCTTGACTCCCCCTCTAGCAGACACGGGCCAAATTACATGGTTGCCCATTCATCAACTTCAGGTTGCAGGGGTTTCAAAGTCAAACAAACTAATTTTCTGGTTGTTGAGAAGTTGTCTGGAATTCTTCTGTCCCGGTTGTAGTCAGACATTTTGTCACTAGACAAATTTGTTGCAGAAAAGCTGCGGATCCACAGCAAAAATAGCAAGTAGCAAAAAAAAAACATATTTCCTGCTAAAACAATAAAAAGTCCATACTCTCCTCTCCCTGGTGATGGCGTAGCGACAGCTGCTTGTAACCCCGGCTGTACTCCTCCATGCTGCTGGGGTCCTGGGATGACGTTTCATCTCCTGTGACTGCTGCAGACATGGTGTGGGGTGCAAGGATGTGCCGCTATGGCAAATCCTGGGAGGTAAGTATGAACTTTTTTTCCCCAGTCTGCTCTGCTTTCTGCCAAATCTGGTTGAAAATCGACACCAAATTCAATGCAGACTTTCACCCAGAATTCTGTGCAGATTCTAGGTCGGATACGCTTTTCCGCAGCGTATCAGTCCTGTGTGAACATACCCTTTTTCTCTCGAACCATTGTCTTCGGTCTCTCCATAAAATAGGGATACAAGATCAAACAACATTGACCGAATGTCTAAGAAGTGAATTCTTATAAGAAACATCAGTGTAAAGCAGATAAAGGATTTTGACTTCTTAAAAAAAAAAAAAAAAAAAAAAATTCCCGGATCCCAGACCATATCTAAATGTTTTCTCTCTTTTTTTTTTATGACTGGACTGCTTCTTTCTTTGTAAAATCTAAGAGAAACCAATCCTTCCCTCCACGGTTCGTTCACTGTATACTTTAGAGGGAGGTTCAGTTTTCTGTTTCTGATAATCCAGTTGCTAGGTCTTGGAGCTCTGATAAGTGTGATGCCTCAGCAGTTGGAAAGTATGTTCTATGACCAGCCTGAAATAATGAATATACAGCATTGTCACAGCCAAACACTGCATTCATTAACACTTTTACGAGCCTTTCGCTACTCCTTACAAGAGGAACCAGGCTGAAATGTAAAGGCTGTTAGTTTGATTTCCCATAATCATCAACTTCTGAGCTGTCCAAATGTATTCCACTCCAAGCTGATCTTCATTGTGTGGCATTCATGAGACCAGTAAAAGAGAATTTAGTGCTGAGACCACAGCATTGCACGCTGAGCTTTCTGTGAAACAAAATAGCTGAAGCTACTACAAACATAAGGGTATTGTTCAGACGTTGCGGTGAGGTAAAAATAGCCACATGTGTTTAACCGCAAACACCTTGAAAAACTCATCAAATCTCAGTAACCGCACAATTCGGTTTTTGGATGCATTTTTATTCGGTTTTAACCGCACCTCAACATCTGAATACACCCTAAGGCCGAATTCAGACGAACGTGGGGAAACGCAAAAGTGAAAAACAGCAGTTTTTCCCGTCCGTTTCCCCCCGTGCGGGTCCCATTTTTATGGATCCCCATAGACTTGAGTCTATGGGTATCCGTAAAAACAGAACAAAATGTTCTATTTTTCAATGGACCCTTTCACACGGTCCGTTGAAACAATGGCCCCATTGAAATACATGCGAGGACCGTTGTTTTAACTGGCATCCATATTTCCTTCAATCCTGACCTGTGTACCAGTCCCTGCCGATGAAAAGCATCTCCATGTCAGGATGCCGCTACCACCATGCTTCACTGTGGGAATTGTGTTCTTGGGGTGATGGGAAGTGTTGGGTTTGCCCCACACATAGCGTTTCCCCTGATGGCCAAAATATCTAATTTTAGTGTCATCTGACCAAAGAACCTTCTTACATGTATTTGGGGAGTCTCACATGCTTTTTGCGCGCTCAAAATGTGTTTTCTTATGTTTTTCTCTATTCAATGGCTTTTTTTCTGGCCACTCTTCCAAAACGCCTCACTTCACTATGAGTGTATAGTTTTATGGTGGTTCTATGGACAGATATTTCCATCTCAGCTGTGGATCTTTGGAGCTTCTTTAGTGTTATTATCGGTGTCTTTGTTGAACCTCCTTGCCCGGTCTGTGAGTTTTAGTGGGCGGCCTTGTCTGGTCCGTTCTGTTGTGATGTGATTTAATAGTGCTGCGTGGGCCTTTCAACGTTTGGGATATGCTTTTTTTTATTATTATAACCCAACCCTGATCTATTCACCTTCACAACCTTGTCTCTGACCTGTCTGGAGAGCTCCTTGATCTTGAGGTTACTTGCTTAGTGGTGTTGTAGACTCAGTGGCCATAGAGAACAGGTGTAATTATACGGACGTCATGTGACCCTTTCATTGTACACTGGGAGACGTTATTCTACTAATTATGTCACTTCCGAAGTTAATGGTTTTGACACGACCTTTTTTAGTGCTTTTATAGCAAAGGGGAGAATACATATACACTCCGAACGTCTCAGTTTTTTTTGTTTTTTTTCCCAATCCGCTTTAACGATTTGAACTATTTTGTCAGGTCTGTTACATAAAATCAAGTTTAAAATCTATCTTCATTCCAGGGTGTAAGGCAACAATACAGGAAAAACACCAAGGGGGTAAATACTTTCGCAAGGCACTGTATATAACACACACATCCACACCCTAAGAGTAGAGGAGGGAAGCAGCTGCCAAGCTTTGGAACTCTTTTCTTCCCAGCGCTGATGCACCCCCTGATTGAATGTGGCATATTGCTTATTGGAGGACAAGGAGGGGAAAAGGGCCCAGATGATGGTAACCTCCAATCTCTGCTCACATGCCACATGTCCGCTGCGCACAGAGCTTGGCTCCTGCGATTAGTTACAGCACAACCTGCCACTACGGGGTGGGGGAGGAGCCAGCGTTTCTTCATTTGGAGGAACGCAAGTTATCCATGCTGGGTACAAGGAGGCTGTGCTTCGAGTTGAAGAAAGGGAAGCTTTGCTAGGGACCGAGAAATATAGGGAAGTCATTCTGGTGACTGTCAAGCAGATGGAGTCATCCTGGAGCCCGACATGAAGAAGGGTGTTTTTTGGGGACGGAAAAGGGCAGAGAGCAGGACAGTACTGCCCAGATGCATAGAATTGATGAAAAATGTCATAATACTGGACTGTATGCGATGTGCACACTGGTTCATCCATTAAATGATTTTGGGGTATTTGTGTACTGTGCATAATTCTTGACTGCATCAAACTTTCACTACCATTTTGTCTACATTTTTTCTTACAGAGGACCACCCCCATAAAATACTGTTTTTCTGTGGAATTTTGGGTGATCGTCTCAGAGGTTTCACTGTAAACATTTTCAATACTAGTTTCTTAGAATGATGGTGATTCTGATCAATTGTATCTGTATTTAGTCATGGTTGATGGTATCTTATGTCAATAAACTACTTGGAAGTGTAGCTGTACGTCTCGGTTCACACTGTTTTTAGCATGCATTTTTTTTATTTTTTATATTGGTTGATGAACTCCCATTGAGACACTTGAAAAAAACACGTGTTCAATAAAAACGCAGCTGAAACAGTATGTATCCGTTGACCGTGGGACATTCTCTTACGACGGTTTTGTGAAACACAGACTGCACACGGGCTTCCGCGTGCAGTCCGTTGTTTCAACGGACCAAATGAATGAAATGTCCGAGACTGTTTTGTCAAAAACAGACGGGTAGGACCTGTCCTATTTTTGTCGGAACGGCCACACGGTTCCGTTAACACAACGGAAGTGTTCATGGCCCCATAGAAATGAATGTGTCAGCGTGCTATCCGTTAAAGTATATCACACTGAACAAAAGTGAAGTGGGCATGAGGCGTAAGACCGTTTCCTGAACGTAGAGGACTACACAATATAATTGTAGAGTGTACGCATTACTGCCTTTGGCTGTACAGTCATGGTGACACCAATAATGTATCGGTCCCCATGTTGGTATTTTTGGGGCTATTATTACATTCTGGTTATGTCGTAATTGCTTTACAATATTATTCCTGTATTTACTATGTAACATTTTTAAACAGTCTCAAGTATTGACTATGTCCATAGTTAGTTCATCCAGTTAGTTGTGCCCTTGTATGACCAGCCTCCCTTAGACATATAAATATTTGTATGTTTAATGTCTTAGTAGTATGTGTCAGAAGAACGGCGCATGGACACAATGATACGATACAAAAGTGACCTGAAGCCAGCGCCGCATGGTTTCTATACACAGGGTTACCAAGCGGTTTGGTTCAGTAGCTGCAGCATTTCTTCTGCTCTAACCAAACTAGTTTGTCAAGTTCCCCCTTCTTGAGCACTAGTGTAGTCCTTTGGGCATTTCATTGTGAGAGGAACTTGCTAATACACCCGTCTTCTCTCTGCTGACAACATGGGCTTTCCATTGTGCCTATTATTACAGGCTTTTCTCTTTCTCCACAGCGTGTCCTTACACAGAGGGAATTGTAGGCCAATACGGTTTGAACCGCCAATGTTGGACTTCCATGAACAGTAAGTACATGTGCCTGCTTGGTTTGCTTGTCCCTGTGTCTGTACTGTATCTGACAGGTCTCGCTAATTCTAAGGGTATGTGCACACGCTTTACCAAAAACGGCTGAAAATGCGGAGTTGTTTTCAAGGGAAAACGGCTCCTGATTTTCAGAAGTTTTTTAAGCCACTTGCGTTTTTCGCTGCATTTTTTACACCTGTTTTTGGAGCTGTTTTTCTATAGTCCATAAACTGCTCCAAAAACGTCTCAAGAAGTGACATGCACTTCTTCGTGGCTGTTTTTTTTTTACGCGACTGTGTTTTTTCCCGTTGGAACAGAGCGCTGTTTTTCCCACTGAAATCCATGGGCAAATGTTTGGAGGCGTTCTGTTTCTGATTTTTTTCCGTGCGTTTTTTCGGCCGTTTACGGCCCGAAAAATGACCGTAAATAAGCCGTATGAACATACCCTTAGGGATTAAATCTCAACCATATAGTTGGTATTATTTTGACAAAAATTATTATGGCTATTTGTGTCCTAAGCTGCTTTCTTCTTCCACGTAAATACTGGTACGATATTACATCATTAGTTGTGGTTTTATGGTGACTTATGAAATTTGTTTTGCATATTACAGATGTTTGTCTATTTTTTACACTGAGTTGCATTAGGTGCATTTTATGTGCCAAAATACACATTAAAAAAAAATCTGTCTAAAGCTTCCCATTGACTTAAATAAGAAAAGGCGCCTTTTAGTGCATATAGCAGGTTTTTGATTTTTTTTACACGTGTGAGTCAATTAAACGTCATGTAAAAAAATATATAAAAAAATTCTTGGCTCATTTAACGCCTTGCATATAAAAGTGTCGAACGCATCAAAATACATAATATTTTATAAAAGTGCATGTTTTATGTGTATTACAACAAATACTTGTGGGTGGTCTTTCATTTGCCTGATAACGCTAAAAGAACATGGCAAAGCCATGAGCAGCACTTTAAAAACAGATGACCAGGACACATGGCGGCTCTGAAAGCTGCCCCTCCCCCGCCTTCCCAGCTGATATGTTTTCTGCAGCACTAGTGCTTATATCAGTTATCAGCACGGACATGTCTGTAATGCTGCATGCCTTATTGCATCCTATGTGGACTGCGTATACACAACCGCGTTCTTCAGTTGGTTTACTGTTACTTGACATGAAGATGGTGTCATCCTATATGGGGGCCTATTTTAATTTGCCTTGCATGTTGATACGGGTACAGTTTTGTATTTATTTTTGCGTAAGGAGGTGGAATCCAATGTGTTTGTTAGTATAGGAGCATTCCCTTGTGTATCGTTCGAGTATTTGATCTTATTTTTATGAGCGCACGGCAGAACATGTATGCATTATACTTCCTTTTGCCTTTGATGCATTGATGTTGGATAACGAAAGTATTGTCCATTTAGTAATGCGTTCTATTTAGGGATGTCACGATACCAGAATTTGGACTTCGATACCGATACTTTGTGTAGTATTGCGATTTCGATACCAAAACGATACTTTACCAACCGTAACAAAAAAAATATATAAAAAAAAGTTCTTCCATTTCTGATGTGAGGCACGAGGTGTGATGAATTTTGAATGTGCCTCACATTAATAGTAATTAACCCCATCATGTTTCTCAGTCATAATGGGTTCATGTGTAAGGTACATGATGGGGTTAGTTACTATTCATGTGAGGCACATGGAGGTTAAATTCATCA